>NW_004567104.1:20069087-20078241 GCF_000260355.1 Condylura cristata | reverse complement strand
CATAAAAATCTCAATGACATTCTTCAAAGAAATATAAAAAATGTTGATGAGATTCATATGGAACAACAAAAGACCTCGTATAGCCAAAACCCTCATGTCTAAGAAAAATCAAAATGGAGGCATTACAACCCCAAACTTTAAGCTGTACTACAAAGCCATAATAATCAAAACTGCATGGTACTGGAATAAGAATAGACATACAGACATTAATCAGAAAATCAATTAATGTAATCCATCACATCAACCGTAATAAGGGAGATGCAAATTAAAACCACGATGAGATACCACCTCACCCAGTGAGAATGGCACATCTTCAAACAACTAGCAACAACAAATGCTGGTGAAAATGTGGAGACAAAGGAACTCTCCTGCACTGCTGGTGGGAATGCAAACTAGTACAACCACTATGGAAAACTGTTTGGAGGTTCCTCAAACTGCTAAACATGGAGCTTCCCTACGACCCAGCAATCCCACTCCTAGGTATCTACCCAAAAGACACAAAAACACTGAAAAAGATACCTGCACCCCCATGTTTATTGCTGCTTTATTTACAATTTGAAAAACATGGAAGCAGCCCAAATGCCCAAAAATTGATGACTGGATTAAGAAGATGTGGTACATATATACAATGGAATATTACTCAGCAACCAAATTAAAAAAAAAAGAAACACATGTCTTTTGCAGCAACTGGATGGAGCTGGAAAAGATCATGCTTAGTGAGATAAGCCAGAAAGAGAAAGAAAAATACCAGATGGTTTCACTCATAGCAGGAGTATAATGGACCAGGCGAGAAAATAACAAAAATAATGAACAACCATATACCAGAGACATTTTGTGGGGGTGGAGTGGGGAGGGAAGTGCACGGGATTATGGTGATGGCACACCTGTGACTCGATGATGGGAAACCCGCGGGGATTACAATTGAGATGGAAAAAAAATGTACAAAAGATGTAAAAATAAACTGTTATTAAAAAAATTAAAAGACACATGTGAACTCACTCTTGTTTAGTATGCAGTAAGCAAATTGCATATAATTCTAGCAGGAAGTTTGCTGCAACTTCTAATTTTGTTCTTTTTCAAATTTATGTCATCACTAAGTTCTTTTTTAAATGAAGCAGTATGTATGAGTAAAGTAGATTCTAAGATCAAAACCACTTGAAAGACATTGTTCTAAGCTTTTTAAGTGATTGTAATGCTTACCCTTACAATCTTTACACACTACACAATAGGGAAAAAGTAAGTAGGTAGTTTTTCACCATACTCATCCAAACAGCCTGTCTACCTACATTTACCTCTATAAATGTAGTTTGTCTATCTTGTTTCATCCTAGCCTCCCCTTGTGAACACAACAGTCCAATAACTCAGTGCACAGCTCATTGTTATCTCATCATTCATTTCTCTCCTGGCACAAATGTCCCTTTCTCAGGGATGCTTCTTGGAACGTCCTGTTAATCTCTGCCCTATTAGCCTGTTTTCTTTTCTTCAGGACATTACTCAGTATCATCTTGTCCAGTCTGTTACTTTAGAACATCAGCCTCCTGTGGTAATCTTTAACATATCCCCAGCACTGAGAAAACATGTCTACTACTGAGTAAACAGTGGAAAAGTGAACAAGAGAATGCTTCGTTCTGAGGCAGAAGCTCTCATTTAAGCACAGTGTCATATTGGAAGCATGGAGCTCTACCCGCCAGCTGACCAGTGGCGGTTATCAGCTACCTGATCCCTGTATTTCCATCTTCAGCAGCAGAAAGTGATACAGGGCTGCTGTTCTTCATCCTGCTCCCCTCAGCCTCCTCTACTCCCATGGGAAACAGTGCCCTGTCTAGAAATTACTCACCTTAGGTTTAATGTCTGACTTCTCATTTCTTATCAAGGATCTCAGAGCTGGTCTCACGAGTTAGGGTTTCATATAGTTAGAGGTGGGGGAAGTTAGGTCTGACCTGAAGCTTTGGATGATGTTAGCATCAGAGTACTTGCAGAGTGACAGATGAGTGGGGAGCTGAGGTCAGTGAACCCCTGGTGAGTCATCACCATTGTGAAGTGGGACATTGATAACAGTTAAATCTATGGATCCAGGAATTGGAGAGATGTAGAATGAGAGAATAAGCAGAAGGGGAGTGGTGGGCAGAGTTTTGTGGCAGCATTATTTTTTTTTCTCAGTTCAGTAACTTGAGATATTATTTCCTACCATAAAATATACCACACAACTCAATGGATCTTAGTATATTTACAGTTATGCAATCACGACCAATCTAATTTTAGAATGTTTTTATCATCCCCTAAAGAAATTCTCTATCCACTATCAGTCATTCCTAATTCACCTGTCAATGAAGTGATAAGCAGCCACTTGCTGTCTCCATAGATTAGCATATTCTAGACATTTCATATAAGTGGGGTTGTGTAATAAGTGGTCTTTTGTGATAGACTTTTCTCTAACTTAGCATGATGTTTTCAAAGACCACGCCTGTTATAACATGTATCTATGCCTTATTCCTTTTTATGGCTAAATAATATTCTATTATATGAACTCTTATACATACATACATACATATACACACATATATGCATGCGTATATAGAGCATTTTGTTTTTCTGTTCATTAGCTGATAAACGTGTGTTTCCACCTTTTAGCTATTTCTGAATGCTGCTACAATAAATATTTGAATACAAGCTTTGGTGTGGACATGTTTTCATTTCTCTTATATTAGGAATACAAATGTTAGGTTAGATGGTCACTCTATGTTCAGCACTTTCAGGAGCTACCAAACTATTTTCCACAATGCCCACACATATTGCATTCAGTTTTGAGGCTATTTCTTGCAGATGTTTTTATGAGTTTGTTCTGAACACTTGACCCCTTGAGTACCATGAGAAAGAGTGTGTTGTGCTTCTGTCTGGATCCTACCATTAAATATTGCTGCACAAAACTTGGACCCTAGGAAACCCAATCTGTGGTGATTCTGTCCAAACATAACCCAAAGGTGTATTGGGACTTCTCAGTCCCAGCAAACCTCCTGATCCCCCATCTGTTGTTATCTTAGTCATCCTTTGGAGTACCTGTCAAATACTGCCTTCTTCACAAAGTTCCCCTCACATTCAGCTCAGTAGTTTCAATTCTGCTGCACATTGGAATCTAATGAGGAACTTTCAAATGTACCAAATCCAGGGTCCATGCCAAAGGTTCTGATTTAATTGGCTTGAGCATTAGTAGTACTATTTGAAAACTCCTCACATGATTTGAATGTGTAGCCAGAGTTGAGAACCATTATTCTGGCTAGAAGCAGCCTTTCTCCCCTGAAATTTATAGCAGGTTCTTTCTCTTTCTCTCTTGTTAAGCAGGTTCTCTTTAATGACACTCAACAAGCCTTTAAAAACATGTACATTTAATTGAAGTTATTTAACATATGTATTTTGTCTCCAGCTGGGCACAACTTGTGTTTGATTCATCCTCAAGTTTCCAATAGGGTTTACCCCGAAAGTTTGTTTAAACTATCATCTGTGCTCTGAAAAAAAGAATGAAGAAGACTAAGAACTAGGGCTTGTGACCTTAGACAAGTTATATAACTTATAACTGGGCTACAACCGTCTTCATCTTGCATTATTGGGGAACAATGCTTGAGAGCCTGCCAAAGTAATCACCAGGTCCTCCCTGGTCACCCCCCTAATTGTGCATCACCTGCTCCCTTTACCTCTTTCTCATCTCCGATTTGCTTTTTCTCCTTTGCGATTAGCAGATACTCTCTTTTTCATTTCTTTTTATTGTCAGTGTCTACCTTCTACCTCTCCACTCCATGTCAACTTGTGAGCAAAGAGATTTTTGGTCGGTTTGGTTCACTGCTGTATCCTCAGCACTCAGATTAGTTCTGAGCACATAGTATATTTGTTCAAAGAATAAACAACTGTATTAATTTTTTAAAGATGTTTAATGCCTTTCTTCTACATCAGCAAATGGGTTACTTTTTGGATAAATATTTGTAGTCATTTATGATCAAGCCTTCCTTTTTCAGTAAAAATTGTATTTCTAACATAAGCACATACATTCTGAATTACTATAGTTTGGAAATACAGTCCAGTGACTGAGAGGGTTGGCAGTTGTTTTGTTTAAGCATAGGGGGACTGGGGTAGGGGTCATGGGTATATTTGGGACTGTTTGTGCAGGTTGGAGAAGAGGCTAGAGTTTGGGATGGAAAACCTGAATGACTGGGTGCCTCTGCACCATTTGAATGCACTCCTAGGTATTCCAGAGGATAATGATGGTGATGATGGAAGAGGCCAAGAAGAGCAAGTAGAGGCGGAAGAGGAAAGTGTCCATCATATGGCCAAATTGCACCCACAGCTCAGTTAGCTGGACCCTTGTCAATCCTGAACCCACATTCAGTTTTGCCTCTCTGGGTCCCAACTCCTCTGGCTCCTTCAGGCCTGTGAGGATGACAGACACTCAGCCAAAAAGTGCGAAGAAGATAGAATTAGAGAAGGGGTTGAGGGAGTTAGGACCACTTGAGTGTGAACATAGCTTACTTCCTTTACGTGGCAGGTGAGTAGAAATGAGACCTGTACCCATATTCTCCTTCCAGGTCCCAGTGGGGCAGCACTTGAATGGGCGGGCACAGTAGAGGAGCAGAGAGTGGAGCCAGCGAGGCATGGGTGGGGGCTGTGTGGTGGCCAGGTGCAGCAGGTAGGTGATGAAGATGGTCTCCAGCAGGCTGACCACCATCAGGGACAGACACAGGGCAAAGTAGACACCTGGAGTGAGGTTAAGGATCATGCCTGAGAGAGAGTTCCAGAAGGACCCCTGGGTCCCCTTGTCTCTGCCTCTCCGAGAGAGCCCTTTCTAAGAGCCTTCTCCTTTCTTCTGCCTTACAGATCTTGCCAGTTTGTCTGTTTATCCCACCTCTTCTCCTTTTTCTTTTCTTTTTTTTCATTTTCCAACAGTGGTGGTGGGGGTGCTTACTGATGAGCGGGGAGCCACTAGCAGGGAGTAGTTTATTCATCATGAGCAGGAAGACATTGTAGCCCAGCAGAAGGGTTATCTTGAATGGGGCCCGGTTCTCATTTTCTGCCGGCAGGTAGAAGCTGAGGGCATCAATGGCAATCAGAAAGCCGCTGGGCACCAGGAGGTTTAGGACGTAGAGGCTGGGCCTGCGCCTGATGGCCACCTGGTGGTAAAGCAGGGACTGAAGGGAGACTGAGGAATGACTCCAGCCTCTTCCTTTCTCAGTGTCCTCATCCCACAGGAGTCTTTCTGGGGCTGGGTGAGGGGCAGCATTTGCATGGCTAACAAGACTCCTCCCAATCCCCAAAGAAAATCTTGGGCCTGGTAGACTCAGGAAGGGGGCTGCCTTGGGGGACTCAGAGCAGAGGAGGCTGTCAGGGTTCTGGTGCCCCCAGAGCTTTCTGGTTTGGGAGCAAGAAGTAAGAAGCTCCGAGACTAGAGTCTGGTGAGGGAGATGAGGATGGACACCATGCAGAATCTCTGGACTCACATAGAACATGATCTGGTCGAACAGACTGGTGCCCACAGACATCTTCGGGGTGGCCTTGTTGATGCCTAGGAGCTCCCACTCCCCTTGTGTGTTGACAATTCTGCGCGAGGTATCTGTTATCTCCCATACTTCCTTGTCCATGCCCAGCAACAGGTTTTCCACTGCAGGGGAGACAGTCATTTATTCAACATACATCTGTTCAGTACCTGCACTGTGCAAAGTGATGAATATTGCTTTTGCTGCCTTTTCCAGACGGTCCTATAATCTGACTTCTTGATGCTCAACTGCCTTCTTTGGATTCTGAGCTTTATAAAGAAGTTTGTTCCCTCTTAAGTTCAATCGCCTTCCACCCCACTGCCCAAAAACTCCTGATTAGCAAATTAAAAAAAAAAAATGAGTGGCTCTGGGTGCCTTCTTGCTGCCCAACTAATTGACCTAATTTACCTCATTCCACCACCCCCAGCACAGCTCACCTGTGTAGAGGAATGAACTAAAGGTGAGGGTGCAGTTCTGTTCATCAAAGGGGAAGTAGAATATGTCCAGGTTACAGATGCTGGTTACCCGCGCTGGTTTGTAATATACAATATGACCATTGTGATTCACATATGCCGAGAGGCCTTCTGGGGTCTGATCCACATCCGTGCTAAGTGGTAGATTGGGAAGGAAGTAAATGCTCTGGTTTTCCATTTAGGTTTTTCTATTAGAGAAGGGCTTCCCACTGTTACTCCTCATAGCCATTCTGCCACTTTCCCCCTCTTCCACTGGGAAGGGTGAGCTATGACTGTGCTACTCTTAGAAACAAGTTTTTGGCGGGTCACTGAAAGGGTTAGCGCGCATTATACCTGCTCCTTGCAGGAGAGACTTCCCTCCTGCTTCCCCAGCCCTGATACCCACGATTCCACAATGAAGATGTCTGGGAGCCACAGGTTCTCAGTTGTCACAGTGAGCTTAGTGAGATCACCACACTCTTCTGGGTCCCAGCTGATAAACGGGTTATTCCAAGTCTAGAGCACAGGGCACAGAGGGGTGGTTGTTGCTGAAATCTGGAACTAAGTATGTCAACAGCTGCTAACCTTCTATTCCCTTATAATAATGTACATACACATGCATTTTTCCTAAATGTATGTGCTATCAGAATATTATAAAACTTAAGCCCTTCCAGGAAAGTATAATATCAAAAGCAATCTTCTCTTCCATTCACTCCAACTCAGTTCATATCCCAATTTTCTTGTATATCATTCCAGAAAAATGTTAATTCTTATTCTACCTCTTTATACGGGTAGAATCGAACTATGTATATTGCTATGAATGTTGCTAGTTGCACCTCATTATCTTTCTTTTAAAAAGATTTATTTATTTATGCATACAGAACTGGGATACAGGCTAGAGATGCAGGGGCAGTGAGAGGATTCACTAGAGACGAGTGGGGAACAGAGCAAGCAGATCTATGAGGTACACTGCTGAGGGGAGCAGCAGGTGAGACAGGAGAGGTCTGCTGTGCCATGTGGGCCACATCCTTGGCCAGGGATCAAACTGTGCTTAAGCAGCTACGACCAGCTTTATAACACTGTGCCTTCACCCTTTGAGTCACCTGGGAGGGCCCACCTCATTATCTTTCAACTCTGATTCCTCTTCTCATACTGGTAATAATAACTGCCTTTCTCTAGCTAACAAATTCTTCTTGACTTCACTTTGCATTCAAGGGAAATCTTAAGTTAGGTCCTGGATACACTTATGCCTGAAATGTAAGGGCTTCTGACTAACCTGATCTCCTTCTATGTACTTTCCATTTATATCTTTTAAACCTATTAGCACCCCAGAAAGCTATTTGTCACCAGCATTAGCCCCATTTTGGGTGGCTCTATTTCCTTGGGTACTGTCAATTTCAAGAAATGTGATTTTTCTCCAAAAAAAAAAAAATCAAGAATAAATGGGAAGGAGAAAGAAAGAAGCAAGTTGAACTCACATACCATCTTAAGCCACAGAAATGATGTCAGTAGCTGAAGCTGTGCATCCTGCCAAAAAACAAAAACAAAATAAAACCCCCAAAGCACAAGCCCCTCCAAGATCATTCGTGTTATAAAACCAGGTATTAATCTATCTCCTGCTTTTGCTTCCCAAGTGGTCAAATATGACAGTTTGATTTTTCATGTACAAGTCCCAAAAGGTAGGTAGTTAGGAAAATGCAGGTTGCCTGAAAAACAGCATGGGAAGCCATTGGGAATATATATATTTTTTTGTAGAACATTCCTATAAAGATAGATCAAAGACCAATATTCTCTGTAACAGTATCACTCCAACATTTCCCCTTATATTTCTTTATCCCATAGGATGAACATCTAACTTGTATCAAATCCATTCACACTTACACTGGACCCAAGCAATGCTGAGTTGACAAGACAGAGTCCTTGTTCCTTATTAGAAGCTTATGGAAAGAATGTAGGAATCAGAACTCACCACATCCAGGATGGCATACAGGGTGAAGGAGATGTTGACATGAGTAGGGATGCTGTAGTTGATGACTGGACGGAAGTCCTTCTGGCTAAAGATAGTTTGAAAGACATCAGGGTCCACCCCATGCAGGTCAAAACCTGAGCAATTGATGGTGAAGGAGTTTGCCCTTCCTGTAGAGTAGAGACTTTGTGAGATGGGAATAGGGCTTTGTGTTTCCTAACTGCCAGAACTGGGGCCTGAGAGCCTCTCTGCAGAAAAAAAAATGTGGGCTCCTCCTTCCTGGGACAACACTCTAGGTTTAAGCCCTTTTTCCAGGTCTGGGAGGATGGGCTGGGCTGGTAGGCAAATGGTGTATGTTCGTGTGGTGAGTGGACTCAGGGGTCAGACCTTTCTTCCTGTGCTTTGACCCCCATATAAATCCTACCCAAATTTCTATGCAAACAGTCACCCCAGAAAATCCTGTTCCTCCATCCTACTGCCCCTAAGGTTTAGACCTTTATCTGATCAGGTTGATTTTTTTTTCCTCTATAGTTCTGTTTTGGTTCTTCTCATCATCACTGAAAAAAATTTTCCTAAAATTCTTTTACTTCAATTTTCCCTCCCCACTTTCATGCTTTCCTGAAAAGAAAAGTTTGGGGGGGGGGGAGAAGTAAGCATGAGGGTGATATGAAATATAAGGGGATTTAAAGAATGTTATTTGATGTGACTTTATTGACTACCGACTATGTGCTGTACCCTTCTCAAATTCTTTGGCTTCCTCTGTGTTCTGTGGGAGCCATTTTCATCATTACTGATTTGAAGACTCATTGTGGTCCATCAAGTGCTTGGGGGAGCTATGCATGGAATGTAAACGCTCTTTTTTAGACCTCACCCCCTCTCCATTTTCATTGTGGCTATTCCTATAATCTAACTAGTTCTTCCCATGGCCCATACCCACTAACCCGTGAGGTACATGGGTACATGAACTAGAGAGAAACATATCCCGGGGGAGCAAACATTGTCCATTTCACTCTATATCAACTGCCCAACAAGATCATCCCAAGAGGGATGGGAAAGGAATTATGTTATTTTCAGCGGGATCCAAGTAACTCTGTTTATTGTTACTATATCTTGGTAGAAAAGAAAAAGTTGGACATTATAAATATTTGCAATTGGAAATATTGCAAATGGAAGGATGACAATTTTGAAGATATCTATGCAGGCAAATAAGAAAGGGG
>NW_004567104.1:20066182-20067502 GCF_000260355.1 Condylura cristata | reverse complement strand
TATAGAAGGTGAGAGAAAATGATATTGAAAGAGCAAACAGCAGAGTTTGGTTTTCAAGAAGCACGAGAGATGGAAGAAGAGAGGGTGTAAGTATGAAATACGGTATTTTCTGTAGATAATATAGTTCTTCACTGAAGGAAGGAATCAAAGACAGTGATGAGAGAAAGGATAAATAACCTGATTAGATATATGGAGTTATCAAAAGAATAAGTGGGGAGAAAAATCTTCTCAGAATTGGTTAAAGAATAAGAAAACAAACACTGAGATGTGAGAAGGTTGTGAGGATACCCCTGGATATGGCTAGCAAAAGCAGAGAGTAGGAAGTGAACAGCAGTGACAACACAAGAGGTTAGTAGCAAAGTGAAACATTTAGGGAGAGTTGTATAAGCAAAGCCAAGTTTTTAAAAGAGTTCATAAAATTTCAGTGGACACTCAATAGAAGTTTACAACATAAAATGAAGGAAGAGGAAGTGAAATTATTGTTACAAGGACTATTTCACACATTTATTTATTTGGTTGGTTAGTTAATTAGTTAGTGGGAGAAAGACCAAAATTAACTAGAAATATCTCCCCCGCCCCAATAGTGAAATACCCCTAACATTCCTGCTGACACGTCTAGGCAAGCTTAAAATGCTTTTTTCTTCACTGTCAGGTCATGTTTTATAGTACAAGGCTTACCTCAACCTTACCATATGTACAAGATGTTCTTTAGCAAAAGATATTTTCAATTATAATGACCTTAGCACAGGAAATATAAAGTCCTATATGTGGGGATGGAAAACAATTCTAAGATGCTATCTAGAGAAGTGTAAACATGGGGATGGGAAAGGAATAAGAAAAGATGATCTTACAAAATTTGAAGTTCCTCAAATATGTGATAAACACTTTTCATGTAAGTTTTTGGCAAAAGACAAGGATGAGTTTCTAAGTGAGAAATAAGTTCCAAGTTATTAAAAGGAAACAAGATAATCTGGCAGTAGAAATGCCTTTTTTTGTGTATAAGTAATGCCTCTAAAAACTCACAGGTAGTTAAAATGGCATGTAAAATTGGCTGCTAATTTTCCAAATTAGAAATGGAATAATAAAATATACCAGAATGGGATAAAGAGTTTACACCTACAGCTACTGAAATACTGATTCTTGGTTGACTGGCATTCATTCATATATTTAGTTGTTAAACAAGTTTGAATTAAACAATTGTCAGGCATAGTACCGGATCCTGAACTATGAAAATGAGTAAGACATTGTCCCTGATCTTCAGGAAATCACTCTTTAAGCAGAGGCAGAAATGTAAATAAATACCTGAAATGTATTCACCTA
>NW_004567104.1:20064770-20065832 GCF_000260355.1 Condylura cristata | reverse complement strand
CACACGTATGTGTGGAAGTTGTCCCATACTGGCAAGCCATTCCCTGTGGGGTGTCTGAGAATTCAGTTCATTTCTGACACTATTGAGTCGGGGTTTGGGAACAGGCCCATAGTAAGAGGACCACAGGCAGTTCTTTCTTGGTTCTTGACTTTAACCAGGAAAGAATTCAACATCAAGACCAAAGTTATAGAAAAGCAAGAGATTTTGGGGCCTCCCTGGTGGTGGAAGGGTTTGGAGCTCAGCACTGTGGAGAGGCAGCATGAGTTCATTCAAGCAGGAGTTGGATCCTTGGTTTGTGAGGTGACCCACATGGCATAGACCTTTCCTGTCTTGACCGCTGCACCCTCAGCAGTGTATTTCAAGTCAATCTGCCTGTTCTGCTCCCTACTCTGTCTCTGGTGGTTCCTCTCAACCCCATACGTCTGGCCTGTGCTCCAGTTTTTGTATGCATAAATAAATAAAATTTTTTTAAAGTTCCCCCCCCCAAAGGGCAAGAGATTTATTGTTAGGTAAGAGTAAGGACAGAAACTCTCTGAACGGTGAGGAGTTCTGAGGAGGTAGCCACTGAGGAGGTGAGAAGCAGGTGCTTATATGTGTACAGTGGGCAAGGAGCAGGGTTTGGCTGTTGGGTGTCCCTGTGTTCTGTGTTGTATCTCTTGCTGATTGGCTGGGCCCATGGGGGTCTCCTAAGCTACAGAAGCCCAGAGTTTTCCCACATTACCCAGCTTATATTTGGAAACCAGCGTCCATTGCTATTGTGTTATTATATTGCTGTTTTGAACATGCCTTTTTTAATTGAATTGGTGGGGAGGCTTCCTGGTCTGCAGTTGTTTCTCAAGCAGGCTAATGAATGAACTTGGGACTTGGGGCACCTGTTCCTAAAGGATCGCCTATACCCTTTTCCTAACTTCTCCTTCATGATCTCCTTGGAGATAGGACCAGATAAAGGCTCCTCTCCCAAGACTGCCCTCTACTTCAGAGACCGAACTGTTAAGTCCGAACTGTTACTGTGCTACTAACTGGCTACAGATTAGAGGGTCCCGTAGCCCCTCCTTAGGCTTC
>NW_004567104.1:20063300-20063904 GCF_000260355.1 Condylura cristata | reverse complement strand
TTTTTTTTTTTTTTTTAGAAGTTATGTAAAGACATATTGTTTTGTACCTTGTCTTTTCTATTTTATATGCCATGGACTTGCTTCTATGTTGTTAACATAGATCTACATCCTCACTTTAAGTAGCTGCATGGGATTCCAGTGTGTGGTTATAAGACTATTTAACCTGAACCCTTTAATTGAGGCCTTTAACTAGTTTTCCTGGCTCCCCTCCAAGACTGCTTGTCCGTGATAAAATTAGCGGATAAAAGAAACATTTTCCTTGATAAATATTTTATATTTATCTTGCAAATGAAACTTGACATTTTCATTTTTTGAAACTCTGAAAGTGTAAAAATGACTTAAAATTAAATCAGATTATCCTTGTTAGGGGAAGTATCAAATATTCTGCAAGAAGACTCTAGTGTCTGGGGAACCATCATAAATGTATTGAGCAGCCATTACTTCTTGGAAAGTCATTTACTAGATCACCATCAAGGAGAGACCCAGGGACTTGGATCTTGGACTCCTGATAGGGAGTCAGAAGTTAGGTTTGGTTAAAAATGGAGGAATGGGCCCTCCCTGGTGGCGCAGCGGGCTAAAGTACAGCACTGAGAAGCTTAAGCCA
>NW_004567104.1:20051169-20062165 GCF_000260355.1 Condylura cristata | reverse complement strand
GTCTCCAGCAGGCTGACCACCATCAGGGACAGACACAGGGCAAAGTAGACACCTGCGGGCAAAGCAAATTATAAATTACAAAACAAATTCATCTGTATACTTATTTATGTTATAAAAGATTGATTTATTTATGCATATGGAACTGTGGTACAGGCCAGAGGTGCAGGGGTGGTGAGAGGATTCACCAGAGTGGGGAACAGAGCCAGCAGATTGACAAAGTACACTGCTGAAGGGAGCAGCAGGTGAGACAGGAGAGGTCTGCTGTGCCATGTGGGTCAGCTCCCTGGCTGGGGATCAACCTCATGCTGAAGAGGTTCTGGAAGGCTTCATAGTGCTATGTTTTAACCATTGTTCCACCAGAGAGGGCCCTATACATTTTTTTAAAACCTCTTTCCCCAATTCCAATCTTTCCTCAGAGTCCTTTCCCTTCTTAAGTGGAGAGAGAAGGGATTCTCCTGGTTCCCTTTCACTGTCCCCTGCTGCCTATGCTTCTCTGGAAAATGAGAGGGTCCATACTGATGAGGGGGGTGCCACTGTTGGGGAGTAAGTCATTCATCATGAGCAGGAAGACGTTGTAGCCCAGCAGAAGGGTTATCTTGAATGGGGCCCGGTTCTCATTTTCTGCCGGGAGGTAGAAGCTGAGGGCGTCGATGGCAACCAGAAAGCTGCTGGGCACCAGGAGGTTTACAATGTAGAGGCTGGGCCTGCGCCTGATGGCCACCTGGTGGGGAGGAGAGAGTGTGGAGAATGTGGCAAATACACTGATGCCAACTTATATCTTTGACTATGTAGTCCTGGCTGATGTCCCAGTGGGCTGACTGTGGGAAAATCTCTTTAGATAACACAATTACTTGTTCTCTCTATAGAAATGTCCCCAAGTTGTTGTCTAATTTTGTGTGTAATTTGTTAGAAACACAGCTATAGGCTTTCAGGAACAAGTAGCAGCTTTTGCACCAGCAGAGAGATGTCTGCTCCATTCCAAGCAGGGATGCTCATAACACTCCTCCTTGCAGGGCTGTAGCGGTGGGAGGCAAGAGGTGGGGAGTGGGGAGGCCATGGGTCCTTTTTCAGGGCAGTTAGGGGAGAGGATGGAGTGAGGAGCAGGGGCTTAACTCCCTGCTGCTTTATTTTTATACCCCAAGTTTCCTTACAGCAAGAGGAAAATTACAGAGCAACTGGTACCAAAAGCCAAACAGGGACCCCTGGACTTACATAGAACATGAGTTGGTCATACACACTGGTGCCCACCGATATCTTTGGGGTGGCCTTGCTGATGCCCAGGAGTTCCCACTCTCCCTGGGTCTGAATGATGTCCTGAGACGTTTCTGCGATCTCCCATACTTCCCTGTCCGTGCCCAGTAGCAAGCTCTCCACTGTGAGGGAGACCAAGGTATGTTTCAGTCCAGAAGTGCTCCCCTATCTCTGCCTACAAAGTCCAATTCTGCCCCTTCTTCAACAAAATTTCCCCTGTCCTTTAAACGTAGGGCACCTTAGTTTTCTCAGAAGTGGGGTACAGGACTAGCCATTCATGCGTGTGGGACTGCAGCACTAATTTTTTATGGTTTGAAAACAAGATTGAATCAAAGTTGTGATGAGGATATTGGATATGACTGAATAGGAGTCAAGAACTTTTATAGTCACCCCGACTTTCCTTTTGGTTCCCCAGTTATTTTGATGGAATCAATTTGAACAACTCAACTTTTTTTTTAAGGCACTTCCTTTAAAATGACTGATTTACCCCTTCTCAAATAACATCTACTGGCATTTAGCTACCTCGACTTACATGTTTTAATGGGCTGTTTAAGTTAAAAGATTTGAAATAAAAATTATAGTTGTGCAGCAGTTAGAGACAAGTAGGTCTTTGTTTGGTGCAAGTGAATCCTAGAGCTAAAGCAACAGTTCTTTTGTTTTTTAAATTTATTAAGGACTTACAGCAGTAATTTCTAAGCCTGTTTGCACGTTAGCACTGTCTGGGAGGTATATGGGCTCCCCCGAAACCATTAATTTAGAAAATCTCTGGGATAATGCATAATTATGAATATTTTCAAAAAGCTTTAGTGGGCAACCAGAGTTGAGAAATGCTGATCTAAAACCTGCTATGTTAACACCTCCACCACTTAGCGATCTTTTCTGAATCTTAAATAGTCATCAAAATGTGTCATGCTCACCTGTGTAGAGGAAGGAACTGAAGGTGAAAGTGCAGTTCTGTTGGTCAAAAGGGAAGTAGAAGATATCCAGGTTGCAAATGCTGTTCACCCGCACAGGCATGTCGTACTTGACTCGACCTTTGCTGCTGACATACGCGGTGAGACCTGCAGGGGCCCGCTGCACATTCATGCTGCTTGGGAGGGGGAGGCAGAAGTGGGTGCTATGGTGCCTTAACCCTGTGTCTCCCCCAATATCTTTAATTTTTTAAGATTTGGGCTCTTCCTGGTGGCACAACAGGTTAAAGCACCGCATTATGAAGCCTCCAAAGCCACTGCAGCACGAGATTGATTCCCAGCCAGGGAGCCGACCCACATGTCATGGCAGACCTCTCCTGACCTGCCTGCTGCTCCCCTCAGCAGTGTACTTTGTCAATCTGTCTGTTCTGCTCCCCACTCTGTCTCTGCTGAATCCTCTCACCCACCACACCTCTGGCCTCTACCCCAGTTCTGTAAGCAGAAATAAATAAATCTGAAAAAAAAAAAAAAAGGATTTATTTATTTATGCATGTAAGAGCTGAGGTATAGGCCAGAGGTGCAGTGGATAAGAAGATTCACCAGAGACAGAGTGGGGAGCAGAACGGGTGGATCTACTGAAATACACTGCTGGGAAGAGCAGTAGGTGAGACAAGTGAGTTCTGCTGTGCCATGTGGATCACTTCCCTGGCCAGGGATTGAACTCATGCTGCAGTGCCTGTGGTTAGCTTCATAGTGCTGTGCTTTAACCCTTTATGCCACCAGCGGGCCCCTCCCCCACATTCTTACACCTCGCACTCTTTTTGGCTTTTTTTCTTTAATGTCACCTTATCTTGTCTCTTCTCCTAGTGTTTTGAGGAAGTCCATTCATTGAGACTGTGCCCCTGCCTGAGGATTTTTGCTTCCCTGTGCCCTGCACTGACCCCAGGCTATTCTTTGCAGATGGGCTTGATGCTGGCTCCTCCCAGCCCAGATACGCACGATTCCATGATGAAGATGTCTGGGAGCCACAGGTTTTCAGCTGATATGCTGAGCTTATCCATGCTGACACAGTCTTCCAGATTCCAGCTAATAAAAGGATTGTCCCACATCTGCAGCCAGGGCGGTGGGACAGAGGTGAGTGATGGTGAAGCTTGTTCAGTCAACCTCCCCTGCCCTTCCTGTTCTTCTTCAAACACTCTAATGCCTTCTCATGTTTGTAATGACCCCAGCCTGTCTGCCCTTCTTTATCTAGCCAGATACCGTTGGCAAAGGACTCTGTAGTGCCTTTTTCCAGACAGACCTTAAGGATGGTATAAAACCACTTGTATCTAGGATCACATCAATATTAAGGCTGCATCCACCTGACCATTTTCCTGGGTCACTATTTCAACCTTAAGTTGCAGGGAGATTTGTGTTCTCCAAGGTCAGTCCAGTTCTAGATGGAGTTATTTGGCCCCAGAAATATTTCTGGACTAGGAAAGACTTTTAATCTCTTCTCAAGTTAAAAATATAAGTAGAAGTGGGGAGGGGAAAGTTGGATCTGCCTTACCAAATTCATCCATAAGAATGTTGTCAGTAGCTGGAGCTGTGCATCCTGTTAAACAAATTCCCATCCAGGATTATTAGTGCAAGAAGCCCACTCCCACCTCACATTCATACCAATATTTGCTAAGTTAGTGGGCCAGGCATAGCTCTAGATGCTGGAGTATCTTTTGCTTACCTGTCTTGCCTTTCATCTACCACTCTGAAGCATTCCAGAAAGGACAGGAATAAAGGATCAATCTTTGAGAAAAATACCACTACAGCATTTCTTATAGCTCCCTGCCCCATAGGAAAACCCTCCAACTTGTACAAAATCCATTCAGAGTACCAGATGCTCACCACTGGACCAGTACAATGTTGGGTTGATTGGATAGAGGGTTTTTGCCCCTTATCAGAAGTTACAGAAAGTGGGGACCAGGTCTCACCACTTCCAGGATGGCAGAGAGGGTGAAGGAGATGTTGACATGCGTGGGCATACTGTAGTTGATGACGGGACGGAAGGCCTTTCTGTCAAACACTGCTTGGAAGGCAGAGGGATCCAGCCCGTGCTGGTCAAAGCCTGAGCAATTGATGGTGAAAGTGTCACCTTGTCCTGCAGAGAGCAGAGACCCTGTGAGAGAGGGTCTCTATTTCCAGAGGTGGAACCTCTCCACAGAGAGAGAAAACAGGTGGCATCCTGGGAAAACATCATCCCAGGTGAACCCCTCCTTCTTGAGTCAAGACTTTCCAATGCCAAAACCCTTCCTGCCAGAGCCAGAGAGGATGGGCTGGTCTGGTAGGCAAATGGTGGAAGTTGTGTGGTGAACACAGCAACCCTCATTCCCGTGGTTTTGTCCTCATGCAAAACCTGCCCAAATCTGTACGCAAACTCGGCCCTGGTGCAATGATGTCATACGCCAGTTGGGTTCATCTACTCGCCTTGGTTAGCTGCCCCAAAACTTGTCCTAGTCACCCAGAAACTTGCTCTAATGTCTTTCTCTTCCTCATTCCCAAGGACTTCTGTTACTAAAGACAAGAACTGTTTTATCAAGGGGTTAAGAGAAGTAAACAGCTGCACTCACGAGGTAGCCAGGGCAAACATGTAGCAGGTTTTCTGAGTGCTTACCTTGCTGCTATGCATTTATTTTCTCCTTCTCACAGGGAATCACCTTGAGGAGGCTGGGGCTTATTTCTAGCACTGGGATCATGAGGCACCAAGTACGGACCATGCACTGGTCATTGATGAGGCCTGCGCAGGGGCGGGCCTCACAGGAGTGCCTGAGAAGAATTTTTGCCCCATTTCTAGCTTTGTCTTCTGCTCTTCTTCCTCTGCTGGCTCCTATACATCTCCATCTCTTTCCATGATATTTAAGGTATATACCCAGACTGGGAACAACTGCTCCTTCATGGAAGCAAGTATCATCCATCCTCAGATGGATCCCTACCTCCATTGAGGTATGTTTAAAATCAGTGGCTGCTCTTCTCCTAGGTACAAGGAGAGGAGAAAGAGAGTTTTGGACAGTGAGTGGAAAGGAGGAGTTGGAGAGGTGGTGAGTTGGGATTGCAGGCAGGTGGAGTGTCTTTCTCACTGTCACCAACAGGGAATCAAGACCCAGACATTATGGCAGAAATATTTAACATATTAATTCTGAATGTCCTCCAAGTGCTAGAAGGGCTTCCCCAGATGTCCAGTAAAACCACACTCTGGTCTTCCTGGTACTTGCCCCCTCTTACTTGGAAGCAGAAGGCTGACAGTGAGGCAGAAGAGGAATCTCCCCCTGGAGGGCCACCCCCCTGCCATCATCCTCTTCTGGACTCTTCTCTGGAGACTAACCAGGAACACCCAAACCCTTAGCTTAAAGGAGCTCAGACCACACCTTGGTTTTGAATACTGTTCTTGACAAGCAGCCACTCCCTGGTGAGAGACTGTGGGCTAAGAGGTCACAGCAAAATGCCCTGCTTTGCGCTGTCCAGGTCTGCCTTCCGGGCTCCAGGTAGGGAGGATGTAGGGGAGAGGTATCCTGTTTAGCAAATCTCTGCTGAGATTAATAACAAAATAACTTGCCTAATGAGAGAGTGTGGGCAGGTGAAACAAGAATTTTTTTTTTAAAGATTTATTTATGCTTACAGAACTGGGGTACAGGCCAGAGGTGCAGGGGCGGTGAGAGGACTCACCAGAGAGAGAGTAGGGAACAGAACAGGTCGACTGAGGAAATACACTGCTGAGGGGAGCAGTGGGAAGGTCAGGAGAGGTCTGCCCTGCCATGTCGAACTCATGCTGAAGTGGCTTTAGCTTCGTAGTGCTGTGCTTTAACCCACTGCACCATCAGGAGGGCCCAAGAATTTTGTTCTTTTAAGGCCAGGGAATCTGCAGATTTGCAAAGGTGACATATTTATGATTTGGCTATGTATTCATTAGGGATACTTGCCAATGTCAAATTATAAAACTTGATCCTGCCTTTGTTACATGTTATCTATTTATTTTCCAAGAGCTTTTAATTAGATTTCCTTTTTTCAATCTCTCGTCTCCCCTGATTCATTCTCCTCCCCCAGTCAATGTAATGCATACATGTTTTACACTACACATTGATTACAGGATAAGTACATTACCTGATAAATCATAAAATTGAGATAACAGAGCTGTTTGATGCTTTTGTGTTATCAATAGTATTATATGTTATCATAAATTAGTAATCTCAGCTAACATCAATGCTATTGGCATTAATCAATAGTATATTTTATGTCCATCTCTGTATAAAAAAGTAAAACCCAGTGAAGTAAATTGGAGCATGGTTATATTAAGTATCTAAGTTACATTTTCAAGAACGATTTGGAATTTTTTTCCCCAAATTTTAAGTACTATAATTTTTTTATTTATTAAGTAAGTACTATAATTTTAATTGCTTTATTTGAAAATGTCTTTAACCCATCATTTCAGGTGTCAAACTCTTCAATTAATAACAGAGTTCATATTTCACTCAAATTTACTATGTTCTAAAATATGGTCAGGAAATACAACATCCATTTACAGAACTCAAGCAGGAAACGAGTGAAGGGTCAACTCAGAATACAGAAGAAACTGTTCAGAAGCTCAAACATTGTGACAGCCTTAAATAGAAAGTGCTGAGTCAGGCAGGAAAGGCTTAAGGTTCCAAAGTAGGAAAATACGGAAGGCTGTAGTATCATGCATCTGAAACCTGCCAGATCTGTAGTTCTTGGTCCCCATCAACTCTCTAAGTCATTTCTTCCTTTCTTTGTTACTTGGTAAGCCTGAGACAGAAGTGAAAGGGAAGGAAAGAAAGAAGGTGAGAATTCATTGAAAAAAAAGGTATCTGGTAATACTGACCTAGAAGGAGCAAGAAAGGAAGGAGGAAAAGGAAAGGGGTGGAGGTTTTTAGAAAATCTGCTCAAGGTTTGGGGTCTCTTTAGTAACAGGAAGGATTCATGTCAAGACGGGAGACAAGTTGACATCTGGCAGCATAAAGCACTGACTATCGCACGGAGGAAGCATTGGCATGAAAACTGGGCAACCTACAAGGCTATGATGCTCTCCCAAGCTGGAAGGACACATGGTCCCATATATAGTGTTCTCTTGAAGGAAGTCAAACACAGATGTGATCCAGGACCAGGACGGATCTGGAAGACCAGGCATAGCGGAGGCCTATCTGGGAAGTCAAGGGAAGGTACATATAGCAGCAAGTAGGTTCTAGACTCTTTGATTTTGAGCTGAACTACCAGGAAGAGATTTAGGGGACAGAACCCCTGGGAAAATGAACTATTATTCAGGGTAGTTCTGTGCTTTGAGGGAAGGGTTTGCAGACTAAGCATGATTGAAGAACCAGGCAGAAATGAGCAGAAAGTCTATCCTTCCATTGGACTCATCACACCACATGGAAACAGTTATTATTGTGTCTACATCCATATGGACATACCTGTGGGCCACTTGACTACAAGCCTAGTTAAGAATGATGCTTGAGTTCTGTGATTGGACGTTGTATTTCTTGACCATATTTTAGAACATAGTAAATTTAAGTGAAATATAAACTTTGTTATTAATTGAGGAGTTTGACACCTGAAATGATGGTTAGAGACTATTTTCAAATAAGGCAATTAAAATGATAGAACTTAGGGCCCTCCCTGGTGGCGCAGTGGGTTAAAGCACTGCACTAAGAAGCCTAAGCCACTTCTGTATGAGTTCGATCCCCGCCTGCACTGGAGGTGACCACATGGCGCGGCAGACCTCTCCTGACCCGCCCGCTGCTCCCCTCAGCAATGTACTTCGTCGATCTGCCTGTTCTGCTCCCCACTCTGTCCCTGTAGAATCCTCTCACCCTCCGCATCTCTGGCCTGTACCCAGTTCTGTATGAATAAATAAATAAATCTTTAAAAAAATGATAGAAATTAAAATAACAGGGCTGTAGGTTTTCTTATGCTTATGACGTATAAGTCATATAAAAATCAAATAGTTTTCCAGCATGGATATTGGGTTTCTTTTTTTTTTTTAAGATTTTTTTTATATATTCATACAGAATTGGGGTACAGGCCAGAGATGCGGAGGGTGAGAGGATTCACCAGGGACAGAGTGTGGAGCAGAACAGGCAGATTGTCGAAGTACGCTGCTGAGGGTAGCAGCGGGCAGGTCAGGAGAGGTCTGCTGGGCCATGTGGATCTCCTCCGGGGCAGGCGGGGATCGAACTCATGTGGAAGTGGCTTAAGCTTCTTAGTGCAGTGCTTTAGCCCACTGCGCCACCAGGGAGGGCCCTGGTTATTGGGTTTCTTTTCCTTTCAGAACTCTTTGGATATACGGGCTACTTTCACATTGACTGGCCCTCTATCACCAACCAAGTGTTTGGGATGCTTGTTGAGAAGGCAGACTAGCTTCGACTAGCTTAAACTAGTTCTTATTTATAGAGTTCATTCCAGGACAGAATTCCTTGTTACAAATGTGTTTTGGTCATCCCTCCTGGGAACGCCTGCTTCCCACTTTTCTTCTCCAGTTGACTCTCAGAAAAGGGAGGTCAGCCATATTTAGACAGCTTCAGTAGCTGGGTTAGCATTTTCTAAGCCCACTAGGAATACCTACCCTGTACATTCTCTGGAATATCCTGGGGGAATATCTGAGTCTCCTTTTTATTTTCAGATGCTTGCCGCTAGGCTTTCATGGTAACTCAGAATTAGGAGATGATGCGGACACTCTTAGGAGCCATTGTGAGAGTGTCAGAGACTTCTCCACACTCTGCTTTCTCAGGGCATCTTTAGAGTCTTCCTCTGGATGTACATAGCTCTAGCACTCTTGGGTCAAGACATTGCTTGAATCCAAAGTAAATAGTAGGGACAGCAGCTATAATTTTACAAGTCATGGCCACAATCATCTTGCTTCTTAGCTAATTACAAGGTGGAATCACACTGCTTTGGCCTCTGTTGGCCCCATTCACCAGGGATGGACCCAGGTGGGGTGATCAGGTTTGGGAATATTCCGGTAACTGGGAAGGAGGACAGAATTAGATAAGGGAAGAGGTCTATTTTGCAGCCCTGATGGATGGCAATCACACACAGAGGTCACTGAGCAGGGCTAAGGAGTCAGGCTTATGGAAAGTAGTGGAAACAGCCAAACTGCAGGTGGGTCACTCATTGAGCTCATGGGACTCTCAGGAAAGAATCCCATGAACTGGGAGTCACCTGTGGCTGCCACTTTGACAGGCCCAGCTCTGACTGCAGGCTTTCTTGAAGATTGATAACCCTATACTCACCACTACACTTTTCTCCACTTTATTATTTTTTCATCTGAAGAGTGAGGGGGCTGCACTAAAAAATCTGAAATTCTTAGTCTATTGCCTCCTACCTAGAAGTTGATTTTAACTCTAGGTCTCAGTCTGCACGATAAAAAGATGTTCTGTGGTGTTTCACATTTGGCTTTTTAGTTTCTGTAGACTTATACATGTTTTTTAAAAGACATATTTTCCAAAAATAATAGTTTAAGTTACTACTTCCATTTCACAAATGAAGACATTTACACTGTAAGATTAAGTCACTTGTACCCAGTTACCCAGTTAGCAAATAATGGGGTCACACTAGAACTGAGAATTGCCAGTGTGTCTATGCTTTATGGTTCCCCTCTCCCATATAGAATAACCAGTGCTGATGAATGCCCAAATAGGAGAGGTTATCAAAAGGTGGGCCAGAAGATGGAGAGGAGGACAGGGCAGGTTTGAAGTGATGTTTGTGCCAGCACATCCCAGAGTAAAGGAAGGGGAGAGAGAGGTATATAATGGTAATGAGATAATGGATTTCAATGTCATATTAATAAGGAGCCAGGGAAAAAATGAAGAAAACATAAAAAATCGGCCTATAATGGTTAAGGAAAAGAAAATGAGGTGAAAAAAATATATATAAGAACCATAGATGGCATTGTCATGAATGGGCAAGGCGAAGAGCTATTATGTGGAAACAGACCCTCAAATGCAAGATGGTTCAGGCAATACCAGCTTGTCTGCAGATTTTTCTGAGATCATAAATGACTTTGCAAAGTCTGTCAGAGGTTTTCCAAATAACAAGAGAGAAGCCATTGGCACAAAGTGTGTCCATCACATGATTCTGTTACAGATGGAACAGAAAGCAGCAACCATATCAGTTAATTTTTCTTTTCATTTTTGAAAGAGCCGTGGTTTCAAAGGTATTGTATGATTATCAGTTATGTGTTAAGATTGCAAGTTCGATTTTGTTTTTGGAGAAAATGAAATCACTATACTGTACTTATATCTTCTCTTACTGAGAGATAGCATCTTAATCCAAGTGTCAAAAAAGATAAATCATATATTTTCTATTTAAATAAAGCTTCAAGCTGTGTGTCGGAAAAAGCGATAAAGGAAACAAGCAAAGAAATATGTACTGGGAAGATGGATGAAATAAACAAAATAAGGTAAATTGATATTACTTTCAGGACCATGAAATTTCAAGAGCTGGGTAAATGAGGTACTCAACAAAATCAAGGATGAATTTCCAGGTAAGATTTAGACTCCAGGAGAGGGGTGGAAGATACAAAAGTATTTGGCATCCTACTGAATGGGAGAAAATGTTCACATACTGTACAACCAGCAAGGCATTAATAGCCAAGAGATACAAAAGCTTTTTCAACTTAACAATTAAGAATTCAATTAGGTCCTCCCTGGTGGTGCAGCAGGTTAAAGCACAGCACTAAGAAGCTAAGGCCACTTCTGCATGAGTTTGATCCCTGCCTGCCCCAGAGGTGACCACATGGCGTGGCAGACCTCTCCTGACCCGCCCGCTGCTCCCCTCAGCAGTGTACTTCGTCG
>NW_004567104.1:20049989-20051059 GCF_000260355.1 Condylura cristata | reverse complement strand
CCTCCCTGGTGGCGCAGTGGTTAAAGTCTCAGTACTATCAAACAATCGCCAGCCACTGTGGCATGAGTTCTATCCTTGGCCAGGGAGGTGACCCATATGGTGCAGCAGACCTCTCTGGTCTCACCTGCTGCTCCCCTCAGCAGTGTACTTCAGTCTATTTGCCTATTCTGCTGCCCACTCTGTCTCTGGTGAATCCTCGCACTACTGTACCTCTGGCCTATACCCAAGTTCTTGTATGCATAAAGAAAAATAAATCTTAGGAAAAAAAACCTGAAAATGAAAATACAGAACCTAGCAGTTCCATCCTTGGGCATCTATCTGAGCATGAAATCATCAACTCAAAAAATTATATGCTCTATAATGTTATTGCAGCATTATTTACAATAGCTAGGACATAGAAATAGCCTAAGTGCCACTAATAGAGGACTGAATCAAGAAGACAGGGCACACCACACCATGGAATGTTATTTACCCATAAGGAAAATGACATGTTACCATTTATAGCAAAATGGAAGGCATTTGGGGTAGTTATGTTTAATAAAAACAGTCAAAATGATAAGACAAACATTGCATAGTTACATAGTGGGCAATAGTATAAAGCTAAATGCTCATGAAAACATATATACATTTATAAAAACATATATAAATAAGTGAAGTTTCTGAGATAAGAGAGAGCAGGGAGATAGAGAGGGTCAAAGATGAATAAGGGATAGTAATGAGAAAAAATTGATTATTGTAGCACCAAAAAAAAAATAATAAATAAATCCCTAAAGCATCTGGCAATAGAATATATGTCAGCAACAAAAAACCAAACCCATGAAGACTATGGAGGAAGATAGATGGCCCAGGTTAGATTTGGGCAAAACACCTTCTGGAAAGGAGTGGAGAAAGTGCAGGTGGTGAACTTGAGTGCTATGACATCCTGGGCTGAGAGACTGGGGGAGGGGGTGGAGGGGAGAGTGGGTAAGACTGAGGGCGAGTAAAAGATTTGAAAGTAAGTTTGTCTTTGGGACCCCATCAGGGCTTTGCTCTGCCTGTAGTAGTTCTCATGAAGTGGCAGCTGATGAAGA
>NW_004567104.1:20046534-20049629 GCF_000260355.1 Condylura cristata | reverse complement strand
TTAAAGAACTTTGGAAAACACAAGATTTTCCACAAATGTAGTGGCAAAACCTGACCTGAACAGATCTGAGACTAATAAGCTCATTTTTGCTACCTAGTATGAATTTTCATAGATTTCACTGCAGAGATTAATGTTTGATTTTTGGGTACAGCCTCATTCCCTGCTTGGGATGTTAGTAATATATGCCACATGTACAAATGTTACCTTTTTAAAAATCTGGAAAATTCCCAGATTTTTGGACTCCCCACATGTGAGTCCAAGGGTGGGTGGATGTATAGTTCCTACATCATAGGGTTACTATAAGGATAAAATTATTAATTCATAGACACTTCAAAGAGTACCTGCCAACTACTACTAATAGCTGGCATACCATGTATTATAGTGTTGGTTATTTTAACTACCTTTCTAAACTGTGTCCTTTCTAAAGGCCCATTCTGTAGAAAGTTGTGAGTTAAGGAACTGCCCAAATCATTGTATATGTACTCATTTATTTATGTGCATGTTAGGGTTTCTGATCTGAGCCCACACTGTGGGTACACTAGGTTTGGGGAACACCTGAGCACTAAAGGGGAGTACTTGACAGAAGCTGAGGAGCTTTCTTGGGAAAAAAACTCAGAGGGAGGCCCTCCCTGGTGGCGCAGCGGGTTAAAGCACAGCACTGAGAAGCTAAAGCCACTTCCGCATGAGTTCGATCCCCGCCTGTCCCGCCCGGAGGTGACCACATGGCACGACAGACCTCTCCTGACCTGCCCACTGCTCCCCTCAGCAGTGTACTTCGTGGATCTGCCTGTTCTGTTCCCCACTCTGTCTCTGGTGAAGCCTCTCGCCGCCCCTGGGCCTCTGACCTGTACCCCAGTTCTGTATAAACAAATGAATAAAATCTTTAAAAAAAAAAAAAAACTCAGAGGGAGAAAGCAGAACTTAGGGACATGGCAGAGTTGAAAAGCCATGGGCCTGTGTTGAAAGCAGCCAGAGTGTAACAGTGTCTGCCTCAGGGCCTCCACATTCCTGTGGCCGCCTTCCTGAGTCTCAGCACAAGGGGCTTGTAAGGAAAGAGCCAGAGACCATTAGTGCTGATGACTCACATTCAGCTGGGAACAACCACCACAGGAGTCTGCTCTGGGCACCCAACTCTGGCCCAGAGGGGACACAGGCTCTTGTAGCTGTAGAATAAACGTGGGAGCAGGTGTGTCTTGGCAGCACCAGCCACTCCAGTGGGTCGTCGGCCTTGGCGAGCTGGCCGCTCTTTGCTCATCTACAGGAGGGTAGGGGAGTTTGATGAGAGTGGTGGAGAGAAGGAAGTACTTAACAGCTTTTCCCTAAAAAGCTGTTAAGTAACACTGTTGTGACTATACTCTCAGCTTTTTGTGATCTTGGAAATTTAGGCTTCAGATAGAAAGTAGTAAAATAGGCCCTCCCTGGTGGCACAAAGGGTTAGGACGCAAAGGGTTAGCTGAAGCGAGCTAGCTTCAGCTGCTTCAGTGCGAGTTCTATCCCCGGCCCAGAGGTGATCTACATGGTTCAACCGACCTCTCCTGTCTTGCTCACTGCGCTCCTCCCCGCAGAAGTATACTTTGTAGATCTGCCTGTTCTGGTGAATCCTCTCACTGCCCATGAACCTCTGGCCTGTACTCCAGTTCTGTAGGCATAAATAAATAAATCTTTAAAAAATAAAAAAGGTAAGGTATCATGTTTGAATTGTGATTAAGTTGTTATCAAATCTGTTCTTCTGTCAATCTGGGGGGTACAGCAATACTTTGGGGCCTCCACTTCCCCCAGACAGCTGGCAGGAGAGTTGGGCCGATAAGACTTTCAAGATCATACAGTCAGTGCTAAGACAGGGAATTTTCCAGTTCATAGGGAGCATTTGAGTTTCCCCCAAGTAAGGCAGATGCCATTTTCAAATGTGATTTCCTTGACCTAATGTTCCTTTCTTGGCAAGATTAAGGGCAGATCGACTTTAATTGCAACATAGACCCTGTCAATGGTAATTTGGGATTATGTTAACACTCTAAGTGCTTAATTATGAATGAGTCATACGTCAAGCTCTGACAAAAGGCTTCCGTCTTTAAACAAGAGGTGGCTGATTCTGGCACATTATTTTTTTCTGAAGCTTAACACCAGGATAAGTAGATGTAGGAGGTTGATCCCTATTTTTAAAAAAAATCCCGTG
The DNA here is from genome assembly GCF_000260355.1 of Condylura cristata. Classification (NCBI taxonomy): domain Eukaryota; kingdom Metazoa; phylum Chordata; class Mammalia; order Eulipotyphla; family Talpidae; genus Condylura; species Condylura cristata. The sequence continues at coordinate 20,047,456 of NW_004567104.1, read as the reverse complement.
TAATAGATTTTGGACCCTTCTCTCTTTTTTCACTCTGCTTTCATATGTTGTCCTGTAGACATAAAAAATAAGAAAACTCTTACTTTGGTAATCAGACATTTCTGCAAGAAGACCTTCTGTCTCAAGATCTTTGATATTGTGATATAATGTGGGGGAGAATCAACACTTTCTGCAAAGGAATTTATTGGGGGTGATTTGATCAAGGAAATATTTCAGGAACCTGAATCCTGTGGATTCAGGCAGACAGGACTTATGGAGGGTTAAAGGTAGCTAATGGCATGCAGGAACAAGGATCTAACCCTGGAGGAATTGGAAATCACCCAGGTCTCATCTGAAACTGGGCAGAAGACTATACTGTAAATAAGGTGGTTGTCAGGCCTGTGACACTGGGGTTTGGATGGGTAGGAGAGCTTGAGTAGTTTCTGAAGACAAAGGAAATTCCAGACTGAGTTTTCTGGTAGGGCATCTGCCTAGGTGTTCCAGAGGACGATGACCGTGGTGATGGAGATGGCCATGAAGAGCAGGTAGAGGCGGAAGAGCAGGGTGTCCATCACGTGGCTGAACTGTACCCACAGGTTGACCAAGTGCTGCTTCTGAGCCTCGGCTTCCCACTGGGCCCATGTTGACCCGAGACACCTGTTCACCTCTGCCTCCCTGGGACCTGGCACCTTCCCCACCAACTCCACAGGCTCCTTCACCCCTACAGCGAGATAGAGACTGAGCGTTAGGCTGGGAGCTCCCCCATTTGGGGAGCAAAGGGGAGAGGCATGGAGGCAGGGCAGAGAAGTGGAGGTGTTGGGAGATGAGGGTGGGCAGGGCTGAGTTCCCTTACCAGGCAGGTGGGTGGGAGTGGGGCCCAGGCTGTTGTTTCCCTCCTGGGGCCCAGTGGGGCAGCACTTGAATGGGCGGGCACAGTAGAGGA
>NW_004567104.1:20033601-20046314 GCF_000260355.1 Condylura cristata | reverse complement strand
GAACAATGAGAGGGGGAAAAAAAAACCGTAAGAGACTGGAATTATGTTTCCAGTGGAATATTCCAAAAAGGGATTTGACTGCAGTGATGCCATTGGCGGGACCATACTGATGAGGGGGGGGCCATTGGTGGGGAGCAAGTCGTTCATCATGAGCAGGAAGACATTGTAGCCCAGCAGAAGGGTTATCTTGAATGGGGCCCGGTTCCCACTTTCTGCCGGCAGGTAGAAGCTGAGGGCATCGATGGCAACTAGAAAGCCGCTGGGCACTAGGAGGTTTAGGACATAGAGGCTGGGCCTGCGCCTGATGGCCACCTGGTAAGAAGAAAGGGGGGTCAAGTAGAGAGTAGGCTAGAGGCAAGGCAGCAGTTGAGATTTGTACCAGAACAAACTGTCCAGTAAGGAAACGTCACTCAAACTTTCTTCTGACCTTTCTCTCCAATAAAGTCAGCTCCATCTCCTTACCCGACCTTTCCAGTGCTTATCTCTGCCATGCTGCTTACAAGTGAAATGTATCTCATGCTCTGTGGCTCAAGTTGTCAACTTTATTTAACTTTTTACCCCTATTCATGTGGTCTTAGCAGACAGGCGTTTATCTATCATGTGCAAATTGGCGCCTCTGCCGCTTTTCCTACGTCAAGCTCTAGTTAGTTACTTAATTGCAGACATTGAAGACTAGTGATAGGGAAGCAGACAGTGGCAGTCAGGAGGGGTCACCAAAATTTGAATCCTAAATTCTAAATTTAACCATTCACCATCTTTATTAAAAACAAAGTATAGGGCCCTTCCTGGTGGCGCAGTGGGTTAGAGCACAGCACTGAGAAGCTAAAGCCGCTTCCGCATGAGTTCGATTCCCGCCTGCCCCAGAGGTGACCACATGGTGCGGCAGACCTCTCCTGGCCCGCCCGCTGCTCCCCTCTGCAGTGTACTTCGTCGTTCTGCTCCCCGCTCTGTGTCTGGTGAATCCTCTCACCCTCTGCATCTCTGGCCTGTACCCCAGTTCTGTATGTACAATAAGTACATCTTTAAAAAAAAAAGTATAGGACACGGGTGACTTGGTGATGGGAAACCCGCGGGGATTACAATTGAGATGAAAAAAAATGTACAAAATGATGTAAAAATAAACTGTTATAATAAAAAAAATAATAAATCAAGTATAGGGCCCTCCTTGGTGGCTCAATGGGTTAGGACACAGCACTGCAACCTGGCTGTGACCACTTCAGTGCGAGTTCGATCCCTGCCTTAGACCTCTCCTGACCCACCCGCTGCTCCCCTCAGCCAGAGGTTTGGGGAATGACAGAATTCACCAGAGACAGAGTGAGGAGCAGAACAGGCAGACTGACTGAAGTACATTGCTGAGGGGAGCAGCGGGCAAGACAGAAGAGGTCTGCCGCGCCATGTGGGTCACCCCCCAGGTAGGGATCGAACTCATGCTGTAGTGGCTGCAAACAGCTTCATAGTGCTGCACTTTAACCTCTTGCACCACTATGGAAAGCCTGGAAGGACTTCTTCATTCAGTCTTCACTGAGTGCTAGCTAATGCTCCTAACCTAAAGGTAGTACCTAATTGAAGATTTAACTGTAAAAAAGAGTGATAAAAATTCCTGCCTTCATGGAGCTTACTTTCTTGGAGGGGGAGCTTACATTCTAATGGGCAGCAAATCTTCAAAGTAGATCACAATCAAGGCCCCTGAGCTCACATAGAAAATGATTTGGTCATACTGGTTGGTGCCCACATCCATCTTCATGGTTGTTTGGTAGATGCCCAGAAGTATCCACGCCCCCTTGCTCTGAATGAGTTTCTGTGATGTCTTTGAAATCTCTTGAACTTCCTTCTCCAAACCCAGGATCATCTTCTCCACTGCAAAGCAGACCCAGACAATTCAGCATCCCCAAATGGTCCCATCCCCGCCAGTCCAGACTGTTTGGTTCTTTGCCATTCACTCCTACACCCTTTCCAAAAGAGAGTCCCTCAATGTTCCCAGCTCTCTGTTCTCTTCTCTTTAAAACCCTTATTCTGCCTCTAATGGCTACTCTAATGAGCCTCTCTCACCTGTGTAGATGAAAGAGCTGAAGGTGAGTGTGCAATTCTGTTCATCAAAGGGGAAATAGAAGATGTCCAGGTTACAGAGGCTGACCACACGCATGGGCTTATCGTATTTGATGCGACCTTCATTACTGATGTAAGCCATGAGGCCTGTGGGTGTCTGATCCACATCCATGCTGTATGTGAGAAGGACAGGGAGGTCTGACTGACAAAGTACGCTGCTGAGGGGAGCTGTGGGTAGGTCAGGAGAGGTCTGCGGCGCCATGTGGATCACTTCTGCGGCTGGGATACATAAAATGCTGAAGTGTCTTTAACTTCTTAGTGCTGTGCTTTAACCCGCTGGGCCACCAGGGAGGGTCCCTAGACTTGGTCTTTTTTCTAAGGCCACTCCGTTCTTGTGCTCCAACCCCTCATAACTTTCCCCTTTCCAACTACTACCTTGTTCTGGGGTTTTTTATAAGCTCCTCAGGTCAGATGCTGCTCTTTTCCAAGCTGTTTTTATTGTGTGGCCCCACTGATTACATCATGCCCACCCTTCTCTCGAGCTACAGTTTCCTCTTTGCTTTACTCAACCCTGGTACTCACAACTCCTCAATGAAGATATCTGGAAGCCATAAGTTCTCAGTTGCCACACTGAGTTTCCTGATGCCCCCACATTCTTCTGGGTTCCACTGGATGAATGGGTTGTACCAAAACTAGAGGAAAACGGCATGAGACAAACAGGGTGGGAACTAGTTTTGGTCTTGCTCTGTTGCTTGTACCTTTCATGCCATTTTTCACTCTCTAGTTCCTTCTCTGGTGACAGTTATCACAATGCCTCTAACCAGTTAAGGCTTTGACACTTCTTGATCAGTGTTCTTGGGGGAGACCTTGAACTTGACTTTGGGTTCCCTGGGATGAAATCCAGGGAACTTCTATGACTTGGTTTATGCCTCTTTCTCCCCGTGCCCTATCTCTGCCCTCCCCGACTGGCAGAATAATTAGGAAGTGTTGTGTTGGTCTGGGTCTCTTTGAGCTTGTCTAGGTTGTGGGTAAGTGTAGCTTTACCCATTGTAGCCTGCAAAATTGGCTCCAGGAGTGGAAAAGCAGCGTGCCATAGAAAAGGGGAAATGGAGTCTACCCTACCATATTTAGCCACAGGAAAGACGTCATCAGTTGAAGCTGCGCATCCTGGAAAAACAAGTTTCATCCAGAATCATTAACTTCTTGTAGTCAGGTTTAATGCCACTACCCATCCCTCACTCTTTTCCAAGGCTGTTTGATGTGGTGATCATAATTTTAATCGCAAATCACTGAAAAATGTAGGTTAAATATATGGGTACATGAACAATGAGAGGGGGAAAAAAAAACCGTAAGAGACTGGAATTATGTTTCCAGTGGAATATTCCAAAAAGGGATTTGACTGCAGTGATGCCATTGAAGCCTTCCCTGTCAGGTCTCCCCACCCCTCAGAGTGAGCTCTTAACTTTATAAAATCCATTCAGGGCTCACCACTAGGCTGTTGTGGTGTTGTGCCAGTGCTTACCACTTCCAGGATGGCCGACAGGGTGAAGGAGATGTTGACATGAGTGGGGATGCTGTAGTTGATGAATGGTCGGAAGGCCTTTCTGTCAAACACTGCTTGGAAGGCAGCAGGATCCACTCCATGCTGGTCAAAGCCTGAGCAATTGATGGCGAAAGTGTCCCCTCTTCCTGTAGAAGGCAGAGGATGTGAAAGAGTGCTATTGCTGGGGTCTGGAGAGTGTCTGCCTAGAGAGAAAACGGGGCTCTGGGAGAAGCATGTGAGCTCCTCCTTCCTGTGTCGTGGCATATGGGCTGGGCTGGTAAGCAAATGTGCAAACTGATGAGCTGAATTAGGACACCATTCTCAATTCTGTCCCCATGCAAAACTTGTCCAAATGAGAATGCAAACTCAGCCCTGACCGCCACTTTTCAGCATCCTGCTACATTCTTAACTACCTCACTGCAGACCCCTCCATCTATGGGCAATGTCTTTCCATTGCTCACCTCTGTCCTTGAGTCCTCTTGGTGAAGCCCATGACAAATTTTTCCATCACAGTTCTCTTGCTTAATATATTAATAAGGCATAGGTGATCACAAATTAATGACAGGGGAAATAGGTAAATGTGTGACATATGTGGGACCTTAAAAGAAGAGCCCAGTTTCTCAATGTAATGAATATGTTATGTCTCTACCATGTACTGTGATTGTTGTCTTCTAAAGTTCAGTAGTTATCACCACTTGACTGTCTTATGGGAGTCCTCAATACCCACCTTCTACTAGTATCTTTTTAGACATACTAGAAAGAGTTAACATGGCACCATCTTCTAGAGAGCATATTTTTTACCTATCTCAGATGATGTATTATCACTCATTGTTCATATTCAATAATGAACAATAAAAATATTCTAATTTGGGAAAAATGTACTGGAAAAGGTTCTCTCTTTCATAACATTTCTTCTCATCCACGTTCTTCCTCTCAGCATCTCCCCTGTTCCATTTTCTAGCTCCAAGAGAGCCAAAAAAGAATTTTCTTCTTTACACCAACTGATAATCATAAACCATGGAGATAGATTATGTGCCTGAAAAGAGAAAGACATGGGAAAGAAGAGGCGAAAGAAGCATGGGGAGAAGCAGCTAGAGGAGAGTCAACTGAGGTCAGGATCTTAGAAGAAGTTACCACATTATCAGTGTCTGAGTTTCCATTTTAGCAAAATGAGCATCATGTCATTATCTGTCTAGGGCTAACAAGAATGAACCTAGTTTCTGTTTCCAGATGTCACATGTCTTCGTTGCACTCATCCCTTCTTACCTTGAAGCAACAGGTGGAGAGTGAAACAGAAGAGATGTCCTCTTTCCATCTTCCTTTCCTTAGCTGTTCTGCAGAGAGTTAGGGTTGATGTTGGTCTTAAAGGACCATAGGCCACACCTTGAGTCCTGGCTTTGAATAATACAGGTGTCAGGTGGCTTTAACCACCTCTCTAACAGGCTTCCCTGGTGACAAGGGAATGTCACAGAGAACTAACCCATTCAATGCTTTAACTGGACCTGAATCTAGTCTCCAAAAGGAATCTGGCAGATCAGTTTGGAGAGAAGGAAACAAAAACTCTGCGTCCCTGGAGCAGCGCCAATGACCTCCTCATACTTTCAACCCCTCAGGTATGTAATGACGACCGCTTTTCATGATAGAGGCACAGGTACATATTTTAACCTTGCTGCCATCACCCCCCCAAATTGGAGGTCTCTTGTTTTCTCACTCACTTTAAGCTCTGAGGTTTTAACATGATTTTGATACTGTCAAATCTTAACTTTTTTGGTTTTTGGAGTGTGTACAAAGGAATTTGGACATAGGTCTGTTGATAGGAGACAGTGCTTACTAGGACAGAGTGGAGGTTGCAGAGGTAATACTGGTTTTAGAGGAAGTTGATTTCTGTGGTCCTGAGCTTGTAGCCTGCAAGTTTCTGCTGCTTTTGGCCCTGCTAGTGGTTTAGCAAAAAAGCTGTTCACATTTTAAAAATTGGGGCATTTCACATAAAAATAGTTCCTGGCTTCATTTGAAAAGTAAGATCAAACAATACTGGGCTCATATCACTACTGAACAGTGTGAGAAGCTAAGAAATGGTTATGCCCTTTTAATGGAGCATGCTCTTTTTAGATCATACCAGTCTCTGTCATCAACAAGAAGTTCTAGAAGTCTTATTCCCTACCAGCTCCTCCCATTTATGTTCCTCTTGGTCTCTGTAGATGTTTGAGTTTGCCTTTGGGTGTAAAAAGTGCTTTTCTTGTGTGAGGCTTAAGAATATTTGGGGAGTAATTTAAAATGATCATTTTATGAGTCTACAGATTCAGAGTGTACAAGTATATGGTTCATGGTGGAAACCAGCAATGGTATGGTTAGGTTGATCCAAGTCACCCGTGGCTTAACCTGTTTTATTTTAGGTTTTTTTTTTTTAGTTGGGTGAAGGTTCCAGAGAGAGTAATTACTGACTGAGAGAACAAGGAAGAGCACTGCTTCAATGGAGAAGCTTTCCTAACTGAGTTGGTATGATGCAGTCAGAAAGGTCTTTAGTCTTTAGTCGAAAGACAAATCCTGTTTCTACTAGAATCACATTGACAACTCTTAGCTTTGGTCTTCTCAGCTCTCCAATTGGGAGGATAAAACTTCTTGCAGAGATTTTATGTGGTTCAAGGTAATATAAATATATGGGGCCTTTCCCATAAAAAGCAGTTAATAAAATTGAAGCAGAAATGACAGTAAAAATGACAGTAATTGTCGTTACATTGGCTTGCCTATGATTACCCAGGTTGCTTCATCCAGAACGGAATCTTCTGGATTTAAAATGTGTGGGTGGGGCCCTCCCAGTGGTACAGTGAGTTAAAGCACAGAACTAAGAAGCTAAAGCCACTTCAGCATGAGTTCAACCCCACTCCGGAGGTGATTGCATGGCACGGCAGACCTCTCCTGACCCGCTCGCTGCTCCCCTCAGCAGTGTACTTTGTCAGTCTGCCTGTACTGCTCCCCACTCTGTCTCTGGTGAATCCTCTCACCGCCCCTGCTCCCTGGCCTGTACCCCAGTTCTGTATGCATAAATAGATAAATCTTAAAAAAAATGTGTGGGTAACTGAAGACGCCTCTGTTCCAGTGAGCAGCATTAAATGGAGATAACCACCACCCCTCAGCATCTCCTCAGCATCACTCTGCATCATTTGAAGTCCCCAAATCCCTTCCATTGTGGGAAGGTTATTTTTTCTTTTTTTAAAAGATAGGTTAAGTCGCATTACTCAAAGTAATTTTTTCTTCCTTTTTTTTTTTAAATTGAGGTAACATTGGTTACAACACTGTATATGACTCAGAAGTATGAGGTCCTGACTCTTCAGGTGTATGTTACCTTGCCACCCCCACCAGCAAGTACCCATAGTGCTCTATAGTCCATTGGGCCACCCCCACCAGCAAGTACCCATAGTCCTCTATAGTCCATTGGGCCCTCCACACCTTGCTCTCTTTCCTTCCCCCACACCCCACCCTATAGACACAGTTCTACATCCACGTTTCTAGGGTTTGTTATTAGTTTACTCACAGTATTTTCTGTAGAATATTAGTTATGTAGGATGTTGAATGCTACTTCTAAAAAATTATTTTGGTTACTTCAAGTTCTAGAAAGTCTGCGAAATGTTGAATTAAACATGTCTTAAACATATTTTATTATTGCAGGATTTCTCAGAGTATTTGGCCAAAATGTTAATACAATTCACATATCACATATATAAAATTTCCCAAATTAAGTTGACTTTGGAAATTTCCATTTCTTGGAATATCTTGCAAGATGAGTATTCCATGGATTATTTGTGAGAAGCATGGCTTTAATTTAATAAAATAAATGTGGGTGGCAAAGCTTGAAAATTTTGTCTTAAGCTTGCTACAGATAGAATGTAGAATGCCAGCAACATTTTGTATAAACAAATGGAGAACTTTACAAAAATAAACTAGATAAATATTTCAAAATCTGAAATTTGCTTAGAACTGTAAGAACCTACAAGTAAATAGAAAGGAAAATATGAATTTCAAGCTGTTTCTGAATCCCCGAGCAGTATAAACCTACACTGACTGAAGGAGGAAGCGTTTATTTTTTTGTCCTTTTCCTTTAGATCAGTGACTTGTCAGCTACAGGCCCATGTTATCCACCTACATTGAATTTTAGGATGAGAGTTTAAAGGGTGCTTCGGTATTTTACTTCTCAAATCTGCTTAGTCACTAACATTTTGTTTATTTTTTGAGGGGGTATTTTTTAAATGTTACATATACATTACATCATTCCTTTCTCCTCTCAGGTGTGGTTACCATGAAATTCCAACCACCAAGTCCCCCGCGTCCCATCATCATAGTCCCTTGAGCTCTCCCCACCCCTCTTTTGATCCTTCTTCCTCCTCCTCCCCTGCAGAATGTCTCTGATTTACAGTTGCCTGTTGATTATTTTTTCTTGATCCCTTATTTGGTTCCCCTATATTCTTCCTATAAGTGAAACCATCTGATATTTTTCTTTTTCCCTCTGGCTTATTTCACTGAGCATAATCTTCTAGCTCCACCCATGTTGTTGTGAATAGCATGTGTTTATCTTTTTTGATTGCTGACTAGTATTCCATAGTGTATATATACCACATCTTCTTGATCCACTCATCCGTTTGGGAGCATTTGGGTGGTTTCCATATCTTACGTATTGTAAATAGTGCTGCAATAGGCATAAGGGTGCAGGTGTCCTTTTGAACTAATGATCTTGTGTCCTTTGAGTAATCCCTAGGAGTGGAATTGCTGGGTCATATGGTAGCTCTATTTTTAGTAGTCTGAAGAACCTCCATAGAACTCTCCATAGTGACTGGACCAGCTTGAATTCCCACCAGCAGTGTAGGTTCCTTTTTCTCCACATCCTCACCAACATTTATTGCTGCCTGTTTTCTTTAATATGCAAAACAAAACTTTGTTTCTCAATTTTTTTTTAAAGATTTATTTATTTGTTCATACAGAACTGGGGTACAGGCCAGAGGCTAAGGGGCGGCGAGAGGCTTCAACAGAGACAGAGCAGGGAGCAGAACAGGCAGATCCACGAAGTACACTGCTGAGGGGAGCAGCGGGCGGGTCAGGTGAGGTCTGCAGCGCCATGTGGTCACCTCCAGGGCAGGCGGGAATCAAACTCATGCGGAAGTAGCTTTAGCTTCTCAGTGCTGTGCTTTAACCCGCTGCGCCACCAGGGGGGGCCTGTTTCTCAATTTTTAACCCATTTCACATTTTTAAAACTTGCTCTTACTCTACAGACCCGGACCATAGTCGCCAAGGTCTTTGGAGAGGTTCTCCACCTTCTCTCCCCACCTGTTGTCCCCTCTGCTTGCTGCTCCCTCCTCTGCCAATTCCATCATCTCCACCTCCTTCACCTTGCCCACTCCCGCTGTCTCTCAGATGTTACAAGCAGCTGCCTTCTCTAGCACTTGACACAGTTTTAATTCAAATCTGTATGAATGTTTGTCTGGGACTCAAGCCCCAGAAGGGCAGGAAATTTGTCTGCTTTAGTTCCATTGTTCCTCCATCAAACATTGAATCAATGAGTATAAGTAGACAACATAAACATATTACAGTTCTGCTTTGCAGTATACATTTTTTAGTCCCTTGCTTGTGGGTTGGAGACTGTCACCCTCAAGGCACTTCACAACATGAACACATTTCAAGGAGCAGATGCTTTGCAGTCAATGTCATATAAATAAGTCTAGTGGAAGTCACTGGCCCAGGACACCCTTGGACAGATGGGGACAGTACCATAGTGCGGAGGCCTAGTGCTAGGGCCATCCAGTGCTTGTGTACCCTAGTTTCCCCCCAAGTCTATAATCAGTATATTTGAAGTGTGTTAAGTGGAATTTCGGATCTTTTAAACTTACACGAAGCCATCAGATATGCAGTTTTGGGGTGTACTTTGGAAGTACTAGTATGTCTCAGTTTGAGGTGTGATGAGGAAAAGTTATCCTTATCCTACTGGATGGCCAGAGACACACTAGGAATTCTTATCACTAGATACTGATACCCTATATTTTACATATATATAATTTACATATGTATACATGTATACATACGTGTATGTTATATGTATACAGACACACAATAGACTGGATAACTAGGTTATGGCATTTTTACAATGGGATACTACATAACAGTTAAAAAACAAGTCTGTCTATCTATCTACTTATCTATCTATCGATGCAAGATTGTATCATAAATCACACATATCTCCTTTAAGGGGAGAAATGGTTTGTTGCTATGATATTAAATTTTTTTATTATGAAATACCTAAAGCCAAAAGTATAGTGATAGTAGAAGCCATGTACCCACCTCCAAGCTTTGTTATATTTTAAAAGTCATTTTTTAAATAAATAAAATCATACAGAAACAGCTGAAATCCCTGTGTATTCCTCTCTGATCTTATGCTCTCTCCCTCCCACTAGAGATAACTTCACCTTGAACTGTTGTTTATCATGCCCAGAAGTGGTTTTATATTTTAAAAAACGTGTGTGCATCCATAAACAACACATTTTGTTCACCACTGTCTCTGAGACATTATAGCTCTTGTTTGCTATTATATAGTATCCCATGGTACAAATACTATAATTTAATTATGTATTCTTTCAAAAATAGAATTCAGGTTCTTTACATTATTAAAGATAATTCACAAAAATTATATCACTTTGTGTACATGTGTGGGAGACCCTTAAAGGCAGTTTTTCTCCACTGGTGGCATTAGTCTAAGGTACTCATTTCTGTGTAATGGAATAACTTCTTCCTGGGTCATCTAGAATACTACTAGCTTCATGTTGTCCTTGGGAGAATTGAGAAGCTAGTCATCAAATAGGTTTGTGTAGGGCTAAATTCACGTTCAAAGACCCCTCTTGAGAAAGGTCACTTGAAGTCTAGCTGGAGAAGTGGAATCATTATGTCTGAAAGGAGGAATCTGTAGACATCCCAAGCTGCCACTGCTATTCATTCTTTGCTTCTTCCATTGTAACAAGCTGCAGGTGACTCACAGTTACTCAGCTAAGGACTGTACTTCCCAGTTTCCCTGTCAATTAGATGTGTCCATCTTTAAAATACATATATTTATTTATTTATGCATACAGAACTGAGGTACAGGTCAGAAGTGTGGGGCAGTGAGAGGATTCACCAGAGACAGAGTGGGGAGCAGAACAGGAAGACTGATGAAGTACATTGCTGAGGAGAGCAGTAGGTGAGACAGGAGAGGTCTGCCATGCTATGCCAGGGATTGAACTCATGCTGAAGCAGCTGCAGCTAGCTTCATAGTGCTGCACTTTAACCCACTGCACCACCAGGGAAGGCCCAGATGTGCCCATATTATTAAATGGTCACCAAAACAATGTGAGTACATCCTGGTGGGAATGTAAACTGATCTAGTCACTATGGAAAACACTAACAATGGGTCTATTTTATGATCTAATGATTCTACTCCTAGAAATCTGCCCAAAGAACACAAAAATACCAATTCAAAAGGAAAGCTGTACTCCAACTTTTATTGCAGCACTATTTAAAATAGCTAAGATATGGAAACAACCCAAATGGATCAAGATGTGGTATATATACATAATGGAATACTGCTCAGCAATCAAAAAGATAAAACTCATGCCACTTACAACAACACGGATGGAGCTTAAAGGGATTATGCTAAAAAAAAAATAAGCCAAAAGGACAAAGATAAATATCATATTGTCTCACTTACATGTGGAACCTAGAGAAGCCAAACAAAGGATCAGGAAAAAAGGCAAAACTTGCAAGTTGACAATATATCTGAGTTATCCCTCAGGGGAGAGGGGAAGAAATGGGATCAAAATGGGAGGAAAGAGCACAAGGGACTATGGTGATGGTTCACTGGTGCTATAGTGATGGGAGAACTAAGGCAACTACATCAGAGGGGAGAAATCAAACACTGTACAAAAGTGAACACTTATGTAAGAAAAAAAAATAAATTATTAAAAAAAATAATGTGAGTGCGGTTGATGTTTTCTGCTCCCTGGCTAGTGCCTGAAGTCCAGGCTACACCTTGATCATACTGTCTCTTTTTCCCTTCCACTGGATGACTGGTGGAGGTTATGGGCAGGGTTGCTTTGGAAGCGTGTGTTGAACCTGGCTGACCCCATCACCCTGGGTCTCTGATTTACTGCCAGAAACAACATGGCATTGCTGATTTGGTATACTTATCTGGGACCTTTTTGTATGAGAGAAGCAAACTTCTTGACTTCAAAACACTGAATTTTAGGGGTGTAGTCTGGTTTAACAATACATCCCATTTCCAACCCACTAAGTATGATGAAATTGTTCTTTAATGTGGTTCTTACCATTCATCTTTTGCCAGCAATGGGTGAAATAGCCTTTCACCCAGATATTTGACAATTTGAGACTTGATCTCAGATTTTGTTTTCCTTTGATATGGACATAAAATGATTTTTCATTGCTATTTTATTTTTGATTTTTTTATTTATGCATACAAGAACTGGGGTACAGGCCAGAGGTGCAGAGTGGTGAGAGGATTCACCAGAGACAGAGTGGGGAACAGTACAGGCTGATTGATAAAGTACACTGCTGAGGGGAGCAGCAGTCAAGACAGGAGAGGTCTGCTACGCCATGTGGGTCAGCTTTCTGGCCAGGGATCAAAGACGTGCTGCAGTGGCTGTGGAGACCTTCAGTGTGCTGTGCTTTAACTTGTTGCACCAGCAGAGAGGCCCGTCATTGCTATTTTAATTTTCACTTCTCTGATTGTGAGATTGGGTGCCTTTTTATATTTTACTGGCAGATCAGGTCTTCTTTTCAATGAACTGTTTGTTGATATCATTTGCCTATTTTCTTATAGAGGGCTTTTTTTTTTTGCCATTCTTTAAATATTAGAAATTATTTGTATGTGTTGTATTAAGAGCTTTGTCAGTTATAACTTGTGGCTTATCTTTTCAAAAAACAGATAATCTTTTCAACAAACAAATGAAATAGTGTCTTGCACAGAAGTTTCATTTTTAATATAGTGAAACTTATTAATCTTTTCTTTATTAGTCTTTGTTTTGTATCTTAATAAATTTTTCTCCACCCTCAAGTTCATGAAGATGTTTCATAATTTCTTCTCAATTATTTTTTT
>NW_004567104.1:19977575-20033482 GCF_000260355.1 Condylura cristata | reverse complement strand
GGGCGGGTCAGGAGAGGTCTGCCGGGCCATGTGGTCACCTCCAGGGCAGGCGGGAATCAAACTCATGCGGAAGTAGCTTTAGCTTCTTAGTGATGCGCTTTAACCTGCTGCGCCACCAGGGAGGGTTTTAAAGTTTTTCCTTCTCCAGTTAGGCCTTGGAGCTACCTGAAATTGAGTTTTCTATGAAGTATGAGGTATTAATCCCTGAGCTTTTATGATAGCAAACATAAATGGACAAGCAATGATCCCAGCTCTGTTTATTGAAATGTCACCTTTTCCTACTTATTTGTAGTGCTTTCTCTGTCACAAATATATGCATGAATCTAGGCTCAGGCATTGTTCTACTGATCCAGACTGGTGCAAGAATACATTGTATTAACTACTTCAGTTTAATGATCCTTAGTGTCTTAGCACTAGTTAATTGTGTGAAAATGAACAAGTCATTTTAACATTTTTTTTTAAATCTTGGAAGAAATGCAAATGGCCAATAGGTTATAAAAAAATGTTCAACATCACTTATAGTCAAGGAAATGCAAATCAAAACCACAGTGAAATACTACCTCACACAGTGAAAATGGTACATATAGAAAAAACAGGCAGCAACGAATGCTGGCAAGGATGTGGAGAAAAAGGAACTCTTCTACACTGCTGGTGGAAATGCAAACTGGTCCAACCACTATGGAAAGCTCTATGGAGGTTCTTCAGTCTACTAAAAATGGAGCTACCATATGAACCAGCAATTCCACTCCTAGGGATCTACCCAAGGGACACAAAATCATTAATTCAAAAGGACACCTGCACCCTTATGTCTACTGCAGCACTATTTACAATAGATAAGATGCTCCCAAACAGATGACTGGATCAAGAAGATATTGTATATATACACAGTGGAATACTGCTTGGCAGTCAAAAAAGAGATAAACTCATGCCATTTGCAGTAACATGGATGGAACTAGAAAGGATTATGCTCAGTGAAATAAGCCAGAGAGAAAAAGAAAAATATCAGATGGTTTCACTTATAGGAGGAATATAAGGGGACCTATAAGGTGTCAGGGAAAAGAAGTCACATTGATAAATTAGAAGAAAAAATTAGCAGGCAACTGTAAGTCAGAGACACTCTGACTTACAAAGGAAGTGGAAGTAGAGGAATCAAAACAGTGATGGTTTACACATGAATTGGCGGTGGGAATTTTACGCTGAATATACCTGAAGGGAGAAAGCACTTAAGCACACACACACATAATGTGTACGTACACAGACACACATATAAATAATTTAACTCTAAAAAAATCTCTGAAATGGATAATTACAATACCTGCATAGGTTTGTTATGGAAATGAAAAGAAACAATTTTACGCAAAGCACCACCCACAGAGTAGGTACACACTCACAGTAGTTACATCATGGTCGCGCCGAAGATACAGATGAAACAAAATAAATGAAATAGTCAGTCTCTTTGGGAACCTTGGGTTCGTTTATTAAAAAGAAAGGGATGAGTTGGTATGTCATTTCTGAGGCTTTCTATCAGTCTGAAACTGTGACCGTAGCATTTTATTATCCAGGAACTAGGGAGCATGACATTATGTAATGGGCCGTGGGATAAAAGTGAGAAAAGTGATATCAGTGCAAAATGCACAGTCCTGAGCAAGCACTCGTAAAATGTCAAGTGCCGCACAGACAGAATTTGGCGCTGGCTAGTCTAGAGGAAGCAGAAGTTACGATGACCTTTACAGTGTTTTCTGGTGCACTGTCGGGACCACCCCGCCTTCTAACACTGGGCTGCCCGTTCATACAGGGCAACTGTCACCTCCCCATTCACCTACTGGGACACGCCGCCTCAGAGAAGATTCCAGACAGTCTCGCAGAAGCCCCGGGCAGGATGGTGCAGAGGCAGGAGCCGGGTGGAAAGGAGCCGCCTGCACCTCCTCCAGGGCCTCTGCAGCGTTTCTGGGAAATAGAGTCCTCCGCCTAGTATCGAGCCTCCGGCTCCTGGAAGCGGAACTACAATTCCCTACAGTCTTGGGGAGTCTTTGTGCAGCACGCCTGCGCAGTCTGGCGGCCAATGCCGCTATAAAGGCTTGTTTTGCTCCCGGGCTGATGCTCGCAAGCGTGGTCGAGTGGCCGGCGCGGCCGTCCTAGAGCTGGGACACCGGTAAGTAACTGCGACCGCCGCACACCTTCCTTCGCCCTGGGTTGCCAGGGGGCTCACCTCCGTGTGTTTCCTCCTGGGGTGGCGGGCTGTGATCCGAAATGTGAACAGTTTGGGGAATCGGAGCTCTGAGAACCCCGGCTTGGCCTCCCTCCAGTCTCCCGCAGCCCCCTCCTGGTTACTCGAACCTTGCGATCTCCGGTGAGGTCCTGACCTCGGAAGGCAGGTGGGGTGGGATGCGTGTGCGGAGGTGCGGGCAACTTTACCGCCAACAGCCACCAGGGGGTGCTGCGCCCGCGGCCGGTGAGTGTGGGTCTCTATCGCCTCTCCAGGCCCTAACTGGCGGTGGGAACGCCCTAAGGCCAGGGCATCCCAGGCAAAGGTGGCCAGAGATAAGACCCCATCCTGAAGTTGATGGGGCGGAACAGTCTGGGACACCTCTGCTCACGTCGCGCGCTGGAAGTTGAGCCGTCAGTGACTTAGAAGTCATTCTTTCGTTTTGCAAATGGGTAAATGGAGGTCGTGACATAGGCAGCTCCTGCAAACCCTTGGCAGAACCTGGAATGGAATTCAGCGTTCTTGACTTCATCAGTGGGTCCCTTTCACTTTCAGCACACAGTTGCGTGTTGCTTTGCGTTTACTATGCAGGGGTGGTTTGCTTTCTGCACAGGTGGGGAGGTAGAAGGGCATAAGCAAAGTTTTGGAAGGTTTTAAAGGAGAAGAGGAACAGGCTATGGAGGTGTCTCCTGCATCAAGTGAAAGGTGCACAAGGTCAGAGACCCAACAAGTGGATTGTAGGAAGATGATAAATACTGCGCTTTTATCTTCAGGTCTGCTCCTGCAGCGTGAGGACCTGGAATGAGATTCCTCAGATGTTGGAAACCTACTAAGGAGTGTTGTAAGGAAGGCAACATTTAGAAATACCAGTCTGGCTAGTGCAGGACTTGTAATCCTGTGCAATTCCCTTCCCCCCGTGCAGTTTAGTCTGCATCACGGTACAGGGAGAATGCCTACAGTTATCACTGGAAAGAGAGTCTTGATTAAAAAAAAAAAAATTCAGCTGACCAAGAGCCCCCGACTTTGTGGGTTTTGAGCCTGGCCACTTCTTTGGATTTCTTTCACTTTGATTACACTGCTAGTGAGTGCCATGTGCAGCCCTGACTCAAGCAGGAAGAAAAATCCCTCCCTGTCTTCCTCTTCTTGACTGTGGGACAAGTAACATTTTAAAAAGAATTTTGAAGAGTTTCAGGGAGAACAGAAGAAAACAGGAAAATACAAAGAGTAACCTAAAAAACTCAGTTCGTGATCCTTCCTTAGTTGGCTTGTTTCATATTTGGGTCTTGGCTTTTTCTAAAACTTATCTAGCTTCCTAGCTCTTGCAGCCTCTGTGGTGGGTGCCTTGCCTTATTTCTGATACGTATACAGAAGAGGGATCTTCCTTGTGTTCAAGGCCAAGAGATAGCGACTGAGTGTTTGCTCACGGCCTCCCTGCACTCATGGCTGTGTCTCTTTTCCCAGGAAATTAAAGAAGCAGGAATGTTAGAAGAAATAGAAAACGGCTCCTCACACTTTTCCTGCATAGAATAATTTGAAATAAAGGAGGTGAAAGAAATTTTGGTTTTCTTGAGTTCCTAGACAACTGAGGTCTTTATTTTCTTGACAGCGGCATTTGGTAACATGAATGAGTTACCTTGGTCTCTCCCTTTCAGCCCCTCTCTCTTCTCCTGATGCCTTTTTCAAAGTAGGACTAATTTTTCCCATTTCTAGATAATCAGCTTGGCCAGGGAACCTTTGGAGAGGAAGTTTGGGTGTCTGTGGTCTCTATAACAAGGATTGCCCTGCTCTGCAGCTACGTCCCTGGCATGTGGGACACCAGCAGATGCCAGGTCTGTTTATAGTTTAGGCTTAATGAGGTCTCGCTGACGTGATTGCTGTGCTCTCAGTTGTAAGCCAGTGTTTATGGTGCAGTTTGTCATTGAACAAGGTGACTTTTCAAAAGTAACTTAGCAGTATCAATTCTGGGTATTTCAACCCAGTAGAAAGAAAGGCAAGAAGATATACTTTCCTTCTGATGGAAACACATCTATACAGAGGACATTTAGTTCTTTTTATTTAGAGGAATAGTTAAGTGTTCTCCTTTTCTCCAATACCACAAAAAGGTGAGTTGTAGCTATTAGCGTTAAGTCACAGAGATAGCTAGAAATGTATGCAGTTCAAAAGGCAGCACAGCTATACAGCTTTAATTTCCTGTGAGGCTGATATGAAAGGTGTTTTTTTCAGCTTGAATGGGAAACTGTGCACCATCTCGGAGTTGGAGAAATGTTTTAGAGATGTGTGTGTATGTGTTCTATTTTTTCAAAAGCAACCACAGTCAATACAGGGTATTGACTAGAGTTAGCTTGGCATCCAGGAGTGTCAGTTTCCGGTAGACTCAAGTAAAACTGAATAGTACAGTGTGGGAAATTTGATTGTGCAATTCGTTTTTAATAGTAACTTTATTGAGACAAAGTTTATATACCTCAAAATTTACCCTTTTATAGTATAAACAGTGCTTTGTTAGTGTAGTTACCTTGTGTGCCCATCACCACTGTCTAACTTTAGAACACTTTGAGCACCCAAAGAGAATTTGTTTCCAAAGTTAAGGTATAATGTGGTTTTCTGTTTTAGCTATGCAGCTTTGAGAAGCTTTAAAATAATACCAGTCAACCCAATATCTAGTTATAAAAATGCAAGGAGAGAATATATCATCGGCAGAATAAGTATTTTATGCCAAATAAGTTTTCATTTAGTAAAATTTAGTGGGAATAATCACAGTCCATTTTAAAGTTGTGGGGCTTGCAATACTGGGTTCTCACTTGTTTCAGAAGGTCTTTTTTAAAACCTGAATTCTCTGTACATTGGATTGAAAGGGTGTTTTCCAGTGTATTCTAATCTCATTTTTTTCTTTGGGGTAGGAGGAGGTAATTATATTGCGTGGGATTTTTTTTTTTCTTTAAAAGTGAAATGGTTTTTGAAAAACATTTTTATCATTCTAACTGTCAGAAACTTTAGTATTCTTGATCAATTTTTCATTTCAGAAATTTTCAAGTGAAACCAAAAGTCTGTGAGCCCCTGGCACCTCCAGTCAGAGACAATGAAGGATATTGACATAGGAAAAGAGTACATCATTCCCAGTCCTGGCTATAGAAATTCCAGGGAGAGAAACAGCACTTCCGGACAGCACAGGGGCGCCGAGAACTCCAAGTTCAAGAGACCTCGACCGGTTAGTATAGTATTTCCTTTCTGGGGTCCTTTTCTTCTCTGCTTCTTATACTCAACCACTCCTTTTTTTTTTTTTTTTCATTTGATACATAACTGAGAAGACATTTATTTATTTTCTTTACTGACGTTAGGTCACTCTTAAAATTGATGGTTACTTATGAAGGAGGAGAGGTTGGCTCTCAGCCACTCCCCACCCCCATTTCTCCATTTATGTTTTTCCCTGTTCACATCTACAATCCTCTTTGGTGCTTACCGAATAGGCTTTGCTTGGAAGAAGCCAAGTTGTGGGGGATGAGAGGTGGGTTAGGAAAGAGCAGAGGAAATATGAACCATTAACCATTAACTTCATTCGTATATTTAAGCAAAAGTGCTTTTCCCTCTGTCTCTTGGCTGTGCTGACAATGTGGCTGTGCTGACAGTGTGAATGCCGTGGAGAGACTCATTCAGAGTCCTGAGAGTGCTTGGAGAAAGTCAGTCGTGGTAGGGTAATCAGTACATTTTTCAGGTAAAACCTGTGAGTCTAAAGAGCCTTTTGATGATAATCTTATTTCCTTCAGGGGAAATAGTGAATATATATTTTCAACAGGAGGCAATATTTTCTTCTGAAATAAACATTATGCCTTTACTTGAATTATACACTTAACTAATAGGGGAGGGTGAGGGTTTTAGAGAGCTGAGGTTTGTGTTCACATTTCTGTTCTGTGAAAACCTGAGAAAGATGTGGGCATAGTAGCTGGCACTGGAGTTTCAGTAGCCAAACACTGCCTTGTGAAAGCTGTTTACTTTATTAATCAACGCTTTCTTGATAATGGGTATTTCTGTTCCTCTTTGCCTTGTGAGAGCTGTGACCTTATTAAGCAACACTGTTTTGCTAATGGGTGTTTCTGTCCCTGCTGTATATTATAGAATACTTTTCTTTTGGGGCTTAGCTTTGGAGAAACATAACTTAAGTGTAATCAATATCAAATTGTTAAGTTGGGCGGAACTTCTTTGTGTCCTTTTGTCCAGACCGATGTTAACTAAATATTTATTGAATACCTGTGAGTACTAGACACCGTTGATAGCACTTTAATCTGGAAAAGTCACAAATGGATCAGGGTTTTGAAGAATAACTAACTGGGGGAGCTTTCCGGCTACTGTGCCTTCGTTTATGAATAAAAGTGTTGATACATCCTAACTCATGGGATGAAATGAGTAATTTACATCAAATGCTTAGAAGGGTGACTGCCACATAGACCCTGTGCTCAGCAAAGGTTAGCTCTTAGCACTAGTTGTCTGGAGTACAGGCGATAGATGCAGAGAAGACATGAATGAAGACTTCACTACGGGGTCAAGGGAATAATTACAATTATTGCTTTTTTAAACTTATTTTGGCATAGCTCTAGTTCTTCATGCAGTTGTAAAAAAGAGTACAGTGACTCCATATGCATTTTATCCGGCTTCCTCCTCGTGGTAAGATCTTGCATAACTATAGTTTCACAATGTAGTATTGATTGGCATTGATGTGAGCCTTCCACCTTGTTAAGATTTCATATGCACACATTTCTGTGCATGCTTTCCGTATATCGTCACCACCACTGCAGTCAAGACACAAAACAGAACCATCACAGAGATCTCTCCTACTATCCATTACAGCCACAGAGCCTCCCTCCCACTTCCCACAGTCTCTGGTAACGTCAAATCTGTTCTCCAATGCTGTAATGTCATCATTTTAAGAATGTTGTTATATAAATGGTACCTGATAGTATATACCTTTGAGATTGGCTTGTTTCACTCAGCGTAATTTCCCTGAGACTCATCTAATTCATTGTATCAGTAGTTCTTTCCTTTTTATTGTGAGTAGTATTCCATGTAATAGGTAACCCATATCAACCATTGTTGTTTAACCTTCACCTGTTGAGGGACATTTGGGTTATTTCTAGCTTGTAACTGTAACAATAAAGCTGCTTGAACATTTGTATATAGAATTTTTGTGAACATAAGTTTACATTTCTGTGAATAAATACCCAGCTGTGTCATATGATAAATGCATGTTTAATTTTACAAGAAATATCAATACTTTTTTTCAGAGTGACTGTATAGTTTTATATTCCCATCAGCAATGTACAAGTGATCCAGTTTCTCTGCATTCTTGCTGGCATTTAGTGTTATTGTTGCTTTAGCTACCCTGATTGGTGGCTTTGATATGTCATTACAGTTTTCATTTCTGTTCCCTGATGGCTAATAATATTGAACGGAGAGGGGATTTTTAAAACTCAGTTTTTATTTCAGGATATTAGTTTTGAGGCAGTGTGAGAAAAATCTGTAGCAGAGAGGAGGAGACAAAATACAGGGGGCTGTGGTACCAGTCACATGGGGAAGGTCAAGTGTGCATGCCCAGGCATCATGAAGATGGAGGAGAGGGGACAAGTTTAGGGATATCCCTGGAAAGGAAGGAAAGGGAAGTACTGGGAGATCTGGGATTGGTGGTTAAGAATTCATAACTATTATGAACATATGGGAAGAGAAAGAGAAGATTCAAGATGCAAGAATGAGTTTGATTTTGGCACATGTTGCATTTGAAGTGCTTCCAGGTTAAAGGATTAATCGATAGGGTGCAGAGAAGAAGCAATAGGGATTAAGTGTTAGCAATAGGGATAAGTATTAGGAGTCATTAGTCTGTAGAGCTGAAGCCGTGGGAGGGAGCAAGCTCACTGAGGGCTGACTTGTAGAGCAGGAAGAGCTAGAGCCTAGGAAGTTCCCATGCATGAGATTTCTAGTCCCTGTGTTGCTGGTTAGAGTGCAGTTAACATTAGGACACACACAGGCACAGCAAGCTCTTCCTCTGCTGGTTGGGAACTGGAAGTAGAGTTACTGCCTGTTGTCCTATAAATTATTAAGTCAGCAGTCAGACAGCAAACTTCTTTCATGTGACCAAGCCTTAGAACCAAGAAGTTTAATCTCACTTTCATAAAATCTCAGGAGTCCACATGAATTTTATCTTCATTCTTTTTTCACGTTTCCTAAACTTTTGAATTTGAATCCTGTTTTCCTGACTACCCTACTGTTGTAACCACTGAACTTTTTTTTTTTAAACTAACACTCTTTCTTTTAATCTGCTGAGTTTTTTTTTCAAGATTTCTTTATTTATGCCTAAAAGAACTGGGGTACAGACCAGAGGTGTAGACAAGAGGATTCACCAGAGACACAGTGGGAACCAGAACAGGCAGATCCACTGAAATATACTGTTGAGGGGAGCAGTGGGCAGGTCAGGAGAGGTCTGCCACACCATGTGGGTCACCTCCCCCACCGGTGAGGAACTTACGTTGTAGTGGCTGTGGATAGCTTCGTAGTGCTGCACTTTAACCTGTTGCGCCACAGGGAGGGCCCTCCACTGAGTTTTTTCATGTTTTTGCTCAGATTTGACCTAAGCAGTAAAGTCATAGGTTTACGCAATCTGTTTTTCCATACGAAAGTTCATAATAACTATCAGGTGTTTTTAACATACCACCCTTAGAATCTCCTTGTATATGTATGACCTGTCAAAACCCCAAATTCCTTAGATATATTTAACTTGAACTTACCTCATGTGTTAATAATTTGCTAGTACAGGTAACAAGCAAAGTGACAAAAAATTTCTGGTTCAGAGAATGGATAAAAATGGATGCTTTGGGCCCTCCGTGGTGGCGCAGCGGGTTAAAGTACTGCACTAAGAAGCTTAAGCCAATTCCGCATGAGTTCGATTCCCGCCTGCCCTGGAGGTGACCACATGGCATGGCAGACCTCTCCTGGCCCGCCCGCTGCTCCCTTCAGCAGTGTACATCGTCGATCTGCCTGTTCTGCTCCCCACTCTGTACCTGGTGAAGCCTCTCACCCTCCGCATCTCTGACCTGTACCCCAGTTCTGTATGAATAAATAAATAAATCTTTAAAAAAAATAGATACTTTAAGCATTTGGGGAGCAGGATGATTCTCTAAGCTTACAGTTTGTTAAAATGTAAGCAGCTAATTGGGGTGAGATTACAATTTTCCTGTCACATAATCATAACCTTGATTTCTAAATTGGTTACATGAGAGGAAATCTGGGACAGGACCTCCCTGATGCCAGGTGTGCCTCCTGTTCACCCGAAATTAAAAACTACCAACAGGGACTCCCTGGTGGTGCACAGGATTAAGTGTTAGCACTAGGAAGCTTTCTGCAACCACTGCAGCATGAGTTGATCCCCAGCCAGGGACGTGACCCATATGGTGTAGCAGACTTCTCCTGTGTCACCCACTACTGCCCTCAGCATTGTTTTCAGAAGATCTTTTTCTGTTCCCCACTCTGTTTCTGGCGAATCCTCTAATACCGCCCCAAACCTCTAGCCTGCATAAATAACTAAATCTTAAAAAAAAACAAAAAAAACCTGCAAGTAACAAAAGATTGAGAATACATTGGTGGCTCTTAATGTAAAAATAAGGTTTTGCTCACTAGAGTTAATCTTTTTTTTTCTTTAAGACTTATTTATTTATGCATACAAGAACTGGAGAACAGGCCAGAGGTGCGGGAAGTGGTAGAGAGGATTCATCAGACACAGAGTGTCTGAGCAGAACAGGCAGAGTGCTAAAATATACTACTGAGGGTGGCAGTGGGCAAGACAGGAGAGTTCTGCTGTGCCATGTGGGTCAACCGCCTGTCCAGGGATTGAACTTATGCCACAGTGGCTGCAGATAGCTTCATAGTACTGTGCTTTAATCCATTGATCCACCAGGAAGTGCCCAGTGTTAGTCTTTGATCAGGCCAGTTGACATTGAACACGAAGCCCTATGAAACAGAAATCAGAAGCAAAGTACCAAGGGGCAAATTCTTATTTTAAACAGACCAATGATTTTTTTCTCAGTAAGCCAAGTTGCAGAATTTTCCCATTTCTTGATATTGTGATCCAGTCTTTCTTTTGGAATGCTCTTTGGGAAAATTGTTACAATCACACTTACCATCAAATACTGGTAGTCTCCCACCTTAATTAGTAGAACATAATGTATTTTCACACTGTTGTTTAGGACTATGAGGTCAGTCTTTGTGGCCATGAGTAATTTGATCCTCAGAAGACCTCCTTTTAACCCTGAAGTGCTAAGTGACCATTTCTGTTGCTGTTGCTTCTTTGAACCTCAGCACTGACTTTGATTGAGATTAGACTGGCATTATTTCAGTTAACACCAAGCTGTGTGTCTATTCTGCTCTTGACACTTGCTGTGGTCAAGTCCTGATTCTCTAGACACAGCTCCTTTTCTTAAATTGCATTCAGACAAGCCCATGTAGTTCACAAAATTCCATGAACCTGGCTGATGGGTTTTAAGATTAAGATATTTATCCTTTTTATTTTAATTCAGCAAATATTTGTATACTCTTCAAGATGTGCACATAGTCCTGAACAAAGTGGGCCAGTGCAGATGAAAATAAATTGGTTCTGGCAACAGAAGCTTGACCTCATGGGCAGGAACATTCATTACTGTAACTTAGTTATGGTGGCAATGAATGAGAGAGTGTTTCTGTCTTTGAGATCAGGGAGGACTGTAGGAGGAGGTAGCATTGGATTGGAGACTTGAGAAATAGGTAGAATTTGGAGATATGGGGCCCTCCCTGGTGGCACAACAGGTTAAAGTATAGCACTGTGAAGCTTTTGTAGCCACTGTAGCACGAGTTCAATCCCCGGCCAGGGAAGTGACCCACACGGCACGGCAGACCTCTCCTTACCCACTGGCTGCTCCCCTCAGCAGTGTGTTTCAGTACATCTTCCTCCCCACTTAGTCTCCAGTGAATCCACTCACCGCCTCCCCCCACACTCTGGCCTGTACCCCAGTTCTGTATGCATAAATGAATAAATTTTTAAAAAGAAGGCTGTAACTTAAGCAAAGGCAAAACAAGGTTATCTATTGGTCTTCTAATTGGTTTTCTTAGTTCTCTTAGGCCATAATCCAAGGGTGGCTTTTTTTTTTTTATTTACAAGTACATTGTATCTTAGAAAGGAGGAAGCATAGAAAATAAGCAGAAGTCAAAAGACATTCATGTATGATTATGACTGTTACTCTTTCCCCCCCTTCTCTTGAAAGAGTACCATTGATGGAATTTTCTTCCTACCAGGTTGGAATATCCTGCCTCTCGGAAAGATAACAAAGCAAGTAGTCGTGAAGTCTAGTGACGTTCCTCTGGTGCTTCTTTAGTTCCATGTTAGGCTGCCCCTTTAACCTTGGCTGCCATTTTTTAAATTAGTGATGTCAAATAATATTTTGGTGAGCTGCAGGTATAGCCTCAGGATCAGGGACTTAGGTCTCATTACTTAGCAAGAAGTTTGATTCGGGGATATGTTGTTAAGAAAGAATTGGTGTCTCACTCTAGGCCAGTTGTAGATTATAGCAGAAAAATAAGCCAGCCTTCACCCCTTTACCTGATGACAGCGATTGTTATTTTTTTTCTTTAGATTTATTTATTTGTGCATACAGAACTGGGGAACAGGCCAGAGGCACATGTGTGGTGAGAGGATTCACCAGAGACAGAGGGGGAGCAGGACAGGCACATCAACGATGTACACTGCTGAAGGGAGCAGCAGGTGGGTCAGGAGAGGTCTGCCGCCATGTGGGTCACCTCCAGGGCGGGGATCGAACTCATGCTGAAGTGGCTTTAGCTTCTTAGTGCTGCGCTTTAACCTGCTGTGGCACAGGGAGGGCCCGACAGCTATTGTTATTATAAAATCATTTTGTCTAAAACTCTTTGAGAGAATTTAACTCTGAAAATTTTTCTTTATAGACCAAGGGTATGTGATAGTATCTTTGTGCTTTCAGAGCCCAGAACATTATCAGAGATCTATTTGCTATAAGAAAGAACAAGTTGAAGGAGATTAGTATTTACAACTTCTGCATTATTTTTCTTATGATTTGTTCTCAGTGACTCAGCAGATTTTCTGGACAGACAGTGATAGGAGAAAGAACACCTGCTTTTTCTTTTTTTTTTTTTTCTTTTTCCTGTAGGCTTCCTAGTGCTTTAGAAAGCTCAGCTTGAGTCTGGTGTCTGGCTTGGTGCCAGGCGTGGTCTCCAATAGCAGACCAGAGCTCCTGGTGGAGATGACAGCAGTGATGCTATTGGTGCAGTGCCCAGGTGGCTTTGGTACTTGGTGACTGAAGCTCCACACAGCGGCCCCA
Organism: Condylura cristata; assembly: GCF_000260355.1. Taxonomy (NCBI): domain Eukaryota; kingdom Metazoa; phylum Chordata; class Mammalia; order Eulipotyphla; family Talpidae; genus Condylura; species Condylura cristata. Next base: position 20,020,918 of record NW_004567104.1, on the reverse strand, counting down.
GAGGCTGGCTGCTGCCCTGAGCAGGAGCTCTTCTGTGCCATCTGCAGCAGGCCTGCTGTTGCTTGCCTAGGAAGTGCTGCTTAAGGGAAACAAATATAGCCTTTAGCCTGCGTTAAAACGGAGCTATCTGTCGTAAGGGAAGGAAAGTGTTGAAACAGTTCCTGTTTTTTAAGCCATTTCAAGCAAAAGATATATAATTTGGAAATTGCAAATGTTTAATAGAAGCTTTTTCAGTAAAATCCTGGTTCTTCCTCTACGCATGCCTTTTAATGGTTCATCATTCTTTCCCCCTTTCTTTAAAAAAAAAAAAGAATTGTCATTGCCAGGTCAGGAAACAGGGCCTCTGGAAGGTTTTGCCATGGTCAAACCTATCAATGTCAAAATTACAGACTGCTGTGAATTTGGCACACTAAAGTCTACTAATTAGTCACCCTCGTCCTAACTAGTCCCCCCATTTAGAAATTTAGGCTATTTAGATAATTAAATGTTGTATATATCTCAGTTATTTAAAAATTTCTGAATTAGCTATTCAAAGACCCAGCCTAACCTTGTCACTGGATGTCAGATGGAAACTTCCATTTCCCAAGGCACTTTGTTTTCTCACAGCTGCCAGGCTGCCCAGCCCTTCACCATTGCGCTGACACCTCAGCCTTGTCAGGAGTTGTGACGCGCTCTGCACTCCACAGGTCACATGATGAAGCTACCGATAGTTTGTACTAAGCATTTGACATAGTCACGCATGTTGTGTTGAGGCACTGAAAGAAGTTTTACTTACCACTTTTATTTTGGCATTTTATAAGCAACAGCCTAAAAGATCTTATTGAAGAAATTTTTGTCAAAGGCAAAAGACCAACATCCTACTACTTAAATCAATGATTCTCAGCCCACGCTGCAGATTAAAATCGCTTAGAGAACATGACCAGTCCAGTTCAACCAGTCTTGGATACATCTTTTGCCCCCTGTGATTTTCAGTTTAATCCTTTGAAACCTTATCAGTGTATTAATAAAGTAAATCTCATACCTATTGTAATAAGGACTTTGAATACATTCCTTGGAACTCAGCTTATGAAGCAACTTAAAGTTCTCAGATTCCTGCTGATTTTAGGGTAACGTTAGGTTATGAACTGCAACGAAACACCTGTTTTACCCTGGTGCTGGTGGTGTTACGTCATAGCCATCGGTGTTATCTTTTCACCTTTGTGAGCTGTGTAAGAGCCCGTCCTCCGCGTGAGGGTGAGGTGGCATAGCTACAGATAAGTGAACTGATGTCCAAGTTAATTCACAGTGGCTGAGGGGCTGAGGTCAGCAGGTCCCCTGACCTTAAAGAGTAACCTCTTCAATTGTATTTTGCTTCCTCCCCATGAAAGCTGTGTTGTAGAACTGTGCTGACCTTCTTAACTAAAGTGGCTGCTATTTAAAAGTTCTTAAGGGAGGAGCTTGAGATGATCAGGATCATGTTAATAACCCACTGGAGTAGGGTATGATGAGAATTAGGAGAGGAAGTGCCCTTGATGGGGTTCTTGAATTTGGTGGGGACTCGAAGGATAGGAAAATCCAGTCAGCCGATCTTGTTGGGAAGGAATCAGATTTGTAATTTCCTTTTTAACTTTAAAGAAAAGTTTAACTTCTTTTAAATTTAATTTTTACCATTTTGAGTCTCTTGAAACCTGTACCTGATTGTATAGCAGTTCCTCTTAAAAGTTCATCTTCCAGACCCTGCCTGGTGGTGCAGCGGGTCAAAGCACAGCACTAAGAAGCTAAAGCCATTTCAGCATGAGTTTGATCCCCGCTCCAGAGGTGACCCACTTGGTGGGGCAGACCTCTCCTGGTCTGCCTGCTGCTCCCCTCAGCAGTGTACTTCATCAGTCGGCCTGTTCTGCTCCCCACTCTGTCTCTGGTAAATCCTCTCTCTGACCCTGCACCTCTGGCCTGTACCTCAGTTCTGTGTACACAGATAAATAAATCTTAAAACAAAACAAAAAAAAAGAGCTCATCTTCCTGGATGTTTGTCATAAAGGCAGCTGTGGGACTGTGACTTCTATATAAGCTTTTAGTTGGACCAGAGGGTTTCTAAGAAGAGACTGCCCATTCCGTGTTTGTGTTAAAACTTCATGACTTGGGGCCCTCCCTGATGGCTCAGCGGGTTAAAGCATAGCACTAAGACGCTAAAGGCACTTCAGCATGAGTTCGATCCCTGCCCTGGAGATGACCCACATGGCGCTGCAGACCTCTCTTGCTCGCCTGCTGCTCCCCTCAACGGTGTACTTCGTCAGTCGGCCTGTTCTGCTCTCCACTCTCTCTGGTGAAACCTCTCACTGCCCTTGACTTCTGGCCTGCACTCCAGTTCTGTATGGATAAATAAATAAATCTTCAAAAAGAAAAACAAAAACAAAAACTTCATGATTTGAGGAGAGGAGACTTAAGGAGAGGAGAGTTGCTGTGGGAGTTGAAACCTGTTGATGGACTGTGCCCTAGAGAGTATCTCTCTCTTTATTTAAAGATTTATTTATTGATGCATACAAGAGCTAGAGTGCAGGCCAGAGGTGTGGGGAGGTGGGGGTGAGAGGATTCTCCAAGACACAGTAGGGTACAGAATAGGCAGTTGTACTGAAAGACACTGCTGAGGGGAGCAGTGGACAAGACAGGGGAAGTCTGCTGTGCCATCTCGGTCACCTCCCTGGGCAGGGATTAAACTCGTGCTGTGGTTGCTGTGGATTGCTTCACAGGGCTAAGACTTAATCCCTTGCACCACCACGGAGGCAGAAGCATGGGCCTTGCATCCCTGTGGGAGTGTAAAGATGCCACTTGGTGCTTACCAGCTCTGCATTCAGGAACAATTTGACTGAATCCTCAGTTCTGGGCTTAGCACAGCCACCCTGCTGTTGATCTGTCACGAAGGGATGTTCAGCCCAGGAATGATTTCTGTCCCCTGGTATCTTGTCCCATGGGCCTCCAAGCAGGGAAAGGGCAGGGAGCCTGTCAGCAGCCTGTGTGGCCTGTTAAAATGGGATGTGTGAGTGAGAGAAGCAGTGGCCATATGCTGTCATAGGTGCCCTGATTGCCACAACCCTAGGCAAGGTGCTGCACCACCCAGAGGAGGGGAATCTCTTGTGTAAGCATCCTGTTTGCTGATGGATCCAAATGGCAAAATGTAAATTGTATTGTCCCATTTTTACTTCCATGTGTTCCCAAAAGCTAATGTCTCCTAGCCACATAGTCCTTGCAAGATACAAATGGCAGCAGAATTTTCTCATTGAATCTTCTCTCAACTGCTGGGTAAGTAGTGTTTTTCCCACTGGAGTAACTACGCTGCAGGTGCTGCCTCTCTGTGGCAGTGTCCTCTGGCCATGGAGGGCTGTTCAGTTTGTAGTGCCCCTGATGAATTAAAATAAAGACAAAACAGCGCCCTCTCGCTGGCTCAGGAGAGGCTTTAAAAGTTCCTACTAAAAAGGATTTAAAGTACTGTATTCTAAAAATCAAACAGGCCTCATCAAATACAGACCCCCTGACTCAGCATACATCAGGTATGATGTTAGATCAGCTGGGGCTAGCTAAGCACCGCGGACATTTGGGGCTCAGATAGTTCTTTGTTATGGGGTCTTCTGTCCTGTGCTTTGTAGGACATTGAATAGCATCTTTTGCCTCCACCTTCTGGGTGCTTGTAACATCCCCCCCAGGTGTGGCCACTAAGAATGTCTCTAAATACTGTCACATGTCCCCTTGACAAGCAAAATCAGTCTCACTGGAGAACTACGGGGCTGCACTGTGCAGTATTATAGCCACCAGCCACGCGTACCCCTTGGGCATTTGAATGGCCAGTCACATCTGAGATGTGCTTTATGTGGATCTAGATATAGATCTGTATGTCTGTACCTCTCTATATATATAGATGTATAGCTCACCATATTTTTAAGACTTAGTATAAAAAATATAAAGTATCTAATTTATTTTATTGATTGCATATTAAAAAGTTGCAGTAATATTTGGTAGATCTTGGGTTAAGGTAAATATAATATTCATTTCTCTCTCTCTCTTTTTTTTTTTTAACTTTATGTGGTCACTGAAAAATTCTATTTGTAGCCTAATATTTCTATTAGACAGCACTGAGCTGGGGTGTTGACGTACTGTAATATAACCATTAATCTTGTTTTAGACATCTAGTTTCCAGTAAGTCATGGGGTTTAAATTATCCTTTTTTTTGGGGGGGGGAAACGTTCCTTAAGAGTCGAGTTATAGAAACAAAGAATATGTGAAATATTATAAATTATGGGTTTACTCTCCTGAGTACCTGCTCATAGCATATTAAAAATCTATTTAGGTTAAGATGTGGTACATATATACAATGGAATATTACTCAGCAACCAAAAAAGAGAAACACATGTCATTGCAGCAACTTGGGTGGAACTGGAAAAGATCATGCTTAGTGAGATAAGCCAGAAAGAGAAAGAAAATACCAGATGGTGGCCCTCCCTGGTGGCGCAGCGGGTTAAAGCATAGCACTAAGAAGCTAAAGCCACTTCCGCATGAGTTCGATTCCCGCCTGCCCCGGAGGTGACCACATGGCGCGGCAGACCTCTCCTGACCCGCCCGCTGCTCCCCTCAGCAGTGTACTTCGTGGATCTGCCTGTTCTGCTCCCCAATCTGTCTCTGGTGAAGACTCTCGCCACCCCTGAGCCTCTGGCCTGTAACCCAGTTCTGTATGCACAAATAAATAAATCTTTAAAAAAAAAAAATACCAGATGGTTTCACTCATAGCAGGAGTATAATGGACCAGGCGAGAAAATAACAAGAATAATGAATACCCATATACCAGAGACATTTTGTGGGGGTGGAGTGGGGAATGGGATCAAAAACAGGGGGGTGAGGAGGGAAGTGCACGGGATTATGGTGATGGCACATGGGTGACTTGGTGATGGAAACCCGCGGGGACTACAATTGAGATGGGGAAAAAAAATGTAAAAATGTAAAATAAACTGTTATATATATAAAAAAATCTATTTAGGGCCCTCCCTGGTGGCATAGCTGGTTAAAAGCACAGCACTAAGAAGCTAAAGCCACTTCAGCATGAGTTTGATCCCTGCCCCAGAGGTGATCCACATGGCACGGCAGACCTCTCCTGACCCCGCCCGCTGCTCCCCTCAGCAGTGTACATCGTCAGTCTGTTCTGCTCCCCACTCTGTCTCTTGTGAATCCTCTCACTGCCCCTGCACCTCTGGCCTGTATTCCAGTTCTGTATGCATAAATAAATAAATCTTTTTTAAAAATCGATTTAATGTTCAGATGATAGATGTTTTACATTCCCCACCTCATATTGGATTTTAACTCTTTTTTATTGAGTGATATCTAGTGGTATCTTTTTTCTTTTTTGAAGATTTATTTATTTATGCATACAGAAATGGGGTACAAGTCAGAGGTGCAGGATGGTGAGAGGCTTCACCAGAGATAGAGTAGGAAGCAGAACAGGAAGATCAACAAAGTACACTGCTGAGGGGAGCAGCAGGCGAGACAGGAGAGGTCTGCTGTATATGGATCACCTCCCGGACCAGGTATCGAACTTGCACTGAGGTGGCTGCAGCTGCAGCTAGCTTACAATGCTGCGTCTTTACCCGTTGCACCACCAGAGAGGGCCCTATAGTGGTATCTTAAATTTTAAATTCTTTTTCTTGATTGGTGACATTGAGTTTAGAGACGAAGAGAGAGAAGCTTTAAACCCTCTCAGTTTAATAGCTATATTATTCTGAGTGCTGACTTTTCTAAATACTAGGATGTAACCTGCATAGAGGCAGTGATTTTGAGGTGCAGGCTGTTTCCTCCTGTAGCTGTACATCTAGTGCAGTGCCTGGTGCATAGTAGGTCTCTCGGAAACACTTGCTGAATGATTGCATCAGTAAAGGTTAACTATTCAAATTTATAATTATATTAGTTCCTTGGACACTTCTTTAGTTTTATTCTCCTTTGTCTTAATGCTACCTTCATTATGCAAAAAATTTTCCTCTATATTTAAGAACTATCCACCTTGCCTTGCTAAGTTTCTGGCTTCGGGGAAAGTGGAGACTATCAATATTTGTTTCATTATTTTTTTTTAAGATTTATTTATTATGCATACAAAACTGGGGTACAGGCCAGAGGTGCAGGGGTGGTGAGAGGATTCACCAGGGACAGAGGGGAGCAGAACAGGCCGACTGAAGAAGACTGCTGAGGGGAGCAGCAGGCGGGTCAGGAGAGGTCTGCGGTGCCATGTAGATCACCTCCAGGGTGGGGATCGAACTCATGCTGAGTGGCTTTAGCTTCTTAGTGCTGTGCTTTAACACGCTGCACCACCAGGAAGGGCCCTTATGTTATTGTTGTGTTATATTATATTGCGTTATATTATTTTTAATATAACTTCTTGGTGTTAATTCCTTGTAGATTAATGTATGGTGTGACATCTGGCTGTCACTTCATCTCTAATCTGGCCATCTTTGGTCCTGATAATCAATAATCACTGATTTATGTTTCTCCACCTTGTTATATTATTTCTTCTTTCATATAGTAAGCCTAAATAACCCTTTTTTCTCATGGTTCATTTCCATTTTCAATCCATTCAACCTGTTGATAACTCACTTTACAGAATGTTAATGTGACAGGGTAACTTTATTTTATCTTCCATCAGACATATTTTTCTCACCGGCACCGTGGACCAGGTAAGCTTATTCAGGAAGCCTAGAGAGGAAGTTAGGCGTCCACCAATGTTATACGAATGAGACATCAGTGCAGTCGTTGGCTAGGTGGTATAAAGTTGCATTATGGATAAGTCTCAGTCTCTAAGTCACCTCCTTTTAGCCTCTGTTCACCTTTAGTTTAAAAACAATCAAGAGGCACATTTTGGAAATTAAGTAAATAGTTTGCTTGCTTCTAGTGTTAATCATGTAAGAATAACCTTGACTTTGTACACTGTTTGCTTATAATGAGTTTAATTAGGAGAGGCAGAGTTAGAGAGTCATGGTTTACCTTACCCGATACTCACACTGGAGAAGAGAAGAACACCATCTACAAAGCTACATCTGGGATTGTATACTAATGATTTTTTTTCTTTGAAAAGCACGTAGCATAATGACTAAGAGTCTCAACTCTAGAACCTGGATTCAGGTCCCTGCTGCTACATAACATCTATGTACCTTAGATTCCATAGGTATAAAATGGGGGACATAAATAGCACTAACCTCATAAGGTTGTTTTGAGGATTAAATGAATTAATATCTGGAAAGCAGTAAGACGGGGCCTGCCATATAGTAAGTAAATGCTATATAGTTTGTACGAATTTTTGTGGCTCCCTCAGTAAGCAGTTTGCTTTATCAGATACATGAGATTTGGCTATTAACAAGGAAAAGTTTCCTCTCTTCCTTTATTTCTTGCTAATGTCCCAAGGCAGATGAGGCAGACAGCTTCAGGTCAACAAAATGGAACAGATAGTGCTCACGCTGTTAGCGACTTTGGCAATAATACTGGAACACATGCTCCATAATAAGGCTAATTGAGCAAACTGGATAGATACCTAGTTGCTAGGAACTACCTTCTTTAATCCCGTAATTTCACTGATGTAATTTATTCTAAATAACCTAGAAAGAAAAATCAGCTCTAATAGCTCATTGGTATTAATGGTAAGCGAAATAGCGGAGGATCTAAACAGACGTAGAATGGTAAAAAAAAAAAAAAAAAAAAAAAAAAAGAGCTCCTTCGTGGTATATTGTGCAACATTAAATGATATATAATAATGCAGATTGTGAGGAAACACAAAGATTTTTAGTTGATAATGGGTATCACAGGCTGCAGACCGTGCTGGGGGCCAGAGATGCAAGCAAGAGTTGAAAACCACCTGCCTCTAACAAGGCCTCCCAGCAGCATCCCACAGCAGGGGTGCAGGTGATAAGAATACACAGGAGGAAGGAGATGAATGCCTTGATCTCGTGATTGTCAGGAAGAGTTCAAGGAGAGAGAAAGTTACTGAGATAAACTGTAAGGTTTATCAGGTGGATACAGTGGTAGTATGGTTAATGCGTAGTAGATGTTTATTGTATTACCCTTCAGTACTGTTCATATACCATTACAAAACGAGTAAACTGAAGCTTCAAAACGACCAGGTAACACGCTGAAGGTTGGTGAGAAATCAGTAGGTGAACTCACGTCTGTTCTAAAATATGAGCTCAGATTCACCTCAGTATTTCATAAAGCCCCCAACTGAATTATGTGGAGTTAGTAGTGCTTTAAAGCCACGGAGAAAGTAGTTTCATTGGTATGAGAGGATGTTTCTCTTGATTTCTTGATAGAGTTATTTTTACATTCCACAATTCTTGCCAACAATTAGACATCTGTTGCTTATCACTTTGAAAGTCTATCTCTGAGGGAGCTCCATGCCTGATTCTTTCCTTCAAAACAGAGGCGCCTGTGCACATCCTCTTGTCCCCTTCAGATATTTCAACATAATCACAGAGGTGGTAAGATATGACAGCAGGATTCACAGTTTGGGAAGTAGCTTAGGAAAGTGGGTCTCTTAAAGGAGCAATTTTTTATTATCTTAGACCAACAATATAGATGCTTCCATATCTTACCGTGGTGGGCATTCCTGTTCCATGTTTCATTATTATGTGAAAATTGGAGGATCAATGCTGTTTCAGCCATTTTAATGGGGGTTTATCTTTGTAAGGGTAAAATTATACTGAGTGCCTTGTTCTAAAACCTAAGGCAGTATAAGAGCTTCAGTCTCTGTTATGTTACAGTCATTTGATAATGCTGGTGTCGGGCTCATGATAAGCTTGGGGAGATGAAACCTTGTTTGCAGACTTTATCTGAATTCTTTTAATGGACCTTGAGTTTGGCATTGTCCAATATAGGAAGTAACTAATTACCCACCAGGTGAAAGAACATGATATCCTTATATTGGTCAAAGGAACAAAGTTCTTGCAATAAGAAGACTTTGTTGTTGTTAAATTGTTTACCCTTCTGTTCATAGATTTTGATGAAAACCATAGCTAGGCATTTTAAAGATGAAAAACATGAAATCAGTGGACTCCATATATAGAATACGCCATTGGCAAATATTTCCAGCATCTAGAACCGTCTTGCATGTAGGTGCAAGTGTAGGTTATTTGTTGAAAAAAATGAATGAAAGGAAATGTGAAAATTTCAGTTTTCTCTTAATGCAGTGATGCCATTCTTATGTAAGAATAATGAAAGGCAGACTAGGTTTTCCTTTTCTGATGCGCCAGTGTCAAAAGATGTTACAGAACACCTGAAACACTTGAGTTTGGTTCTCCTGGAGAGAGAAGTAGGGTAGCAAAACTGATTTGGAAGAGGAAGAATAACATTGGTGATAACAATACTATCCTCTTTTAAGACCTGTTATACAGCTACAGTAATCAAGTTAGTGGTATCAGTGAAGGGACCGACAAATAAGCAGTGGGATGGAGGTCAGAAATAGACCCATCCAGGTGTGTTCAACTGACTGTCATATATGTACAAAAAGCAGCTGAATGGTGAGATGACAACCTTTCAACATAGTATTAGAACAATTAGACATCTATATGCAAAAAAAAATTGAACCTTTACCTAAATCTTAATATCTCATACACAAATTGGAGATGAATTATAGGTACAAGTGTAAAGCCATCAAACTTCTAGAGGAAAAGAGAAAATATTCATGAAATAGGGTTACATGAAGAGTTCTTAGGCATGGCATTAGAAGTACATTCCTTTAAAAGAATAAAAGTTAATAAATCAAACTTATTAAAATTAAAACTTTTGCTCTGTGAATGACCCTGATGAATGTATACCATGAACTGGGAGAAAGTATTTGCAAGTCATCTGATAAAGGACTTGAATTCACAACAAAGAATTCTCTACACTTAATACTAAGATAACAATTCACTTAGAGAGTGGACAAAAAATATCAGAATGAAATCTTTAAATAAATCCATTATGGGTGAATTTAAAAAATGGACAAAAATTTTGTTCACCAAAAAGGTTTTAAGAGTGGCAAGTAAGCACTGGCAACAAAGTTAGACATCGTTAACCATTAGTGTAATGTAAATAAAAATTTGGTATCAGGATGAGATGTCAAACCACACCTACTATAGAGATCAATAAAAAAATGATACTACCAGGTGATGATGCTTAAGATGTAGAGAAACTGCATCTCTCATACATTGCTAATGGGAACTGTGAAAAAGTAATTTTAATGACAACTAATGTTTGAATCATAAGTAACACCAGGCTGGGCTCTCCCTGGTGGCACAACGGGTTAAAGTGCAGCACTGGAAAGCTACCCGCAGCCGCTTCAACTCGAGTTCAATCCCGGGCCAGGGAGCTGACCCACATGGCACAGCAGACCTCTCCTGTCTCACCTGCTGCTCTCTCTGCAGTGTATTTTCAGTTGATCCTCTGTTCTGCTCCCCACTCTGTCTCTGGTGAATCTTCTCATTGCCCCCTTACCCCACACCTCTGGCCTGTATCCTAGTTCTGTATGCATAAATGAATAAATTTAAAAAAAATACCAGGCTATTTATATGCTTCTCATATTGTTGAAAGTTGAAATAAGAAGTGAGATATTTATTCTCATACAAATTTGTAGTGGGTGTATTTTCTGAGCTTAAATTACAGCAGTGTGTCTCAAACCTTCAGTGAAATACAAAGGAAACTCCATATTTCAAAATCCATTTACTTTAGAAATAGTGTTCATGGTGTACAACACTGTGAATATGATTAACGTTCACTTAAAATGGTAAAAATGGTAAATTTTATTATCTATATTTTCCCACAAGACAATATTTAGCTGTACCATTCAGTAGCTTCCACCCAACTTTCAACGTAAACGATTAATCTGTCATGTAATGATAAGATAAAGGCAAATGTCAAGAGAAAAAATCTAATAGAGTTCTGTAGTGCCTTCCAACAGATGAATATGGTCAATTAACATCAGATATGCATGGATTGATTTTCAGTATTTGGCACTACCTAGCGGTGTGCAAAGACATTTTCAAAGATGCAATTGTAAAATCTCATTACAAATCAGCATTAACAGAGAAAGATCTGTAATTGATTTTGATGAAAGAGAAAACTATTTTAAACTCTCTGGCCCAATTAAGTGTGAAATGTTATTCCCTCATGAAAGAATACCATTCTTCTCAATAGTAGGCCTGTATTGCTAAAACTTGTATTTGATAACCATTACTATATTTTGAATGTGGTCAATAAATATTTTGTGAAAATGTTTTCTTTTGTAATGTATGTACCTACATAACATCCTTATTTTTACCTCTTAGCTTGCAAAGCCTGAAATATTTACTTTCTGGCTCTTATCAGAAAATGTTACCAATGCTTAGCCCAAAACAATGACTTCATTCCTTCTTCTTTTCTATTGTGCACTCATAAAGCATTCATATTCATTCTGTGCTCCTTTTCAGCTCCATTCAGCAAATTTTTCTTTAATTCTTTCCCTCTGTGAGTTTATTCTATTTTTTATTATTACAATTTTTATTTTTTACATAATTCTTCATTTTCATACAGTGTATGCCTTATCATCTTGTATATGGTCCCAAAGGGTTTCCCACCACCACTTCACCTGTGTACCATCACCATAGTCCTTTATACTCTTCCCACACCTGTTTTGATCCACATTTCTCCTCCCCTCTCCCCAAGAATGCTCTGGTTTATAGATGGCTGTTGATACCGAGTTTTACTTGGTTATGATTACTTCTCACCCTGTTGATCCCTTATTTGGGTCCTCTACATTCCTCCATAAGAGAGCATCCAGTATTTTTTCTTTTTCTTTCTGGTTAATTTCACTGAGCATGATCCTTTCAGGCTCCATCTATGTTGCTGTGAATGACATGAGTTTATCTTTTTTTGATTGCTAAGTAATATTCCATTGTGTATATATACCACATCTTCTTGATCCAGTCATCTATTTTTGGGCAACTGGGTTGTCTCCATAGCTTACCTATTGTGAATAGTGCTGCAATAAACACAGGAGTGTGGGTGCTCTTTTGAATTAATGCTTTTGTATCCTTTGGGTAAATACCCAGGAGTGGAATCATCCAGCAAATTTTGAAGTGTTGTAGTTTTTTAGTTCAGAATATTTACTACTTTCCATTGTCTTCTTTAACTTATATTCTTTGAAAGTTAAGAAGCTGATTCTTTACACATAATTTCAGAATATATGGAGATTCTCATGTTTATTGCTACTGAATTCTATTTAAATCCCAAAGTAGTCAGAATATATCCAGTATATATTGCATAATGTAAGTCTTTGAAATTTGTTGAGATTATGGCCCAGTATATAGTCCATTTGGACAGACACACTTGAAGCTATTTTAATTGTTTGTCTTTTTCTGAAGCTTTGGATATCCAAATAAGGCAGATCCTTGTGATATTCTGTACCCACTTTGTACATATTCCCAGGTTCTACTTACTTAGAGTAGGAATGTTTGTATTTTAGTGTATCTCAATCCTCTTCTTCTCCCTTTGGCTGTAGACAGCTTTAAGAAAAACATTTGTTGGGTACTCAAATCTCAGCCACGTTTAACGCGTTATTAGGCACCAGTATTCCTAATCACCAAATAAGAGTTCACCTTATACCCAGTGAGGTCATTTTGATGTTGACTCATTTGTCATTGTGTTGTTATTCTCTTGAAACTGGTCTTCTTTGCCTTTGACAAAAGGAAAAGAAGGGGCTACCTGGTTGCCAGGACTAAGAGGGCCCCTGATAAGAAGCTGTGCCTTATCATAGCTGAAGACTAGAACTAAAGCTGATGTGTTTGGTGCGCCTTGCTCAGCGCTGTACATGAATTCTGACCTTTCAGATCAGCTAATATTTGAATTGTCTCTTTTGCCTGGAAAGCCACATGAAGCCAAGACTCTATACATAAGGCAGCGTATTTGGTGCTTACCACTTAACTTTTCCTTGCTTTGGGGATCTATTCTTTCTTGCTATTTCATTCTGATTCCTAGGAATATTTGTGAAAATGTGAGGAAAAGATTGGGCTTATTTCTTATTTGAGGAAAATAATTCCTTTGCCTCTGCCACAAGAAGGCATAAATTGGGTAATTTATTTTTCCTAGCATTATCTGGTTTTCTTTTTTTCTAAAATATATATATATATTTACATCACTCTTCATTTTCTACAGTTTTTCATCTCAGTGTAAGCCCCCTGGACTTCCCACCATGGCATGTGAAAATTGACAAGGGATGTTTAAACAAAACTGAACAAAATAGATTATGTTTTCCAAAGTAGTAATATAAAAGATAAACCAAACTTCAGGTTACTTTTTCTCAATTTTATATTAAAACCAGTTTCAACACATCAGTTGTAACAAATATACCACATTCATGCAAGATGTTGATGAAAGAAGAATCAGATGGGGTGTGGGGGGATGGAGATGAGGAGGTTCAAGAGAACTCTCTGTGCTTTCAGTTTAATTTTTCTGAACCTAAACGTGCCCCCCCCCCAAATGAAGTCTGCAGTTTAGAAGTTTAAGTCTCTTCTTTAATGTTCCTCAGCAAATTCCTGACATACAGTTAGTGTTCATCCCCCTGACCCTGGGGATTTCTCAGTTAAGAGAAATCTGGGTTGCACTTTGCACTGTTATGTCAGGTGGATTTGTCCCTTCTGCTTTTCTGATGTGCTTTAACCATGCTTTTATCTCCCTTTCTGTTGAAACAGCTGGAATGCCAAGATGCCTTGGAAACAGCAGCCCGCGCCGAGGGCCTTTCCATGGATGTCTCTGTACATTCTCAGCTCAGAATCCTAGATGAGGACCATCCCAAGGGAAAGTACCATCATAGCTTAAGTGCTCTGAAGCCTATCCGGAACACTTCCAAGTAAGAGACCCTGCCGTTAAAGACTTGCCCACAAGGCACCAAAGCATTTTTTGAAAGTGGGGTTAAGATTAGATCCTTTAGGCAGACCTGTTATTAATCAGGAGCTCTGTTTACTAAACAGTGTATTACAAATGCTGGCTAGTCTCTCCATGTGTTGACAGTTCTGTGGCTTTGGGTTTTCTCTCCTCAGACACCAGCACCCAGTGGACAATGCTGGGCTCTTCTCCTGCATGACTTTTTCTTGGCTTTCTCCTCTGGCCCGCATGGCCCACAGGAAGGGGGAGCTCACGATGGATGACGTGTGGTCTTTGTCCAAGTACGAATCTTCTGACGTGAACTGCAGAAGGTAGGCGTCTCCAGTTTGCCCTGGCCATCTCAATATAGGCTGTGTTGGGGCCTGAGCTGGGAAGATGGGTCTGTCAGCGTGAGGTCCGCAGCTCTGTGTCCTTTTCATATTTGAGCTTTCCGTGGAGGGAGGGTAGCCTGGGGATGACTTTCTCTTTGCTCTTCTGTTTTATCTCTTTTTTTTTACCTTTAACCCTGTTTTAACACGGGCTTTCTCTCTCTCTCTCAGCCCCGCTTCCCTTCCTGAGTCTGCAGGGAGATTTTGTTGCTGCCTTGTGAAAGAATACATTTTTGTGGTAGCTGATCGTTATGATTAAAACCTAGTTTACAACTTGACATTTTTACCACAGGATCCTTCAGAAAGGGTTGGGGGACCACTGAGAAAAGAGGTTCTCACTCACCCACAAATTCTGTTCAGGGGTAATTTTTCTGGGTGGAAGAACATACTTTTCATCATTTTTCTGTATCCTGAGAGGCTCCCTATACAGAGTAAACATGTAGTAATCCAGGAGGGTATTTTTTTCCAGAAGGTGAAGACTATGTACGTAATGTTAAAGGAGACACTTGTGTGAGTGGTGTCCAGGCCTGGAGACAAAAAGCGATGGCAGGAGGGAAGCTAGGGTGTGTACCTTCAATGAGGAGATGTGTAACAGAGGACATATGCCCTTGTTAAGACTAGAGAGGCTGTGGCAAGAAGAGCTGAATGAAGCTGGGCCAGACGCTGCTTCCCTGCGAAGGGTTGTGTGGATCTTCTGCCGCACCAGGCTCATCCTCTCCATCGTGTGCCTGATGATCACACAGCTGGCTGGCTTCAGTGGACCAGTAAGTTCTAACCATCCTTTCTGACAGTCTCTAGGGGCCCGGCCATGGCCATCGCTGACACTCTTGTTCTGTTGCAGGGGTTGTGCTCACCTTTGGGCTAGCTAGCAGCCTTAGAGATGCCTTTCAGGTCTGTTGAAAGGAAGAGTTGGTTTTGGAGTGAATGGTGGCTGGAAGGAGAAAGGGGGCTGTGTTTGTCAGGGAAGAAATGGAACTGTCTTGCTTTCCTGGGGCGGGGGCAAAGCATTGATCCCAGCTCTGCATAGGACTGTGCTTCGCTGCTGTGTGTTGACATGAAATGACATCTTGATTGGGAAGATGTGTCTCCTAGCGCTCCAGTGGGCGAGAGCGGCGTGGTGTGGCTCAGGCTGCGTCATCACACGTAGATGTTCTGTGGCAGATGAGCCCTGAAGAAACTGGAAGGCTGTTGAGGTTTTAGAGTCTAACCTGAAGTTCTTTTTCAGTCTTGGTTTATGGTATAAGCTGTGTGGCAAGTTGTTGGGGTGGCAGCTGTGCTTTATCCTAGTCTGTACTGATGCAGAGTAGGTAAGAGTGATGTTCACACTGGTTTCCAGACATCTGTTTCTTACACCTGCTGTGCTGCCTTGCCCTTAAGACTTTGATTAAATCTATTCTCTGCATATTTGCCTTGAGGCATCGGAGCAGTAATACTACTTATTCTATGCATTTTTCCGTGTGTGGGTAAGCTGAGGTTCTTGGTTTTGGTAAGTATGTACCTAAGATGCATGGTGATTAGGTAAAACTAATTTGCAGTATTTTTTTTAATGTTTCATGAACTTAAAAAAATACTTTGAACTCTTTTCTGAAGCAGAGAACACTCCTTCTTCTGATACTAGGTTTTGATATTCATTGACCAACTAACAAATTTTTGTGTAAGTTTAAGTCAGAGGGACCATGTAACTGAATGTTGTTATTGACCAAAATGGCAAACGTTTTTGTAGGGCCAGCTTCCCCAAGAAGAGCTTCTGTCATTGTTTCACTACAGGGTTGGTGGCTGTTCTCATCTGTCATAGAATTCTTTCAGTTGGTAGTGAGATACACAGGCTTTCCTAATTCCATTTGGCCAATGCAAGAACTTCATTGACTACCCCCACCCCAAATTCCACAGGTTGCCGGGATTTGATTTTAATTTTCTTACTTAGGGGAAAAAAGTTCCCTTTGCATGTTCAGCTTGGGGGCTGCAGTCACTCCCTTGAGCACCTGCGTATTCCTTAATCTCTTTTAGGGTACAGCACACTGGAATACTAATCTCTAGTAAACTCTTCTAAAAGGCAGGGAAAGCCGAGAGCCATCATTAAATAGGAAAACAGGAGCACGCTTTTCCTTTTGTTAACCCTCTTGGGGAAGCGCCTTCAGATCTACTAGTTCATGAGGTCCTAAGTCCCAGAACACTCGAGAAAGCAAATGGTCCTGTTCAGATTCTCTAATTGACAAAAACCTTTAAAATTGTAAGCAAGGAAGACATCTTCTTTTGGTCTTCCAATTCTAATACATTTCTGTTTAATTGGAAATGGAACAATTGGGCTGTTTTTGAGATTCATGCTAGCAAAATGCTTACCTTCTTCTGGATTTAAATCCTCTTGAGGAACATCCACTTTGGATTTTTTTGTACATTTTCTAATATGGCACGACTTTCAAACTGGCGTATTCATCTGTTCTTACAGAAATGTACTTAAGAACTGACTCCCTGGATTTCCTCTCTCTGCTCAGGCCTCACTGAACCTTGGTAGCCCCTATGCAGAACAAATGAAACAGTCACCTTACTGTATATACTTGCTTTTTTAAAGCTGCTAATCAGCTGAGGCTGGACATTCGTACATCCAGATGATCCAAGGTTTCTGTGATGCCAGTGGCCTGGCATCCTGTGAGGGCTTTCGGAGTCATGTGATGTCAGTGGGAGTTCCAGAATCTATAGGGGTAAGGTCCCCCTATATGGGTGGCCAAATTGGCCAGATGGGTAAGCAGATTGCTAAATTTAGAGATTAGTTTTGGCCTTCTTGGAGTAAGACAGTTTTCAAAGACCAGGCCTGACCTTTTATTTGTGTGTAAAGAAATTAGCATCCACCCAGTAGATCTGCAAGAGAAGATGCCCTCCTGCAGTGCTGTCTCTGGGTGAATGCTAATTCTGCCTAAGGGCCTGCCTGTTGGGGCCAGGACAGAGAAAAACCTTTAGAGAGGTAAGTTTCCACCCCTCCAGCCACTCTCCAGCTGCAGCTTGCTTGATGCTGTCAGGATCTGGATTTGGGGGGCGTCTCTCTGTAGTGGAACCAGTGACAGAAGCTGTTCTTTAGAATTTTCAGGATGGCTGTATTCTGCGGTCAGAATGAGAGAGTCAAGCTGGGCAGAATCTCTCGCCAAGAGTTCAGGTAAGGTAATGTTTATTCACTGGGAATGCTTTCCACAGCCAGACAGCTATGCTGACAATCTCGAGTTTTTCTCCCAGTTAGTTTAAATTTAAATGATACATACCTTTGTAACTTGATAAAACTAAATTTTGTTTGGACTTTTCATGAAAATTTTTTTCTTTATCCCATGCACAATGGTTTGAAATGTAATTGTCTTTTTTTTTTTTTTTTAAACCTTATGTGTTGGAAATTCTTTAATCTACTGTTTCCTCTTTCCCCTCTTTTGCAAGTTTTGCATAGTGTAAGCATTCATTATGTCTTTACCTTCCCTCTGCTCCTGCCCTCTGGGAGCTGCTAATGTTCTTACCCCAGTGCTGAAAATGGCACTGTAAAGGTATGGGAAGGAAGGAATCCCAAACTACAACCTGCTGTCCTTTCACGCCTTCCTTTGGAGACTGTTCCATCAGTGCCGAGGTGTGTGAGAAAATGCTTTACTGCACCGCCATCTTACTGAGTTGCTTCACGTGAGGAAAATGGGGTTTTGACCCTGCCACTCAGTGACTCAGTTCCACATTTTGGATTGCATACTGGAAAAGAAGCCAATCTTCTTGCTAGTAAACCAACAACCCAGCTGTGTGCAGTGGTGACCCAAACAATGGATATAAACCTAAAAATCTGAGGGAGGGGAGATAATGGAATACAATAGTTCTTGGAATCTGAAATCTCGTATTTATTTGATCAGGTTATTTACTGAGACTTGACATAAAGCTGATTGGTGGGGATCTCTTAGGATCTAGTGGACATCTGGTATTCATTTTCTCTCAGGAAAAATGAGAAATACCAATACGCCCAGAGAGAGTCTGGGTTCTGGAATTCAGCATTAGCTGCCTCAGGACAGTTGTATCGGGCCTCCATTTTTGTCTGTCACTCGGCTCTGGATTCCAGCTGCAGCCTCCTGCTCTGAGGATGGAGCAGATGGCGTGGATGGGCTTCTGGTTAATTTTTTTTCTTCCTTCAGAGTGGGGGTTTGGTTTGGCTTTCTTTTCTCGTGGTTCATTTTGTTTCATTTTCGGCAAGATCGATTTTAGCTTCAAGGACTTGAAAAGACTCTGAAAGATGCCATCCGGTTTTCCTTGAGGCCTAGATTTTTGCATTCTGTCCTGAACAGAGGGCGGAATTCCTCAGCCTAGTGAACCAGTAGCACCAGCAATTTTAAGCGGTTACCTCTTTGGAGAGTTTTTAGTTTTGTTTTGTTTTTAAATTCTCTTTCCTTAGCAGCAAGGTCTTTAAGATTCCTGGAGAATCTACTCCACCGTAGACTCACTGCAACCTCAAAAGTCCTAACCGATTCAGTGCTGTCAGCTTGATGTACTACTCCGGACTCTGGGAACACATGGGTTCTATTCTGTATTTCCACTGTGTGTGGTTAAAACAACAGTCGGAGGCCAGATAACCTGTTAGCTGGCGAGCCCTGTATAACTCGACTCTGTATGTTCCCATGTATGTTACCACAATGCGCCTCCTGTTGTACAGTCTCTGTGAGATGCTCTTTGAAGATGGTACTTTTATTTATTTATTCTTTTCATTTTCAATAAAAGTACATTACCTCCCACTTCCTGGTATTCAATCCTGTTGTTGAATGTGCCTTGTGTGAGTGTGTGCTCCGGCGTTGCAGGACCTCAGAGCTGGAGGTGGCATTCGGTGGCTCTTGGGGGCTGGCTGCCTTTCCTCACTGCAGGTGGTGTTAGACATTTGCCTCCTGAGGTAACATGTTTTTGTTTTTGGGAGGGAGTGGGGCGAGGGGAGGGCCTGCGGGTGGGTCTCTGGATTTTTGATAGTCTGCTTTGTTTGCTGTCTTCTGTGCTATTAAATTGCTGATGTTTATTTTCAGGAATGTTTTGCAAATGCACTTCTCACTCTTCCCCAGTACAACTGTAGGTACACTGTTCCTTTTTATCAACTAAGCACGTTTGAAACA
Source organism: Condylura cristata (assembly GCF_000260355.1). NCBI lineage: Eukaryota > Metazoa > Chordata > Mammalia > Eulipotyphla > Talpidae > Condylura > Condylura cristata. Next base: position 20,001,555 of record NW_004567104.1, on the reverse strand, counting down.
TTACCCCCAAAGGTCTTAATTTCATTTAAAGAAATGTACCAATGTGTGGCGATCCTGGAGTAAGATCACATATATACTTTTTAATGACGGTGTTTAGAATTAATTTCAGCTCATGGACCGGTTTATGTTACATTAGAAAGAGTAAAGGCTGGTGGTCTCCTTAAGGAAGAACGTTTCTAAGTAGACCTTCCTCCTGCAGAATGTCCCGTAAATCACTGCAGCAGGTAGTTGCTGGTCCTCCAGGAAGCTTTTCTCTGCTTATGCGCCTACCACTGTGCATTGGACCTGCCTCCTCTTTCTAACTTAACATAAAACTGTGGTGTGGTGTGTGGGTGCGGTGGCGGTGCTGACGATGGTGTGTGTTTCTTCCTGTAGGCCTTCGTGGTGAAGCACCTCTTGGAGTATGCCCAGGTCGCAGATTCTAACCTCAAGTACAGCTTGCTGTTGGTCCTGGGCCTCCTCCTGACAGAGATCGTGCGCTCTTGGTCACTTGCACTGACATGGGCATTGAATTACCGAACTGGTGTCCGCTTGCGGGGGGCCATCCTAACCATGGCGTTTAAGAAGATCCTTAAGTTAAAGAACATTAAAGAGAAGTCCGTGGGTGAGGTGAGTAAGGGGTGAAGAGTGAACTCCCAGCTTGAGCACTTTCTTACAGGTGGACCCTGCTTTGTCCTTTATCTCCCCAAGACAGTGACCTGCGTCCTCAAAGGGCCCCTCACTGCTCTTTGTGTCTCATAGCTCATCAACCTGTGCTCCAATGACGGCCAGAGGATGTTTGAGGCAGCTGCTGTTGGCAGCTTGTTGGCTGGAGGACCTGTTGTTGCCATCTTGGGCATGATTTATAATGTAATTATTCTGGGACCTACAGGCTTCCTGGGATCAGCTGTTTTTATCCTCTTTTATCCAGCAATGGTGAGTAAGCCTCTCAACTCTGTTTTCACAGCTTCACCTTAGATGAGGTGTTTTCACTGGGTTATACATAATAGGCATCCCCAAAGTATCACATCTCCAGTGGAAATTTCCTCAAAGCATGTTCCTGCTTTGGAGAAACCTAGAAAAAGCTTGATAGTGCTCAGTCCGGGCAGGCAGAATTTTCACTTGAGGGGTAGTAAAGTATCACTTAAGTAAAGGCGACTGTTCTCAAGGAGGTTTTATGATAATATAACAGACCCCTTTTTTTTTTTTATAAAAACAAAAAGTACAGGTACACGATGTTCGTTTTATTTACAGTCTTCTTAACTAGCTTTACATCCTTGAAAAAGTAGGCCGTTCTTAAGTTGGTGTGAGCTCTAATTTGGCACGGCGTTGCTTTTCCTCCCAGATGTTTGCATCACGGATCACTGCCTATTTCAGGAGAAAATGTGTGGCCACGACAGATGACCGTGTCCAAAAGATGAGTGAAGTCGTCACCTACATTAAGTTTATTAAAATGTATGCCTGGGTGAAGGCATTTTCTCAGATTGTTCAAAGTAAGTTTAACAACTTCCTGTGTTCATGCCGTAGAAGGAGTTTATCATTGCTTCCTAGGCACTTAACTGTCAGGAATCCTAATGTCATGGGATCGTAGTGTCTAATAGCTAATGTTCTCTTTATAGCCTATGATCTTTGAAAGGGAGATTAGAAATGAACTCATAACATCATCTCACAGATGAAGAAATTGAGACCTAACAAAACTGATCATTTAGCCAGTGCTGAGTAATTCAATTCTATTTCAAAAGCTCTTGTCATTCTCCCAGCCTGCCCGTAATCTGGGTGAGCGCTGAATTAGAAATCAGGACACATGAACTCAACCACTCCCCCACTAGGCGGGTTTTGTTTACCTTTTTAAACTTTTTCAAATAATGATTTACGTTGAGTTGCAGAGTTCTCAGTGGCTAGCCCTATTCTGATGCATAAATTCAACACAAATTATAAACCATAAACATCACAGAGCTTGGAGTAGTTATCACAGGCCATTCTGGATGGTCAAAAATATCACAACCAAAGTTGGAACATTACAAAGGTGGCTATGTTGCAGGGCACTTTATTTATAGAACCTAAAAAAGAAGATATAATTATACATAAACTTAATTTAAGTATAAAAGATGCAAGCTTTAATTAACCATAAAGTCATCAATGTGCTAACTTCAATACGCTGCAGTTGAAAGTTCATGCAGTTTTGGTTAACTAGAAATCCAGATAGCAGAAGCTGTTTCATTTTTCACTGCTCAGTTTGTTAGTTGAATATTCAGGAACATTGTGTCTTGTTCATAAACTTCATTTATGAGTGGTCCAAAAGAGGTGACCATGCTCAGGAAGGGCCCACCAGAGGATCAGGCTGCTTTATTAAGTCATCAGTTCATTACCAATAGAATGGAAGAAGTGAATTCTAACTGGCCACACATGTTGTAGGCCACTGATGGTCCCCTCTGGCTCTCAGATTCTATAGCTTTGTAGTCTTCAGCCCTCAATGCTGGTATCTTTACCTGAATGCAGTAGTTTGAAATGAGCATTATTGTTCACTATAGACTTGAGCCTGGTATGTGAGAAGTGTTCAAGCAGTGATTTGGATTTTTGAAATAGGACTCGTATGCTGGCACTGAAGATAGCTTCTAATATATTGAGCAGTGGCAGTATCTTAGGGTAGTCAGGGTAGCTGCATAGCCTCTCAGAAGAATTACTTTTATGTTTAAAAATTTGTTTGAAGATACCTCACTATTATTGTCATACTTGCCACTAATGCCCAGGAGTTAATAAGGTCATCGTTTTGCTCAAATTTCAGAAAAATCATTCTGCTTACAGAAACTGTATTTCACACATCTTCTTGATGTGAAAGCCTCTGCCCTCGTATATCAGTAAATCTTGGTTCCTTTTCAATTCTCCATTACTGATGTCTCATCTCTCCTATAAGTACCGATGTCTCATCTCTCCTATAAGTACCTAACAAGAAATAAACAACCAGGTATCTGCACGGAACTGCCAGGTGCAGATCCAATCAAAATTTTAATTCCACCTAAACAAGAAATTTGCAAAAACAAGTCAGACTGAGGCAGAAGGTGATCATTGTACTGACAGGTAGTGAGTACTTTCTGATAGGTTCACTCCTGTAACTTGATCCATTTCAGACCTCGGGCTTGTGTCCCAGGGACAAGCTTTAGTGGGAACAGTGATGTCATGTGTACCTAAGTTTTGCATCAGCAACCTTAGGGGGTCATTTTCAAACCTTTGTATGGCTAAAGACCTCCCGGGTGTGGTTTGGTGGCAGAGGAACTGTATTCTGTGGTTACTTTTGAGTTGCTGTGATTGGCTTGATTCATAGAAATTGATTTGCTTCTTATTCTTAGAAATCCGAGAGGAGGAGCGTCGGATATTGGAGAAAGCTGGGTACTTTCAGAGCATCACAGTCGGCGTGGCGCCTATTGTGATGGTGATTGCCAGCGTGGTGACCTTCTCTGTTCACATGAATCTCGGCTTCGATCTGACAGCTGCGCAGGTCAGTGAGACTTCTGGACATGGGACACTGTAGAAGTGCCACAAATAGAGATGCTCTGGTCCTCTTGGTATTGGATTTGGGGCTTCCCCAAGATACAGTCAAAAGGTGTTTTCTCATTCACGTGATTAAACCAACAAGTGGAAGAGTAGAGATTCAGTCCTATTGTGTAAATAGTATATGGTTTTTTTTTTTTTTCAGTCAACCCAACTTTGGATTTACTTCTGAAAATAAGGATTATCCTTTAGCTCAGATTCACTGAGAATTTTAATTAAAGGTCTCATAAAAACTCTACCTTCAAAAAAATGTCTCTGGCTCATACCCACATTTTCAGCCTTCGTTAAACCTGAAAGAAAATCGACAATACCTTCTTATTTGAAGTGTATGGCTCAACCAGGCTCAGTTTCCTATCTTTTCCAATTCTCAGGCTTTCACAGTGGTGACTGTCTTCAACTCCATGACTTTTGCTTTGAAAGTAACACCGTTCTCAGTAAAATCCCTCTCCGAAGCATCAGTTGCTGTTGATAGATTTAAGGTGAGTGGCTCTGCTCCCTGCCTCCATGTCAGGAGTTGTGGCTGGTGAACTAACTGCTACTTTTATTCCAATAAGCCACACAAGGCTGGATGCTTGGCTTTTGTTCACCTTTTGGCACAAAAGGAAGCAGTGTAGGAGGTTGGGTTAAGGGTTAAGACTAGTTATCTTTTCAAATAAATACAGATTTTCACCCTTTATACATGGCTTCCCTAGAAGATCGGAATTGTCAGGTGATTGTCAGCTTTTCCCCACCTTGAGCTGCCATCATGGTATTATTTTGATTGACCATCATGGTATTATTTTGATTGACCAACACACTAAGCCCTTTCCATAATTTTTTCTTGCCCTGATGTTGCCACTCACTATACAAGGAATGAATGATGTGGGAATATTCATAAAACTAGATCACGATGAGAAGTACAGTTAAGTGTCTGAGTTTTCTCTTGCAGGTGGTTAGTTGGATCATACCTTGATGGTGTTCTTTGTGTCTACAGAGTAATAGAAACAAATGGTATAAGAGGGAGCTATAGTTGGGGACTCAGAGGGAGCTAGATATTTGAAAGTGGTCAATGTTTACCAAAAAAGGAGAAGCAGGTGAGTGGGGGGAATGGCTTGACAGTTCCCTGTGCCAGGTGCTGACCTTTCTTGGCCAGTGAGAGCAGGACAGAAACAGTGCTGGTGGCTTAAATTTAAGCTTGAAGCCAAAGTCTGTGGGATTAATATCACCGTAGAAGTTTGGAAGAAAACAAATTGGATTTTCCTCTTAAGAATGGAGATTTATTTGCTTACCAGGATTTATGTATATTCTACTTGTTTAGTTAGCCAGGCTAATTGTCAAGAAAACCAAGAATGCTCCCTCAGCCCTCGGCCCTCTCTCCCTCAACCTGGCTGCTACAAGGCCACGAACAGAGCTAAATGAAAAGAAGCAGTTCGATTGTAATCAGACCTTTATTTAGCTAAATTCACAGTATCCAGTCATGGAAGAATCAAATGTTTTGACCATATGTTTGTCCCCTTGTTGCAATTAGTGAGTGGACTCGTTGGCATTTTAGATGAAGGGCTAAGAACTTACGGTAGAGATTTGTTCTCCCTTTGTTACTCGAGAGCTCTTGTCTCTTCACTTACTGGTGAGCAGGTATCAGCAGGTAGCTCCTCCTGTTCAGGAAGCTTCAGAGTTAATAGGAGCAAAATCGCCCACAGCTGTCACATAACTTTAGCCTGTCTGTCTTAGTCCCCTGGGTTATCTCCATCCCCTCATCAGCCTACTCTCCTCCCTTTTCTAGGAGGATACTAACTCGTAGGAAGGTAGTGAAGAGCCACCATGAGACTTTTCACCAGTATAGAGCTGTAAAAACACAGGGTGCCCAATTAATAACTGCACATGACATGCTTATACTTAAAGTGCATTTGTTATTCTCTGCAATTGGAATTTAACTGGATGTCCTGTATTTTGTCTGGCAATCCTGTGAGTAGTACCGTCTTCTTTTCAACAGATACACTCTGATTTGGTGCTTTCAGTGAAAGAGAGTGGTGCCCTGGGGTACAGTTGAGGTTATGATTTATGTACCTCTCAGGTTCTATTGTCCTGGCAGATACAAATTTGAGTTCCTGTAATCCAAGTGTGAGGCCTTCCTGTGCTCAGCATGTCTGTACAGAGTGACCTGGGAGGGGTGTGGATCCCATGGGAAGGAAACGTGAAGAAAGAGCTGTGCAGACTGGGCAAATATTTTAAATAGTCTATTGAGGCTTGAAATATTCTTTTACTAACTCCTCGGGGGAGAGAAATAATGGGAGTTCTGTCAGCATGTGGCTTTATTCTGTAAAGGTAGTAAGAATATCTGGCATACCACCTTAGCTACTCTTAGTAGTGAACACGTGAAACTAATGACTGTTGCAGAAAGCAGGGACTGAACGGAAGGTTGACCAAGAGTGAAGATTATGTAGGAGATTAAGAAGCATGAAACTTCTGGGAGGCTTGGAGATTAGGAACGGATAAGAGATGTGGAGATTTGCGGAGGAAAGATCTCTTGTTTCTTCATTTATTAGCGAGGACTTGTATCGGCAGTTAGTTCCTTCTGTTCAGGAAGTGCAGAGTTAGTAAGAGAAGCAGAATCACTCATGGCTGTTACATGGCCTCAGCCTCTTTCTGTCTCATTCCCCTTGGCTAAACTTATAAGTTTAGGGCTCAAGAGAAAGGACCTGTTCTTGGGTAGGATCTTAACTGTATGTCACACTTAGTAGCACCTATGACCTTTAAAATAGTTGGGGTTTTCAGTAACTAAGCAAAGAGCTGGAGGTTCCCAGTAGGCAGAGTCCTCTAAAGACTTTCTAATGTTAAATATTTTTTTATTAAAAATGTCTTTTATCACACTGGAAATCCAACGGGGGTTACATTCTGTAGAAATCACTGGCTGCAGAAAGTTGTCAACATTAGGCTCAGAGTCATGAACATATGAAGACCTGGGCTGTGATTTATTACCACCAGTGCTGCAAATCTAATTTCAGAAGCACTATCTTTTTCAAGCATTTCCATTTTCTTCCCTAACATAACTCAGTGGGATTCTGGGAATGAAAGGCAAGAGTCTTGTTCTCTCCCTTAGTATGTTTTGGGAAGGGGGGAGGCACTCACTTCTTGTGAGTCTGTTCCTTTAATAGTTTTGAATTCTCACGTTTCTAAGGCAGAACTTTGAAGAAGCATGTTTAGACGTGTGTTGCTTGTGGGTAAGGACATGCACAGACTGTAGGTTCTGCAGAAATGGTCTGGAAAAGAAACAGAATGACAAAGATCTAAAGATCTGTGTAGTACAAGAGGCCTGTCCTTTGGTTTTTCTGTTGGCATTTTATTACCCATGACTCAGCAACTTGGGAGTGAGAAGGTTGCATAAGGTTAAATGTCCTTTGGTCATACTAGACTGGGAAAAGGCAGATTAGCATGTGATCAGTAGGGTAGAGTATTGGGCCATGGACAAGACCCTGTCCCCCCGGAGGGTGTCCCCACGCTCCCATGACCTCTCCATGGGCCTGAGGCTGGGCTACACTAATGAGCTACCTTTTGCCCTTCAGCTTCCTTCCACTGTATAGCCTGATGTTTTTGCTACGTGAGTGTGCGCCCTAGGCTTGTCTCCCTGGTCTTGATCCAGTGTCTCATCTTTGCACCTCTCTCACAACTCCTATCAGAGTTTGTTTCTAATGGAAGAGGTTCACATGATAAAGAAAAAGCCAGCCAGTCCTCACATCACGATAGAGGTGAAAAATGCCACCTTGGCATGGGACTCCTCCCACTCCAGTATCCAGAATTCGCCCAAGCTGACCCCCAAAATGAAAAAAGACAAGAGGGCTGCCAGGGGCAAGAAAGAGAAGGCAAGGCAGCTGCAGGACACTGAGCATCAGGAGGTGCTGGCAGAGCAGAAGGGTCACCTCCTCTTGGACAGTGACGAGCGGCCCAGCCCTGAGGAGGAGGAGGGCGAGCACATCCAGCTGGGGAGCCTCCGCTTACAGAGGACGCTGTACAACCTCGACTTGGAAATCGGAGAGGTAACCCTTCTGCCTCCCCCGCCCCACCTGCACCCCCTCTGTCTACTCTGTGTCCGTTCTGGCAGGAGTAGGCAGCTGTTGTTCCTTTTAGCAAAGTACTCTGAGACTAAGGGTGACTTTGGAGCCAAAGGCTTAACCTGAGCCAGCTCCACCTCTGGAAGGAGTATTTGGGCTTTCAACAATATAAATGAGTAACTGCTGATCTCATGAGATGCTCATTGTACAAACGAGGAGATGGAACACTCAAGTGATTTTTGCCCTGATTATTATAATTGTATGCCAGCTGTCATAATTCCTTGCAGGTGTCGTATGTCTATGTGAGTGTCCCATCATCACTACCCAGTGCATAGCACAGAACCTACCTCTTACTAGGGCCTCTCAGTGCTGCTGTTGGAATTGCTTATTTTTTGATGTCAGTAAAGGATCGTTGTGGTAGATGATGTCACAGCCCAGGTAGCACAGGACTAGAGGCTCTCAGACACCCTCCACTCGGGAGTGGCTGGAACAGAAACTCCAGGTTCAGGGCTCTTAAGATAAATAATATGATGGAGAACTGGCACCATGTTGGGGACTGAAGCATCCAGAGGGTCCCAGATGTTTCATGCAGTTGGTCCTTGAGCAACATGGGAGTGAGCAGCATGGACACCCATGCAGTCAAAAATCCACATATAATTTTTTTTCCTTTTAATTTTCTTTTTTTTATATTAGTCTTCATTTTGTGCATTTTCCCATCTCAGTTGTAATCCCCATGGGCCTCCCATCACCAGTTCACCCATGTGCCATCACCACAGTCCAGTGCACTCTTCCCACCCCAGTTCCTATCCCATTCCCCCTCCAACCCCCATAAATATCTCTGGTTTATAGTTGTTCATTGTTTTCATTTTTACTCTATTACATTTGTTAGTCTCTCTCTCTCTTTTTTTTCTTCCCTGATCCCTTATCACATATAACTTTCGACCTCCCACCAAAACTTAAAATAGCCTGCCATTGACTGGAAGCCTTACTGATAACATAGTCGATTAATACATATGTTATATTATGTGTGTGTATATATATACATATATAATACATATATTTATATGTTATATGTATTATAAAACTGTATTCTTGTAAAGTAAGCTAAAAAATGAAAATCTTAAGTGGATTGTCCAAAACATCTTCATCCTCATTGTCTTCGTGTTGAATAGGCTGAAGAGTAGGGAGAACAAGAAGAATTGAAAAAATCTGAATTCAAACTGCATCATTCAGAGAATGAACTGTATAGGTCAGCCCATTTAATAGCCACTTTTTGAGTGCCAGCTCTGTAACAGGCGCTGTTGTAAGACTGAGGATATAGCAGCAAAAAAAAAAAAAAAAAATCAAACAGATAAAACATCCCTGGCTTCTTGAAACTTACATTTTTCTTGGAACATGCTTGGGCATAGATGGACAAGTCAAATACATGATCAGATGGAGATAAAAGTTATGAAGAAGCAGGAGTAGAGAGAGGCAGGGAGCCATGAGTGATTGTAATTCAATTAAGTTGCCTGTGGGGAGGCCTCATTTAAACAGTTGTCTTTGAGCAAAGTCCTGAAGGAGAAGGTATATGGATGCCTGGTTGCTGTTTTGGAACATTCCTGGCAAAAGGAGCAGCAACCAGCGACCCAGAGTCTGCAGTGATGCCTGAAATTTATACTATATAATGTTAGAATGAAACTTGAAAACTAATCTTTAAAAGCAGACCTATTACTGGAGCAGAGTAAGCGTAGAAGGGAAGCTGTTGGAGGTCAGAGTCTAATGATCTTGGTTTTCTCCCAAGTGATAAGAGAGGCTGTTGAAGGGATTGGATCAGAAAAGCGATGTGATCATTCTGTGTATAAAGAGAATCATTCTAACTTCTGGATTTAGAAAAGTGTGCCAGGAAGGAAGCAAGAGTATTAACCCAGGAGAGAGAGAAAGATATCTTGAACTCAAGGTGGCGCTGGAGAGGGTTCGAAAGGTTGATTTACATAACTGGAAGTGGAGTAGCTGGTTCCAGTGGGTGTCCATCAAAACCAGCTGAAGAAAGGCATGTGGCACAGGTCCAGAGCTAGAGTGAAGAGGGAACAGGCGCTCCCAACTCTTGAAAGCTATGAACATGAGAGGAAAGCTCATCCTTAGGAGACCACCTGAAACAGCTGGCATGTAGTTCATGATGGAAGGTCAGACACTCAAGGCAGTTTTTGACTCCCTTAACTCTCAACAACAGATCATATTCTCTTGATGGCTAGCTGACTTACATTACTGATCAGCTCCTCATATTCAGCTGAAATTTACTGTTCTAATGCCATTTTTGGATTCTCACTGTGTCCGTTAAGGCCCACATTCACATGATTGAGGAGAGATGCAGTGCCTCTCCCTTGCCCAGAGAAGGGCAGAGAAGTTAATGTTTGGCAAATTCTGTGCTCTGGGCACTGACTTTACATTATCTCCTTTAATTGCCATTTACTGTCAACAGTTTTCTCTGCATAAACCTTACCTGCCTGTGCAGAGTGAACCTGTGACTGGTCTTCCTCTCTCACCACAGGCTGTTGTAATCTTTCAGACTCTGGAACTATATCTTGTCCAGCTTTTTCCAACACACTTTCATTATGTACCAGTCAGTGCACCTGCTTCCCTCAAGTAACCCAAAGCACAGTGAGACAATATTGGTGTAAGGAACAAAGCCAACATCACACAATTGGCAAGTGCCGTGGAGTTGGGGTTCAAGACCCATCTGCCTCCAGAATCTGTGCTTTGTCCTCACCATCACGCTCCCTGCCTGCCTTCCGTGAGAGCCTTGAGCCAATGCAGGGTTATTAACCACCCATTTTAATATGGGCCTTTGAAAAGCGTCTGTTTTTGAACACTTTTAACACTGCCTATTGAGAATTCATTTATTTTGCTTGAGGGTACTCAGTTAATCACAGGCTTGGTTTTCTACTTTCATGTGGGTTTGGTGGTATAGCTATGCCTCAGATTCTTGGAAATGTGTTTAGAAAAACGGAAGCAGGCCCTCCCTGGTGGCGCAGCGGGTTAAAGCACAGCACTGAGAAGCTAAAGCCACTTCCGCATGAGTTCGATTCCCGCCTGCCCCGGAGGTGACCACATGGCGCGGCAGACCTCTCCTGACCCGCCTGCTGCTCCCCTCAGCAGTGTACTTCGTCCATCTGCCTGTTCTGCTCCCCACTCTGTCTCTGGTGAAGCCTCTCGCCACCCCTGAGCCTCTGGCCTGTACCCCAGTTCTGTATGCACAAATAAATCTTTAAAAAAAAAAGAAAAACGGAAGCAACAGGGCACATAGTTTTCATTGAAAATAATTAGACCTGGGGCCTCCCTGGTGGCACAACAGGTTAAAGCACAGCACTGTGAAGCTCTTTACAGCCACTGCAGCATGAGTTCGATCCCTGGCCAGGGAGCTGACCCGCATAATGTGGCAGACCTCTCCGGACCCACCTCTTGCTCCCTTCAGCAATGTGTTTCAGTTGATCTACCTGTTCTGCTCCCCACTCTGTCTCTGATGAATCCTCTCACCACCGCCACCCCCCCCCCACAGCTCTGGCCTGTACCCCAGTTCTTATATGCATACATAAATAAATCTTTTAAAAAAGAAAATAATTAGACCTTAGGAACAAAATCATGATAAAATCATCATCAAGAGCCCTGCCCTCTCTTTCAAAGACGGCCACAAAAAAAGAAATGATCTCAAAACATGGGCTCCAGCAAGGTAGAAAAGGAACCGAGCCATTCTAAAGTAATGTAAGATACTTCAAGGGGTGTGACACATTTAATTTTCCCAAAAGGCTTACACATCTGTTCCTTAGTGTATCCCCACAGAAGCCCTGGGGGTAGGTGGTTGACAAGAGAGGAGACAGAGGTGAGTGACTCGTGGGTGTCAGGGAGACAGTTCCCATATTCATGGACAGTAGTTAAGGAGGTGTTTTCCTCAAAGAGGTCTTGATTCCCTCGAGCTGTGCCTTCCGTCAGACCTGACTACCTTCCTCCTCTGTGTGTTTTGTCCAGGGGAAACTGGTTGGAATCTGTGGCAGCGTAGGAAGTGGAAAAACCTCTCTCATTTCAGCCATTTTAGGCCAGGTAAGATTTTGTTACTTGCTTTTTCTGCTTCTTTCTCTGGACTCTGCTTAGCAAGAATCTCAAGAAAAATGAACCTATTTCCTGAAGAGTTTCGAAAGGTGGAAACAAAATGAACTCTTGGTCTAATCAAGTTCCTCACCTTCCACCCCTACCCTCACTCCCACATCCCCAGCAGCAGCAGAGTCCAGAAAGGGTCTCTCAGTGGACACCTGACTAAAGATGATGGATGCCCAATGAAATCATTTGTTTCTTGTGTGTTCTTGTGTTCATCATGTGTTTATTGAGTGCCATAGGTATGCCTGACACTGTTGGGGAATATTAGAGTTAAGAGATGAACAAACACCCCCCAGAACAGAAAGAAACACTGCAGAAGCAGAGCTGCTCAGCACCAGCCTCCCTGCCAGAGAGGGAGCTGTCAAGATTTGATCTAGAAGCAGTTGACAAAAATATGCCCTGCAGGAGGTCACGGGCTAGTAGTAGCAAGGCCTCATAGACACACAAACATAGCACAAGCAGTGAGATGTTGTACAGCAGAGACCTGTCAGCATTTAGCATCCTCTCGCTTAGACAATCTTTTACTAGTTTAAAGCCAAATCATAAGAAAAAGCATCACTGTGGTATTCCCACCTGCTTTTTAACTTGATTAGGTGGTTAAGGTAATTCTGACCTCCTGACAGACAAAATAATTCTCTGGGTCATTTATCCACATTGAGGAAATGGAAACAAGTGGAGGGTGTTCTGTAGCAATGCTGGTTTTGCTCAGCAGCACTGTCCGTTAGCGGAGTGGTAGTAGCTGGGGTAGTCTGCAGTCAGGTCACTGGGGGGGGGGGTTGTTTCCCCCCACTTCTGCTTTACGAGACTCTTCAGTGGCCCACACACTGGTCTTTGTAAAAAGCCAAACACCTCCAAGGTAATTTCTAATACTCAGTCAGATTGAAGGAACCGTGATAAGACACAGAGGGGGGCGTGAAATGGGAGAAGGCTATCAGAGGTCAGTTTCTAAGTGCTGCTGGGCAATCCAGCAAGACATATCTTTGTCAAGGGTGTGCCATGGTTGGGTGGGTCTTTGCTTCTGGATCAAGTCCTGACAACCCTCTCTCAGCGTGGGAGGCTGGTGTTGCAGGTCAGGTCCAGTTCTCTGGAGTTTAACTGTTGCTGGTCTGGACCATGGGTGCCCGTATAGCAGCAGAGGTGTGGGTTTCCACAGTAGACACTCTGCGGGTTTCTGTATACATCTGAGGGTATTCAGAGAACTCACCGCCTGTGGGTAGTCCTGCTAAGTGTGTACTGCCATGTTATGGTCTAGGGCGGGTGCACTGTGTGTGTACACTGTGTTAAAGTGGTTGTGTGAACACGCTTGTGTGTGCCAGTCCTACACAGACTGGTTAACAGAAGCTGTAGCATCTCTAACTGAGACAGAGGTCAGCTTTTGCACCCAAAGGAACCATGAAGGAGGGTAAAATGAACCAATCAACCCATCTGTCACTCTGAGTGAAAACACAATGTGAAGCTCATCATGCAGTCTCTTCACATTGGAGGACATCTCCTGCCTCACTGTATAGATGCTCTATAATCATAGTTGATGTCTAACCTGGATTTCCATCCTACCCCACCCCCCGGCCCTCCCCCCCTTCCCCATCCCCACTTCTGCCCTTTGGTTCTCACTTTACAGAAGCAGCTGGTCTAGCCAACAGCCTGGATTAATTCTGTAGACGAGTTGGTCTGCCTTCATCTTGAGGCAGGGACTAACACGAAGCCCTTACAGTATCCTCCCCAGGGGGATCCTGAAAGAGCCTTCTGCATGCACTTCCTTTAATTAAAGCAGCTTGCAATTAGCAAGAGAGGATATCCAGTAGTGGTAGGTTGCTAAATGAAATATTTGTTCATTCACATCATGGATGACACTGGGCTCCCATAACACATAAGCAAGGAGAGCTTTGATTTTCTTTGCTGCTGTAGCTGTCCACGAAACCGAGGAAGTTCTGGATTTGGGTCCAAAAAACATCCAGGGAATTGCCGAGACTTTCAACTCCATGTGCACTGTGGGGAGTTCTTTCGGCGTAGGGTGATGGTTGTGAGTTGTGATGCCATTGGAGGTTGTCTGTCTCCTAGATGACACTTCTAGAGGGCAGCATTGCAGTCAATGGAACCTTCGCTTATGTGGCCCAGCAGGCCTGGATCCTCAATGCCACTCTGAGAGATAACATCCTCTTTGGGAAGGAATTTGATGAAGAAAGGCAAGAAATGTTTGGTTTCTGTCATGCTTTCCATCGTGGCCATGTGAGACGCAAGGCAGCCCGAGTCAGCAGCCCCTTTTGCTCCATCCCAGGCGCTGATGCTAAGTCTCTTTGTGTCCTCCAGATACAACTCTGTGCTGAACAGCTGCTGTCTGAGGCCTGACCTGGCCATTCTTCCCAACAGTGACCTGACTGAGGTATAGCCTGCCCCTGAAGGGACTTTGTGCTTAGCAGAGAGGATTCCAGAAGCTGGGGCGGCAGGGCTCCAGCGGAGCTATCTCCTAGGGGTGCATCCTAAATGTGTGGGAGAAGAACTGCAAAGGGAATTTTGCTTTCACTGGGACTTTTTTAGGAAAGCATTTTTCCCTAGGACACAGGTAACCATATTACCTGCTTCAAGCATATAGATATTTCACAAAACCCCACTCTTGGGTCCAGTTTAATATTTTCAATACTGTTCATTTTTAAAACTGCAAGTCAGGCATTTACATGTTGAGTTTCTTTCTCTGCCAACTTCTTTACTAGATACAGTTTGCAGAGAGCCCTTTACCACAAGAAAGTGACTTCAGTGCAAGGCCTCTTTGGCTCTCTGTCCTGAAGCAGTTTCCAGAGGCATCTATAGAACTCTCTGCTCCTACTGGTCAGTGTTGATGATGGTCTTCCAGCAGCTGTCCTAGAAGTCTCGGGGCCACTTTTACTCAGCTGACTTCAGCTAAAACCCTCAGTCCAGATTTGGTGAATGGTTTTCTTAATTCACTAGTTCTCAGTGGCTTCAGATCAACAGAATTCAGTAGCTTCTGCTTCACCAGGGGACTTATCAGCAATGAAAGTTTCTAGGCCCCACACCAGACCTACTGAATCAGAAACTCTAGGGTGGGACTCAGCAATCTGAACACACTCAGTGAGCAATTCCAATACATGCTCAAAATTGAAAACCACTGAAGTAATTGAATGTTTCAAGGACAGGACTTTTGTAAAATATAGCCATTTGACAACTGATTTATTCTTCTGTTCATTTAGTCACTGGTACTAGGTACATGTTTATGCCAGCTACCTGTGCGGAAAATCCTAGGCTCTGGGATTATAAAGGAATAGGGCAGTAATCTTTGCCCTTAAAAGCCTTACAGTTGAGAGGGTGAGACACCCACAAAGCACCAAATCAACTGATGAAAGAGCCCCCTTTCTATTGGATATTAGTAGAGGAATAGGTGGGGGGTGGGGTGGTCTTGCACAGACACCACTACTGGGCAAATAAAATACAGAGAAGGCATGGCAACAACAGTATTTGTGTGTTTGTAATGTACAGTTTTAAATGACTTGGTATATAGACAGGGGAAGCTGAGAGCTGCCGGGGAGCCTGGGGCATGTTTGGTGTGCCATGTGTGACTCTTTAGAGTTTATCCTTTAAGTTTTACAGAGAAGGATGGGATGTGACCAGCTTTCTGAGTTGGAAAACCTTTCTATCCAGAAAGAATGGCTTGAAATGGGGTGGGGAGGTAGAGTAGCAAGGACAGGTGTAGATTTGAAGGTAGCCAGATGATTGTGAGCAATGAGGAGGCATCTACACTGACTCCCCCAGGTCTGAGGTTGTCCTGTGAGGAATAGAGTAACCTTTCCTCTAGGTAGGGGATACAAGAGGACCTGGTTTGGATGGAAGAGAAGAGAGGTGATCACTAAACTCAGTTCCAGACTTGAACTGGAATCCTTTTTTGTTTTGTTTTGTTTTTTTAAATAATTGTGACTATATATTTTACATCATGTGGAAGAGCACAAGGGACTGTGGTGATGGTGCACGAGTGAACTGGTTGAACTGGAGTCTTAATGGTACTTTTTGCACTCCTGCAGATTGGTGAGCGAGGAGCCAACCTGAGTGGCGGGCAGCGCCAAAGAATCAGCCTCGCACGAGCCTTGTACAGTGACCGGGACATCTACATCTTGGATGACCCCCTCAGTGCCTTAGATGCCCATGTGGGCAACCACATCTTCAACAGTGCTATCCAGAAGCACCTCAAGTCCAAGACAGTTCTTTTTGTCACCCACCAGTTACAGGTGTGGTGCTTCTTCCCCAGGATACCCACTTTGGGCAGCAGGGAGGTAGACATGGGTTCCTGGAATCATGACTATTTATTTCAGCAGATATCCTCCTGGCCCATTGTACCAATAGAGCTGGTACCATTACACCAGGTGGCATCTGATCCAGAGGTCCTGGGCGCATGTTGGCTTCAGTGTAGGAAGCAGTGCTTACAAAGCCAGAGAGGAGGAGGCTGGAACTGGAGTTAGGGACCTGAGATCATTTGGAAAACATTGTGTTAGAATCTATACGTAAGTGGGAACTGTTTAGGGAAAACAAGCTCTTCTCCCTCTGTCGTTTTGTGACAAGCAGCCTCTTCAGAGAGCAGCTCAAGGATGCTGCCATCTGCTTGGCATATGTCCTCAAGTTTGAGGGCCTGACTCCTCATTCTGCCACACAAAGTCTTGAATGATGTGTACTTAGAATATAGTGAAAGGGTGTGAAGTTTAAGGCAGGGCTCGAGTGGCTCTGTCAGATTTATATCCAAAACTGGAAGCACTACTCCCTGAACTACATTGCAGTAAACTAAAGCAAAGGTGTGGGACTGTTGACATTTGAGGACAGATAGCTCTTTGTTATGCGGGGGAGGGGAAGGGCTGTCTTATGCATCCCTGTTATAGCTGCCTAAAAGATCCTCAGATATTGCCAGATGACCCTGGGAGAATTGCTTACACATGTGAACTACTGGACTTAGGTATAGGCATACCTTAAAGATATTGCAGGTGTGCTTCCTTATCTTGCAGTAAATCAACTATCGCAATTAAAGCACATACAATTTTTGGTTTCCCAGGACAAATAGAGTTTACATTGTAGTCTATTGTATGCAATAGCATTCTGTCAACAACAACAACAGCATGTATATCTTAGTTTTAAAAATACTTTATTGCTAAAAAATACTAACCATCATCACATACTAGTAGAAAAATGAGGTTGACTCCACACAGGTCACCACACACCTCCAGTTTATAAAAAGTGCCATCTCTCTGAGGGACAATGAAGCAGGTATGCCTGTGGAGGTGTTTGAATGTGTTTGTACAAATACAGCTACATTGTGTTATCCCTACTTTTGTCTCCAGTACCTGGCTGATTGTGATGAAGTTATCTTCATGAAAGAAGGCTGCATTACAGAAAGGGGCACCCACGAAGAGCTGATGAATCTAAATGGGGATTATGCTACCATTTTCAATAACCTGTTGCTGGGAGAGACCCCCCCAGTGGAGGTAAGTTTCATGTGTCTCCTCCTTTCTAAGGAAGGGAGATGTGGTTGGTGTGGGGTGAGGGCTAAGCTGAACTCAGAATCTGTGTCTTATCAGTAGGGCTCCTATTTTCTGGGGACCAGACTGTTGTACTTTAATTCACATCCTGTTTCTACTTTAGAGAGCAGAAATGGGGAGCTGATGTGCTGAGGCCTTCTGTCACCAAGAGCTTATTAATAAGGCAGTCACAAGAAGGGTATGGTCCTGTGTGGGCTGTTGTTCAGTCATAGCTCACATTCATAAGCTCCATCTGTCCTGACTGGGGCATTGTGAAACTCCTTTCTCAATAAATAAGTGAATAAGGTGCCAGGGAAGATAAATGAATGTGACCACTTGAGAATGGTCCGTGGTATCTTGGCTGCTGACCACTTGAGAATGGTCCGTGGTATCTTGGCTGCTGACACCCATGTAATATCCACTGTGCCCCGATGACCAGGTTAGGCATTTTTCAGACGTCATCCTACTTACTGATTTTAGCAGAGCTCTGTGGCAGATCTGATTACCCCTCACTTTTACAGCTGAGGAAACGGGAACTCCGAAAAGTGAAGCAGCTTGCTAACAAGGATGGTTTCACTCTAAAGTGCCTTTTCTGTTCTGCCGCCTCTTATGGCAACACAGAGACAGCAGCTTTATAGACATCTACCCAGGGCTTTGAGTTAGGCAAATTATAGGTCATACTTAGAGCTCGCCAAAGAGCTGTATTTCCCTTCTTGCCAGCCTGTCTGTATTGAAGTCCTTGTTCATTGGTCACCTGGGGTTCTAGATGCGCAGTCAGGCTGGGCTAAGTGCCCAGCTTCTCAGCTGCTAGATCATTTTGTGTCTCAGAGGGAGGAACGCAGAAAGTTACTGGGGCCTTTTCAGGGAGTCTTTTCAGTCTTTGGATGTCAGCCTGTTTGATTCCGGGGCAATACAACTAACTGTTCGCAACCAATGTGTTTCAGGTTATTAGGAATGTTGACCTGAAACAAAAACAATCAGTTATTCCAACAACAAATGACAGAAGAGAGGGCACATCTGAGAGTATGTTCATGGTGAGACCCAAGGGTGCTTTCCTGAATCTAAGACTCGTCACCCCTGGGATCTCTGGAGGACCTCCCCTCCGGTCTGAGGGAAGGGGAAGCAGTATCATTGTGCCCCCGGGAGATGCAAGGCATCATAGGGCCTGTGGTTGGCTGAGCTGCACATGTGCGGGCATTCTCTTTCCAGCCTCCCAACCTCTTTTAAGTAGGATTTTTGTATGTTAATAAGGTTCACAGGTATAACTAATGTCTTAATGTCCTGAGACATTCTAGGTATTACCTGTAACTTCCGTAGACACAATGATCTAGATTTGGACTTATGTCTCTTTCTGTGACGGCCAGCATCCTTTGGATTTCACATTTTATCCTCAACCCTGTAGACATGAGAAAGTGAGAGGAAGTGGAGCTAAAATATGCAACGTTCAGGGAGTAAAAGGATATTGATAATCGTGGTGTAGTGGAGGGAGCCTGTTTTCAGTATGTCACTTAATTTTTTTGAGCTTCAGTTTCCTCACCTTAGAAGTGGAGGTGGTAACTCCCTCTAAGACTTGTTACACATGCAATAGCATGTGATGTTCTTACCCTAGTAAGTGGTGAGCAAATGCTAGTTTGATCTGAAGACAGTGCCTTTAGTCATTATGGTAAATACACCCGTTAGAGCTCCAGATTTGTCTTCTAGATTTGGCTCTAATTTTTTCTATTAGTTTGTGATTTTTTTTTTACTGTCAATTTAAAAATCCATGTGACTGGAGACTTTTTAAAATTGATGTATAGTTGACATACAACATTATTATCAGGTGGACAGCATAATGATTAGATATTTGTATCTGTTTTGAAATGCTCATCACCAAACTCAAGTTAACATCCTTTTTTTTAAAAATATTAGATTAATTCAAAAAAGGAAACCAGTAGTTCACAGAAGAAATCACAAGACAAAGGACCTAAAACAGGATCTGTCAAGAAGGAAAAAGTAGCGAAGCCAGAGGAAGGTAAAGACCTTGGAGATTTTCCATTTGTCCTTGTAGCTTATCAGAAATTGTGCCATGTGATTATTTTCATGTTTGATGACATTTGTGTTGTAGAATGCCTGGCTTATATTTCTGAAATAATGAAATTCTTATTTAAAATCAGGAGACCATGAGACAACTTTTATTTGTTTAAACAAAACTAGGCAAAAGAACGATTTTTAATCCTATGCCCACTCATCCTGGTCAGATTGGAATCACCTGGACTAAGGAAACATTGAATGATGGGCGGAGATATGATTCATCTCTGCTCTTTATAAGTCAGAGGTGTGCCAGCTCTGAGAATGTATATGCCCTTAGTGACTCCTGATGGGGACAGTGACCCCCTCGGCCCAATCCAGGCGATGGCGGGTCCAGTGAAGTGACAGCTCGGAGTTTTCCTACTTGACTATTCCAACCCAGAGTCCTTTATCCTCTTTATCAAAATCCTTTATCCTATGAACTGGAACAAATCTTAGGAGTTCTATTTGTAATAGCTTAGATATTTCTACCCTGTGGGTGTTAAGCTGCAGATCAGTTTACTAGAAAAAATTTTAAAGCTCTCTGCTCATGGCACTTCCTCACCTCGGGTTTTGGAGCCTTGACCTCTCCAGGCTTACCTCTGCTTTGGAAATGGGCCAGTTTTCACTTCATTGTGTAAAATCTGCAGCAGAACATTGTTAGGATTTGACCATCATGATTTGCTTCTTTTCTGTTAATAAATCACATAGGAGATTTTTATTTAAGACACCTTACTCATACACACAAAACAAATAGCCCAGAAGGCAGAGACATCTGTCAGTTCTCACCACAGTCAGTATAAAAAGCAGAGCACCTTGGGAAACATTTGTTCTCACCTTCATAACCACTCACCTGGGTGCTCACAGCTCTTCATGTGCTCTCTGTGTGGTCGTTCCAAGATAATTAGACATTACAGGTGATGAAGAAGCAGAGGCTTCTTGTGGGGCTGTTTTCCCTAGTTGCCATGTCAGGACAGCATCTGAGCCCAGCAGGGAGATCTGGGAGTGAGCCTGGGACCATTTCTTTCCTCCCGCAGCCAGTCACCATGTCCTCCTGAATTTGCTTCCTGAGACTTCACCTTCTATTGCCCCCACCCTGGGGGCTTGTCATTTCTGAGCTAGAGCATTAAAGCTGCTTTCATTGAAATCTGCCCTTCACGCAGATGACCAAGAAATCGAATACAAAATACAAGACCAGCCAAGCCTCTTTCCTGTATGAAGCCTCTCAGTGGCCTCCCATGTTCAAGGGAGTTTTCCCCAGAACTGCTCATCCGGAAAACACTTTTGTGTGTGTGTGGGACACTGGAAGCGTCTGCTCCCTGCCATGGTGATTTCTTGGCCACCTCAGATCCTCCTACTCTGGGGACTGGGAGTCAAATCTCTACCTACTTATGCTTATTCCCTTCAGAGTATTTGAGTGAAGGATAAAGTTCAAGCCCTTTAGCTTTTCACCATAATCTGCTCCATCTGCCTTATCTCTTGCCACTCCCTGACACACATAAATGTTCTGTTTATGCTGAGTTGGTTTTCTGTACATACTGTTTTGCTGATTTCTCACCTCTGTACCTACACTTACTTCCTCTGCCAATTATTTCCTCATCTCTTCTACTCGGGCTAACCATTCAAGATGCAGTGTGGACTGCCCCAAAAGTACTCCCTGGGACCTCACTGCTAACCTCCCTCCCACAGCTCCCCCCAGTAGGTTACGTGTACCCCTCTATGATAGGATGTTCCTGGCTTCCCTGCTTATAGCACCAGCTTTGCATCAAACATGTTTTATTATAACTATGTACTTATTTACCCATCTTACCAACTCATGGAAGGATTTTTAGCCAGATTTCAAGGGCAGGACCTGGTCTTAATCCTCTTTACTGCCTCAGGCCTCATCCCGGGGCCTGGTTCATAGGGTTATGTAGAAAATTCTAAATGGATTAATGAATGCTTTTGATAAAGTAGAAGTAGTTTTAATCTAGAGCCCTGTGAAGCTGAGGGCCTTTGATTCTGATGCTCTATGGGTGATTTAGTTTTGGAAAAAGTTTTTCTCTCTTGAGTGTATGTTTCTTTCTTACCTAGGGCAGCTTGTGCAGCTGGAAGAGAAGGGGCAGGGCTCAGTACCCTGGTCGGTATACGGTGTCTACATTCAGGCTGCAGGGGGGCCCTTGGCGTTCCTATTCATTCTGTCCCTTTTCATGTTAAATGTGGGCAGCACCGCCTTCAGCACCTGGTGGTTGAGTTACTGGATCAAGCAAGGAAGTGGGGTAAGGTTACTTGCTAACATCAAAGAATGTGGCCATCTCTCATATCCCTGGCTGTTGTTAGGGAAGCTGTTTATTTTTCAGTTAAAAAAAGTAATGAGGGCCCTCCCTGGTGGCACAGTGGGATAAAGCACAGCACTATGAAGCTCTCCAAAGGCACTGCAGCACAAGTTCCATCCCCTGCCAGGGAGCTGACCCATGTGGCATGACAGACCTCTCATGACCCACCTGCTGCTCCCCTCAGCAGTGCACTTCTTTGATCTGCCTGTTCTGCTCCCCACTCTGTCTCTGGTGAATCCTCTTACCCACCACCCTTTGGCCTGTACCCCAGTTCTGTAAGCATAAATAAATAAATTTTAAAAAATAATAATGAGTGAGGATTACCCAGGATCAAAACAGTGAGTCCCTAATGTAACCTCACAAAACAGTTTGTCCTTGGCCACTTCATGGAGTACTAGCGCTTACTAGTGGACTCCTGAGAGAGAGGGGGGCAAAGCTTGCCAGTGTTGACCCAGCAGAGTTATCCTCCTACACCCTCTCTTGAGCTGGGAGTGGTCCTGAATGGGGTGGGGTTCCCTGGCAGTCCTCAGAGATCCTACCTCATAGAGCCTTGCCTCCCAACAGAACACCACAGTGACTCACGGGAACAAGACCTCTGTGAGCACCAGCATGAAGGACAACCCTCTCATGCACTACTATGTCAGCATCTATGCCCTGTCCATGGTAGTCATGCTGATCCTGAAAGCCATTCGCGGCGTTGTCTTTGTCAAGGTAGGTGGGACACAACTGCTCCTTCTCTCTCCGGGTCACGGGGTGTCAGACCTCAGCATGGCATCTCCCTGGGTGGGGGGAGCAGGATGGCCCTATCCCATTGGCCTCAGTGTTTTCTAAGTCACCTCCTTCCTCCATGACCATTCACCCTTCTCCAGTGTTGGGCGTGCTTCTGCATGGACTTGTGGTCCGTATGAGTGGAAGCAGCCCGCCGGATTCCTGTGGCTCTGGGCCCTGACCACTCCGTGCTCTGCTCCGTAGGGCACACTGCGAGCCTCCTCCCGGCTCCATGACGAGCTTTTCCGGAGAATCCTACGAAGTCCCATGAAGTTTTTCGACACCACCCCCACAGGGAGGATTCTGAACAGGTTTTCCAGAGACATGGATGAAGGTATTACTCACTGCTACTTTCATTTAGGCTCCCAAGCACAAGCCTTCCTTGATAACGCCTAACATGTGTGGATCTCTCTGGCCTTAGGTCCCAAAGCACAGTGGCTTCTGGTGTTTGTACCAGAAACGTCTTAGTGTTGGCAGTTTGTCCATGTTGCAACTTGTATTTAGACAAGGGACCCATCTGGTTTTTCACAGTTCATTTAAGTTCCCATGCAATCTTAATTACTCTGAAAACAAGTTCAGAGACTTAATTAGCATAAAGCCTTTGCATAGTATTAACTGAGATTCCAAAACACATATTTACTTGCAGGAAGCACATTGATTTCTAGAAACCTATAATCTCTGGCACGTTTTCTGGTTGTTGCATAGGCTGGGCCAGCTCCAGAGCTTATGTAGTCCTCACACCCCAGAATGACAGTATCGCCACCTGACATATCTGGGGGCTTACAATATATTACTAACAAGCAGTGTGCTGAGCGTTCTGCACTCTATGCTGAATGTTCTGATTCTCACTACAACCCTGTGAAGTGGGTATTGTTTCACCCATTGACTACACTAGAAAGCCCATGTCTGGCAGAGATAAAGAACTTGCTCAGTATTGCACAGCTATTATGTAATAAAGCTAAAAATTGAGCTCCAGTCTTTCTTAACTACTGCACTGTGCTGCCTTCATAGAAGGAATGGTTTCAAATTATAAACCAGAGACCATCCACGGGGATGGTGAAGGGAACAGGATCAAAACTGGGTTGGGAAGAGCACACAGGACTATGGTGATGGCACAGGGGTGAAGTGGTGGTGGGAAGTCCAGGGGGATTACAACTGAGATGAAAAAATGTACAAAATGAAGAATTATGAAAAAATATATCTATATGTATGTTAAAATATAAAATTTTTTAAAAAGAAGGAATTTGTTTCAGATGTTGATAGGTCAGTGAAAAGTCACAGCCAGCCAGAGGGATGAAAGCCGTCACTGAAACAGAACTGATGCATCACATGACCCCATTTCTGTTACACGCACATACACATGGAATAAAAATTGAAACAAAAAAATCTATGTTACCAATAAATCTGGGATTTGCATGAAAATACTCAACACTATCCCCCCAAAAATGTTATGGGGGGTGGGGAGGAAATAAACAAGGGACGTAAGAAAATATTGATAACTGTTGGAGTCTTTCAACTTTTGTGTGTTGAAAATTTTCCATGACGGAACATTTCTTAAGTATTAGCAACAATTCATTAAGGTTATGAATACAGATTCTGTTTATTACTATGTTTGTTCTGTTTTTGCATATATGTTTTCCAAGAAGCATGTATTACT
>NW_004567104.1:19971357-19977050 GCF_000260355.1 Condylura cristata | reverse complement strand
TTCCAGGCTGAGATGTTCATCCAGAATGTTTTCCTGGTCTTCTTCTGTGTTGGAATGATCGCCGGAGTTTTCCCATGGTTCCTGGTGGCAGTGGGGCCCCTCATCATCCTCTTTTCAGTTCTTCACATTGTCTCCAGGTAAATAAGAAGTGGTCTTGTCTTCCAGGGCAAAGGATGAAGACAGTTGCTAGTCCACCATGCTGACACAGAACTCATTCTCTCTCTAGGGTCCTGATTCGAGAGCTAAAGCGACTGGATAATATCACGCAGTCTCCTTTCCTCTCCCACATCACATCCAGCATACAGGGCCTGGCCACCATCCATGCCTACAACAAAGGGCAGGAGTTTCTGCACAGGTTGGTGCTGATGAGGGCAGCCAGCATCCTAGCCCATGAAGAGAGTCTAAAAGGCCTTTCAAGGCCCACGGTTAGGGATAATAAAGTACATACTAAGGGTATCAGTGATGTAATGGTCTCCGATTGTAAGTCATTTGCTTGGTAGAACGCCCTTCTGAGCAGATCAGAGAACAAAAACATGGGTTTAGCATCTATTGATATTCAACCCCGAGTGACTATGTTTTATGGAGTTTTATATGTTTTTTTTAGAACAGTAAAGGCCATTAGCATTAAACTAACATTTTATTTAGCTGTTGAATATCTTTATCTGAGAAATCTACGTACCTAGCTCATCATTGTGGAGAGTTGTATTAGCAAGAGATTAGAACAAACTGCAACATCCCTCCACAGAGGACTGGCTAAATAAACTGTACTATACCCAATAGAATGTGAGAAAGAGCAAGGCCGCTCTGCAAGGACTGATCTCCAAGCTCTGTTAGTGCCAGAGCAAGTGCAGATGTGTGTGGGGGGTATGTTACATTTTAAGTATGGATTTATACAGATGGACACATTATTTTTAGTGATTTGCTCTTTTGTATAATTTCTTAAATTTATTTTTACATTATTAATTTTTGGTATACATATAACACTTAGAATAGCTTTGCAAAGAATCACAGAAACTAATAGTTGCCACTGGAAAGGGGAACTGACTTGTTGCAGAATGGGCAGGAGAAAAGCTTTTGTTTTCTTTAAAATATTCTACCCTGATATCTATCGTCTATTCTAAAAAGTAAGTAATTTTTTCAAAGCAAATCTGAAACGGAAAGGTCAGGTTAAACAACTCAGAAGAATCTATGTCTAACTTTAAGTGCAAAGAAAAACAATTCTGTGTTCCCATACACATAAATGCATTGGGAATACGAGGGGAGGACAGGCAGCAGAATATTCACTCTGGTTTTAACTACATGTTTGCTTTTTCTCTTTATTGCATTTTCTAAATTTTCTCTGAACAGTACATACCTTATTGCAAGGAAAAAGTGAAACCTATTTGCCCACAAACACTTCCTGTGCTAGATTCTGAGCAGGAAGCTCTAAACCTCTGAGCAGGAAGTTGGGTGGAGGCTGATCTGTGCTGTGAATTCCTCGAGTCACCAGTGTCTTGTGCCCTTGATATCAAAGCTAAGTCTTTTTTTGCTGTGGTTCAGCTCCTGGTTGTTTGTTCCATGTCCTTGGGAAACAAGCACCATTCTCTTTTTTAATTAATTGAATTTTTTTTCTTACATCACTGTAGTCCCCAGCAAGCACCATTCTGCCTGGTGATCATGTCCGCCAACAACTCCAGCTTTGCTATATTCGATCTGAATTTTTTTTTTATCTTACACAATTTCCACAATAAGCCTTTATACCTCTCTTTCTTTGAGAAAATAATCCTGAACCTGAGACATTTCTCTTAAGCTTAACACAGCTGCTGTATCTGGCTTTCCTTGTTATTAAAGTAGCTGTTTTCCCTGACATCTTAAGTGTTTCTTTGAAAGGGTAAAACTAGGAAATACTGGGCCTTCCCTGGTGGCACAGTGGGTTAAAGCACAGCACTGAGAAGCTAAAGCCTCTGTCCAGCCCAGAAGGTGATCTACATGGTGCAACAGACCTCTCCTGACCCACTCACTGCTCCCTTCAGCAGTGTATTTCATCAGTCTGCCTGTTCTGCTCCCCACTCTGTCTCTGGTGAATCCTCTCACCGCCCCTGCACCTCTGGTCTGTACCCCAGTTCTGTATGCACAAATAAATAAATCTTTAAAGAAGAAAAACTGGGAAATACCATACCCACCTCTGCATAGGGCCTGGAATATCTGGCACTTGTAAAATTTCCAAATTGCTCTTGTCCATACAAAAAGGAAGTACTTAAATACTAGCCATTCCTCCCTCCAAATTTACCAAAGCTTTGTTTATCCATGACCAGCATCTATTTTACTTGCCTTATTATTGCTTTGTTTAATTCACAGGTACCAGGAGCTACTAGATAACAACCAAGGTCCTTTCTTCTTGTTTACCTGTGCGATGCGGTGGCTGGCTGTGCGGCTGGACCTCATCAGCATCGCTCTGATCACCACTACGGGGCTCATGATTGTTCTCATGCACGGGCAGATCCCCCCAGCCTACTCGGGCCTCGCCATCTCGTATGCTGTCCAGGTCAGTCTCTGGAGTGCGGACACCCTCTGCCTGTTTGAGTCCTTCCTTTGTTGACCTAGAGAATCATGGTAGCAGGCTCTGCCCTAGGCAACCAGTGGGGGTGGGGAGGATAGGAGAAAAGTAGGAGTGGTTGTAGAAATAAAAGGATTTTAACTGTTGTATGTGTTCAAGAAATTGGTGTTGTTTTCATAGACGTGGGTTTTTTTTTAAAGATTTGTTTATTTATGCATACAGAACTGGGATACAGACCAGAGGTGTAGGGGTGGTGAGAGGATTCACCAGAGACAGAGTGGGGAGCAGAACAGGCAGATTGATAAGTACTCTGCTGAGGGGAGCAGTGTGTGAGACAGGAGAGGTCTGCTGTGGCATGTGGGTCGCCTCCCTGGCCAGGGGTCGAAATTCTGCTGAAGCATCTGTGGCTAGCTCCGTGGCACTGTGCTTTAAGCCATTGCGCCACTATGAAGAGCTCCATAGACATGATTTTTAAACTAGTTTTTTAACCTGTAGATTTCTGTGATCACCACCCTTTCGTTTCTGGCCTCTCCCTAATCTCCTCAGAGAAGTTTTATATTCTTCACATGCTTCTTATATGCATTTTATTTTCAGGCACCTGATTTTCCCAATACTGTTACCTGTATAAACCCTTGGTTCCTAGAGATGGTTGGTGATCTTTAAATAGCTCAAAGGACAACTGGGAACTTGAGTGCTGACTAAATAGGAATGTTAAGAAGTTAATATTAATTTCTTTAGAAGTGATAATGGTATTGGAGAATAGTATTGTGTCTTTAAGGAATCTTTACATTTTAGAGATACAAAAACTAAAATATTTATGAATGAAAAGGTCAAATAACTAGAATTTGCTTCCAAATAATATGGAGGAGGAGGAGTACAGATAAAACAATACTGTTTATAAATTGACATTTTTTTAAGGTGGATGTTATATGTAGGTGTGTTTGCTTGTTTGACATTTTTCCATATTGGAAAGATAACAATAAATAAGTAGGTCCTTCCTGGTGGCGCAACTGGTTAGGACACAGCACTGCAAGCTGCACAGGCGCTTCAGTGCAATTTCAATCCCCACCCCCAAGGTGATCTACATGGCACAGCAGACCTCTCCTGACCTGCCTGCTGCTCCCCTCAGCAGTGTACTTCTTGTTCTGCTTCCCAGTCAGTCTCTGGTGAAGCCTCTCACTGCCCCTGCACCTCTGGCTTGTACCCCAGTTCTGTATGGATAAATAAGTAAATAAATAAATCTTTAAATAAATAGCCAAAGGCAATTTGAGAGTTAGCGTCTTTACAGATGCCCAAAGATATCTGTCCACATTATCTTACTGACTTGATTATTGGATGGGGAATCTGTGGTCCATATATTATGTCTCAGAGCCCTCAGTCTGAGGTGCATGGGACTCTGTGTTCATTTTTGGTCAGTCTTACTGTTCTTATTAGAAAGCATTTCAGGGTCTCCCTGGTCACACAGGGGTTAAAGTCTCAGAGTTGTCAAGCTATCTGCAGCCACTAAAGCACAAGTTCGATCCCTAGCCAGGGAGCTGACCCACAGAGCACAGCAGACCTCTCCTGTCTCACCCACTGCTCCTCTCAGCAGTATATTTCAGTCAGTCCTCCTGTTCTGCTCCCCACTCTGTCTCTGGTAAGTCCTCTTACCTCCTGCATCGCTGGCCTACCCCCCAGTTCTTGTAAGCATAAATAAAAATAAAAATAAAAATTTGAAAGCATCTTAGGAAGCTGGAAGCACTCCCACTGCTTCTTCACAGGTATATATACATATTTCCATTTGTTGTACCTGACAGGTGCAGGTACGAGTATGAACCAAAGTTATTCACCTGCAGACAGATAGGTAGGGGTAAATGGAAAGGTTTAGGATGCAGGAAGGTGAGTGCCAGTGGAACACATACCAACTGCCTTCATTGAGGATTACAGATGACTAGGGGTAATTGGCATTGCCTTACGTCTTTGGAGAATGACCCAGTCTGGTGTAACCCAGTTAGTTTTCTTAAGTGAGTTGTGGTGCCTTGAAGAAGGACATATTCTAACGTTCACCTGGGGTGTAGTGATAATGAGTTCTCTCTTGGATTTCTGCTTTCTGTTAACAGCTAACGGGGCTCTTCCAGTTTACCGTCAGACTGGCGTCTGAGACCGAAGCTCGCTTCACCTCTGTGGAGAGGATCAACCACTATATCAAGGTCAGGCTGCTACAGGCCTTTTCCTGTCGTTTGACCCTTCGTGGGGTCCTGAATGTGAGGGCGGACTCTTGTCTTCCCTGCCTTATCTTACCCCCCAGTCTCTTCAGCGCCATGGGATGGAAAAGATATTATGATAAGATTTTCTAAATACATTTATGAATTGTGTCTGAGAACTGACATTCATGAGCCAATTTCCAACATACTTATAAACCTTGTTAGTTCGGTTAAGCTAATGTAGCATTTACCTCTCACTGTTTAAAACCTGTATCGTTTTTCAATCATAGTCTAGTTCACTTGTTCTTAGCCAGGGGTGGCCCCCAGAACCCACTTTTAATCTGTAGGCAGAGGCAAACGGCACCATGCTGGGCTGGCACGCAGGCTCTGGAAGCATTGAAAGCTTCATAGCTAATTCTGAATTGCATTTATGGTTTTGAAGCTGTTGATTTAGTTGATGCTAACACCATCTAACTGTCTCGCCTTCCGGGTGATCCCTGCAGTCTGGCTGTGGGGGCGCGGCTTGCTGCTACCCTAGTTGGAACTCTGAAAACAGTTTTCTTGAGAGAGAAGCAGAATTATGAGTAGTCATTAGGATTTGCAAATTTAACTTAGTTTTCAAGAATTACCTATGCTGTGAATTTATAACAGACCTCATCAACATTTATGTCACTGATGGTGTAGAAGGAATACATTTCAAGATCCGAATAATTGACTTACAGTCTTAAAAAACAGCCCTTTCAGTTGAGAACTAGTGTCCTATGTAAGTTGTCTTCTAGCAGAGTTTTGATTGGTTTGGCCGTGAACCTCATTAGGTATACAATATATAACATTTTTTGAGGTAAAGTCAACATATCTCAGCATATTCTTTTCCAGTGTACAATAGAATACCTTGGTATTTACTCTGTGTAGTGACCACCACCATAATTCTAGTTACCACCTATCCCCATACAAATTTCCAGATTTTTTTTTTT
>NW_004567104.1:19962562-19971002 GCF_000260355.1 Condylura cristata | reverse complement strand
ATCTCAATTGTAACCCTCATGGGTTTCCCATCACCAAGTCACCCTGGTGATGAAAATGTTTAAGCTTTACTCTCTTGGCAACTTTCATATGCAGAGACATATTTACTGTAGCTTCTATGCTGTATTTCACATCTCCAGGACTTATTTAGTATATATCTGGGAATTTGTACATCTTGACCCTCTTGCAGATATTTCTCAAACTTAGAAAGAATGGAAGATGGGTGTCTGCTGTAGTGGCTGTTCCTTATGCTTATTCACTGACTTACTTGCCCCGTGCTCTGGCCTGTGGGTGTACATATGTACCAATAGTGTTGGTGAGTGTCTGGTTGGAAAGGTCAGGATGGTGACCAACTATGACACAGAGCGGACCACACATCAACCAGTCATACTTGTAAGAACTGGCTCCCCTGCTTGTCCCCAACCTGGACACCTCTCCTGACGTGGAACCTTCTAGCTCTTGAGTTTTTGCGTCACCTCCACCCTAGCAAAGCTCCTTAGTCTTTGGACCCTACTTCCCTCTGAGGTTGTAAGCCCCACAACTAGTCTCCAGAGAGTTTTAAAACCATGTGATGTATCTCTTTTAGTGACAGCAGCTTCCCAACCAATTATATTAAACACAGCATCTTAAAACTGGAGTAGATTTCAAGATGATCCAATCTAGTCTCACAGTTTGCATGTGAAAAACTAAGAGTTGGAAAGAAAGTGGCACAACAGGCACACAATTACTACTAGTGGTGGAACTGAGATTAGAGTCCAAGTTTCGTGAGTTGATAAAACAATGAATCAGGCCCTCCCTGGTGGCGCAGCGGGTTAAAGCACAGCACTGAGAAGCTGAAGCCACTTCCGCATGAGTTTGATTACCGCCTGCCCCGGAGGTGACCACATGGCGCGGCAGACCTCTCCTGGCCCGCCTGCTGCTTCCCTCAGCAGTGTGCTTCCTCATTCTGCCTGTTCTGCTCCCCACTCTGTCTCTCGTGGAGCCTCTCGCTGCCCCTGAGCCTCTGGCCTGTACCCCAGTTCTGTATGAATAAATAAATCTTAAAAAAAAAAAACAGAAACAGTGAATCAATGTTAAGTTTCCTCCCCTTGAATTATGCCAATGATTTTTAAATAGTGGGACCCTGTTACAAGTGGAATGTTTTCAAAGAATTCTAATAAAAGCTGCTATTGAGGGCCCCTCCCTGGTGGCACAACGAGTTAAGACACAGCACTGTGAAGCCAACAGCAGCCACTGCAGCGCGAGTTCGATCCCTAGCCACTGAGGTGACCCACATGGTGCAGCAGACCTCTCCTGTCTCCCCTCAGCAGAGTATTTTAGTAGAGCAGCCTGTCCTGCTCCCTACTCTGTCTCTGGTGAATCATCTTACCATCCCTGCACCTCTGGCCTATACTCCAGTTGTTGTGTGCATAAATAAATAAATCTTAAAACAAAAAACCCAAAACTGCTATTGATGAGGATTGGGAAGCCTCATGCCCCACCCTTGGCCACCAAGGCAGTTTCATGGAAGAATTCATTAAGGCAGAAGGTGGTTTAAAAGCTGCTGTTATCCCCAAGCTGTTTAGTAGCTGTGGTATAATGCCCAATGTCAGCGTAGTAGCCTCTGTGCTCTGTGCTCTGTGCTCTGTGGTGACATGGTGTCACCTGCTGAGGCAGTTTTTCACAGCAAGAGCAGAGGGAAGCTGTTTCTGTGCTCACTGTGCGTGCTCCTTCTCCGTGAGAGCCTTGAGCTGACCCTGGAACTGCCGTGCTCAGTCTGTACTGGCCATTTCTGTCTCCTCAGACTCTCTCTTTGGAAGCACCTGCCAGAATTAAGAACAAAGCTCCCTCCCCTGACTGGCCCCAGGAAGGAGAGGTGACCTTTGAGAATGCAGAGATGAGGTACCAAGAAAATCTCCCTCTGGTCCTGAAGAAAGTGTCCTTTACCATCAAGCCTAAGGAGAAGATTGGCATTGTGGGGCGGACAGGGTCAGGTAAGACTCTGCAAAAGTCTTTCTGGAGAAACACAGAAACTTCTGCGAGGAAATTTGCAGCCCACGATTTGCTGTTAATTGACTGTCACTCTCATCCCTTCAAACTAGATCTGTGTTTGATGAGTGACTGTTTAGGGTTTTTGTAAAACCAACTTTCCAGGTTTATTTGTAAACCTGCTTTTGTAACATCCAGTACTTTTTCTAATGATACAAGTATATCATGGAATATAAAGCAGAATAAAAAGAAGGAAAAGCACCCATAACTCCACCAGCAGAGATAATTATTGTTCTCTCCACAAATATGTTTACAAAAATGGATTCATTTACACAGTTTCATGTCCCGCTTTAAAACTACTAGGTTTATTGCAATGTCGATTAATGTTCTGTGATATGATTTCTCTACAACATATTATAAGATTCTGTTTGATGATGGATGGGGCATGATACCTATTTAACCAGTTGTAGAGCATTCAGATTGATGTTTTTCTTATTATCAGTAGCACCATAGTAATCATCCTTTTTTTTTTTTAAGTCAAAGTATAAAAAATATTTGTATCTTTGTGATACATTACTGGTGTAGCTCCATGTTATTCAGATGCTATCACAACTATAAATAAGGACTCCTTGTTTCTTCAAAGACCAAATTTTTTTCATCTGACATCAGTTGTAGAGAAATGGGGTCCTCCCTGGTGGCAAAGGAGTTTAACCCTCAGTGCTATCACACTGTTGCCACTGCAGCATGAGTTCGATCCCCTGCCAGAAAGCTGAACCATATGGCACAGCAGACCTCTCCTGTTTTCACCCACTGCTCCCCTCAGCAGTGTATTTTAGTCAGTCTGCCTGTTCTGCACCCCTGTCTGTCTGATGTGTCTTCTCACAGCCCCTCACACCACTGACCTATATACCTCAGCTCTTGTGTACATAAATACATCTTTTTTTTAAAAATTAAAGTATATTACTGTTACACCCTTTACATTTCTAGGGTCAAG
Source organism: Condylura cristata (assembly GCF_000260355.1). Classification (NCBI taxonomy): domain Eukaryota; kingdom Metazoa; phylum Chordata; class Mammalia; order Eulipotyphla; family Talpidae; genus Condylura; species Condylura cristata. The sequence continues at coordinate 19,968,042 of NW_004567104.1, read as the reverse complement.
AATTTGGTAATTTCTTCCTTTCCTTCGTGAACAACCTCTCAAACATTAGGTTTTACTTCTGTTACTAGCCTGTTTACTCTTGTATGGAAGGGCTCTCTGCTCCAGTTCTCATTAGTTTTTTGGTCTCCATGTTTTCCTGGCATCAGAATTCTTTTAGCTTTTATTCTTGCCATTAAAAAGACAAAAATCTTTTTTTCTTTCCAGTTTACTTTAGAGAAATTGCTAAGGAGAAAAATCCACTTCCTGATTCTTGTTTGCAAGAATTATTTTATGTCAAAGATTTATGCCTCTAAGATTTTTTACACCAGAAAGATGTCAGTCAAGGACACCTTACTTTGCTATGTCCTCGAATCCTCTCTGCTACACTGGTTCTCAGGGACACTCTGTTCTCCTGGAACACTCCCTCCTGAGACTGTGGGCTGATGCCCCTTCCTATGACTTTCCTTTAGGACATACTGAAATATTCACAAAGACCATAAGTGATAGGAGATAAATAAGCAAGAAAAAAATAATAAGTAACTCTGACTTAATCTTTTTAAATAATAGCTTATTTTTGCATCATTTTGTGCCTTTTTCCATCTCAGTTGTAACCCCTGTAGACTTCCCATCACCAATTCACCCGTGTGCCATCACCATAGTCCCGTGCACTTCCCCCCATCCATTTTTTATCCCATTCCCCATTCCACCCCCGTAAAATATCTCTGGGATATAGTTGTTTGTTATTATGATTTCTACCCTCCTCACCCCCAGACCTTTATGCTCCTGCTATGAGTGAAACCATCTGGTATTTTTCTTTTTTCTTTCTGGCTTATTTCACTAAGCATGATCCTTTCTCGCTCCATTCATGTTGCTGCAAAAGACATGAGTTTATCTTTTTTGATTGCTGAGTAATATTCTGTTGTGTATATGTACCACAAAAGCAGACATCCCACTGACTGAGAAAATTTTTTCTCACATAATACTAACAATACAGGATTGATCACAAAGATAGACAAAGAACTGATGAAACTCAATAAAAATAAACAACTCCATCAAAAAATGGGCAGAAGAGCTAACAATGCAGACTGCCAATAAGTATATGAAAAAATGTACATCACTTGTAATAAGGGAGATGCAAATTAAAACCACAATGAGATACCACCTCACCCCAGTGAAAATGGCACATCTTAAAACAACTAGCAACAACAAATGTTGGCAAGGATGTCGAGAAAAAGGAACTCTCCTGCACTGCTGGTGGGAATGCAAAATAGTACAACCACTATGGAAAACTGTTTGGAGGTTTCTCAAACTGCTAAAATGGAGCTTCCCTAGAACTCAGCAATCCCACCTCTAGGTATCTACCCAAAAGACACAAAAACACTGATTAAAAAAGACAAGTGCACCCCCATTTTTTACTGATGCTTTATTTACAGTAGGAAAGACATGGAATCAACCCAAATGCCCAAAAGTAGAGACTGACTTAACAAACGTTTAACTGTATTCCTAATAAGCTTCTCCCAAGACTCCTAGACCCGGGTTCTCATGGTCTTCATCAAGGACACCATAGTAGGACTTTATTGCCTTTTTGTTGGCATATTCCATCAGTCCAAAGTTAATCTAGATTCAGAAAACTATAGCCTTTTGTAGTCTCAGTGGTCCAAACCTAAATACCTTTTGTTAAAGGGAAACAACTTACCTCATTTATTCAAGCACCACTCCTTCCTTCGCTTATAACATAAAGCAAAGCATTTTCTCTCAATTCTCTTCCTCCTTCCACCTATCTGGGTATGGCACCACTACCACTACAGGATGCCCAAACCTGAATAAAGCCTTTGGGAGATGGACATTAATTGGGGTCCTCTTTAGGTACTTGACAGCATTCAGACAAAGGAGAAATCCCAGCAGCAGGGATGTGGCTGCAGGCCCTGAGGCCAGGTGGGTATTTGTACCCTCAGCTGAACAGGCAATATCATTATGAAGCCTTCAGAAGAGCTCTTTCAGGGCATGGAGGCAGGAGAGGGTAGGAGAGTCAAGAACCAGATATCCAGCTAAGAAACTAGCTCAAAACCTGCAGTTCAAAATCTATACCTGAGTGCTGCTTACAGAAATGTAGATTGGATGCTGTAAGAAAAAATTTGTGAACGGGGGGGGGGGGAAGGGAGGGAAATGCACGGGACTATGGTGGTGGCACAGGGGTGATTTGGTGATGGGAAACCCGTGGGGATTACAATTGAGATGAAAAAAAAATGTGCAAAATGATGTAAAAATAAACTTTTTAATAAAAAAAAATTGTGTATGTGGCACTATATAAAGAGAGCTTTTTAAATGTTTATATCCTTTCACATAATAATATCAGTTCTAAGACTCTATCCCAAAAAAAATCACTTGAGGTCAGAGCTTGGTACCTTGGAAAAGTTCATCTTTTTTTTTTTTTTTAATTATAAAAGTTTATTTTTACATCATTTTGTACATTTTTTTTCCATCTCAATTGTATTCCCCTTGGGTTTCCCATCACCAAGTCACCCATGTGCCATCACCATAATCCCGTGCATTTCCCTCCCCCCACCCCGTTTTTGATCCCATTCCCCACTCCACCCCCACAGAATGTCTCTGGGATATGGTTGTTCATTATTTTTGTTATTTTCTCGCCTGGTCCATTATACTCCTGCTATGAGTGAAACCATCTGGTATTTTTCTTTCTCTTTCTGGCTTATCTCACTAAGCATGATCTTTTCCAGCTCCATCCAAGTTGCTGCAAAAGACATGTGTTTCTCTTTTTTGGTTGCTGAGTAATATTCCATTGTATATATGTACCACATCTTTTTTATCCAATCATCTACTTTTGGGCATTTGGGCTGCTTCCATGTTTTGGAAAAGTTCATCTTTTTTTTCCCTTCCTGTTTCTGGCTATCGTATATTCTCTCATCTAATAACTCACAGTAATGATTGAATAGAAATAGTCTTCACAGGATTTGTTAACGGAGCTACTTTTCCGCCTCGTCAGGGAAATCCTCTCTGGGGATGGCCCTCTTCCGTCTGGTGGAGTTATGTGGAGGCTGCATCAAGATTGATGGGGTGAGAATCAGTGACATTGGCCTTGCTGACCTCCGAAGCAAGCTCTCCATCATCCCTCAAGAGCCGGTGCTGTTCAGTGGCACAGTCAGGTGAGCACCTGAGCACCACGTTCCTTGAGCTTCCTTTTAAGGCCAGGCAGGCATGGTGGAGCCTCCATCTAGAACTGAGATCAGCAGCCTCTGGTCTAGTGCTTCCCCCACTACTTCAAGTGCTTCCAGTAGCAGAGATGGGACAGCCGCACTGTGACACCACTTCACTGACCATGTGGAGTCTGGAGGCCCAGTGACACAGTGAGAGAAGTCAGAGGGGTTTGGGCTCAGATCTCTGCTTCATGGCTTCACCAAGTTGCTTCCTCATCTATAAAATGGGGGTGATCTTAAGAACTGCTCTTAAGACCTTAAGATCTACCAATAAATTTTTGAAGTTTTTTCAAGCACAGTGGCTGGCAGATGGTGAACAGTATTCAATAAACAGTAGCTGCTCTCGGTCGCCTCACTGTCCTCCGTTCCCCCCACCCCCTACCCCCACCCCATCTGTCCTCTCTCTGAGCTGCAGTTCAACGATGGCTTTCAGGCATTATCAGTACTTACGTTTTTTTCATTTCTAGTATCTTCACCACCTTTGGTACTTAACTCTGGAATGATGCCTCTCGCTATAGTCTGTCAGCATGCCGAAGCTCAAATTCCTCATCTTGGCCTGTTAAAAATAGAAGGAAATATATTTAATCAGTATCTTCTTATACTTACTCTACCTTTAGCCTTAAGCATTTAGCTCCTAGGCTTTCCACAATTCATAACTATTTCTACTCAAATTGCCTCTCTTTAGAAATAAAAACAGCCTTAACTAAATAGTTGACTTAACATTTAAAAAAAATCAACCTAAAAGTAATATTGCCATTTTTCTTTGATTTTTAACCATTTCTAAAACTATTGGCACAAATATAAAACTGGGCATGATTCCTCTTTTTCTCCCGAAATGACATTTGAATTCAGTGACCCAATGTTTAGTAGGGTAACTGAGTTCTTACTTACATTCAGGTGTGGTCAGCACTCTTGGGTTTGTTTATTTTGGCATTTTTCTGAAACATTAGCCAATTTGGACAGTATTGTATGGCTCTGTTATGGTAAATATTTCCGTTTGGGTACTGTGATAGCAAGGTGAAACAGACAACATCAGAGAATTAGACACAAGTATAAAATTAATCCCTGGTGGCCTACAGGTTAAGTCTCAGCACTATCACTACAATAGCATGAGTTCAACCCCCAGCCAGGGAGCTCTTCTGTCTTGCTACTGTTCTCTCAGCAGTGCATTTCAGCACAACCACCTGTTCTGCTCCCCACTCTGTCTCTGGTGAATCCCCTCACCCTCAACACCTCTGGCCTACACCCCAGTTCTTCTATGTAAAAATAAATTTTAATAAAATAAGAAATTGAGATGTGTTTCCAAATCTGTTCTCCTTTGCTGTAATTCTTTCTGTTTTTAGGTACCATAGGGAATAAATGCTTTTGAGAATAAAATTGGCCTTGAAATTTTTGACTTGGGACAAAAAAAATCATTTAAAAAACTTTTAATCATCATTTAGAAAAGAATTAGGAAATCGGGCATGTTAAACTTCAGATTTCTCTTGAGTAGGCTTTCTCCAAGAAAGTTTTCATTTCAAAATGTTTTAGCTCTTCCTTTGTGTCTATGAACTGAGCTTCTTGAGTTCATGGTGAAGAATCGACCAGCCAGTATGTGCAGTTGGGGTTTACAGAAGGTGACTGAAGCAAGGCTTGCATGGAGCTTGCTTGGAGGTTCAGGTGTTCATTGCGTTTCCCAGAGGCACCCTCACTGTGGACGGCCAGTGGCTCAGGGCTGCTGCCCAGGCGTCAGTCATTGAGCGCGCTGCTGTGTGGGCATTCAGCTCTGCACATCAGGAAATCATATAAATTTCATTTCCTGCCAGTTGTAATTTTCACTTTTTAAGTCTCTAGTAGGCACTGGAGACAAATTAAATTCTCGACTGTCTATCTTCCTCCTTTCATTGTCAGGTTTCTTACAGGTCCCAAAGAACAGTCAGCTTTAGTGTTCTTTTTGCTTTGCTTAGAAAAATGAGAAAGCCTGTAATGAGTTTCCCAAGGATAGATGAGCTGTGTCTTCAATTGCTTCTGAGAAACACTGAATTTGGAAATCATCTCCATGGCCATTCACCAGCCTTGGGGGTGGGTGCATTGTCTTAAGACACCAACAAGCAAATTCAGATTTGAACTCTCAGAGCAAGGTAAAAAAGCAATCAAACCACTGAAAGTCACAATGTAAAGATCTCTGGTTTGCTCTGCAAGTCAAAGCAATGTACAAATAGAATCTAAATCATAGGCGAGATAGTTAGGGGTCACATCCCTTCAGGCCATTGCACCCAACCCTCACATCAGCTGCCTGGGTTTGAC
>NW_004567104.1:19960808-19961732 GCF_000260355.1 Condylura cristata | reverse complement strand
TAAAAATAAACTATAATAATAATTTTTAAAAAGTAGCTCTCTTCCCACCTCCTCCTCCACCACCCGTGGTCAGATGGCCCTTTTTACTACTTACTGATTGAGATTTTATTGACAACCACTCAGAATTCAAGTAATGCTTTCCAGTTTCTGTTTTTATTAATCATAAACAGCATGATATTCTTTTGGAGCATTTCTGTATGTGCCCTTTTCTTGAGTCTGCAGAGAATATGCGGAGCGCCCCTGGATTCAGATGCCTCCAAGGGTGACCCAGCAGGCCCCCTCAGGCCACCACATGATCTTCTGGAGTAGGTTCTCTGGTGCCCCTGGTTGAATCAGGGCATAGCCCAATCTTGTGCATAGCCCTTCTCTAATTCAACTACATCAACTGTGTTTTTGTCTATTACTGGGCTTTCTCAAACAATTTTATTCAAAGAACAGGTACTAGAGCTTCCAAAAAGTTTACAGCCATGGGCCCACCACTTTGGATTTGAGAAAGAATAACTTTGTTCACCCTATCTTTTATTTCATGGCAATGTCTTCAGAACCAAAAATTAAGGCCCCTGTCTGACAGGATTTAGGGATATGAAAATATTGGAATTACAGGGACTTTCTGATGGTAGGAGGCACCTAAAAATATGATATGTCCTAGAAAATGTAGATCTTAGTGCACACAATCATCACCCCTATATCTTCTTCCTAGCTCAGCCAACTTCTAAGTGAATAATTATTTCATTTTTGCTACAGAATAGTTTACTTTTGTCATTGGGTATTTGGTATAGTTTAGATGGAATGTTTTGTTTTAAAGATTTATTTATTTGTGTATATAGAACTGGGGTACAGGCCAGAAGTGCAGGGGTGGTAAGAGGATTCACCAGAGACAGAGTGGGGAGCAGAACAGGCAGATCTACTGAAATACACTGCTGA
>NW_004567104.1:19924239-19959678 GCF_000260355.1 Condylura cristata | reverse complement strand
CCTCCGGGGCAGGCGGCAATCGAACTCATGCGGAAGTGGCTTCAGATTCTCAGTGCTGTGCTTTAACCCGCTGCGCCACCAGGGAGGGCCCAGTCCCCTCATTTTATAAATTAGGAAAGAATGATTGATGATGTGTTCAGTCCCAGAAGAAGTATGGGCGAGTATTTTGCTAAATGAAAATTATATATTTATCCTTCTATTTATGGAAATCAAGGCAACAATATGAGTTTGAAATTATATCAATTCTAACCAAACAGCTTTTTTATAAGTGTGTATTATTAGAGAAAACCAAGAGATGGCCGAATGTTTCAGTAATATACTATATTTCATTGAAGTCTAGAGATTTCGGGATGCCTTTTCTTTTTTCTTTTTCTAAGATTTCTTTATTTATTTATGCATACAGAACTGGGGTACAGGCCAGAGATGCTGGGGCGATGAAAGGATTCACCAGAGACAGTGGGGAGCAGAACAGGGAGATCGATGAAGTACACTGCTGAGGGGAGCAGCGGGCAGGGCAGGAAAGGTCTGCTGTGCCATGTGGGTCACCTCCGAGGCCAGGTAGCGAACTCGCATTGAGGCAGCTGAGGCCACCTTGCAGTGCTGCATCCTAACCCGTTGCACCCCCAGGGAGGGCCCGTTTGGATGATTTTTCTCCTCTGTTCCCTAGATCCTGATTCTAGACGAAGCCACAGCTGCCATGGACACAGAGACAGACTTACTGATCCAAGAGACCATCCGAGAAGCATTTGCCGACTGCACCATGCTCACAATTGCCCACCGCCTACATACAGTCCTAGGCTCCGATAGGATTATGGTGCTGGCCCAGGGACAGGTACTGTGCCCCCAAAGGACTTGACTTGGCATGTAGTCTTGTCTGGGAGGAAAATGGGCCCTGGCAGGGATGGTCTAGTTGCCATGTTAGTGTAGTCTGAGCATTCAGGTATGTGCCATTGCAACTTAAGGCAGTCAAGAAATTAAGTCAGGGGCACCCACTTGGCTTTACTACCTGTTCTTTTATTGTTTGTGAACTGTAGCTGTACTTTGACTTAGGTCAGAGAGCATGTGTACTTAGTAACTCACTCACATATAGGAATGCCTAGGGCGTGTGGAGACGAGCCACCACTTACTTGTTCAGTGCAGTCAGGCAGGTTGTCCCTGACCTTTACTGTAGAGCACAGAGACTGGAAAGGCGAGGGCCAGTGTTTCGGCCTTTATCCCACGAGGTGGGTCTGGTCAGGACATCACTCCATTTCCTACTTCTCTTGTGTTTGTTTTTTGTCAACTAGGTTCCTGAGGTTTTTCATCTATAGGTTTAGATCCACTTGCACAGCAAAATGATATTCGTCTGCCTGCCTTTGACTTGAGCGAAGAAAGTCAACAGTCTTTCTTCCTAACCTTTCCCTTTCCATTATGCCCTGGCTAGTTTTTTTTTTTTTTAAGGGATCCATTTGGGTATGTCAGGGCTAATTAAATTGTCACCCTGATTCATTCTCCGGGTGCTTAAGGGTTTTGCCCACCCCCACGCCCCCATTTCCTGAGCACCAGGTCCTCTGAATCACCCCTCCTGTCCCCAAATCCGTGCCTGATGCTGTCTCCTTTCTTTGCAGGTGGTGGAGTTTGACACCCCATCCGTCCTTCTGTCCAACGACAGCTCCCGGTTCTATGCCATGTTTGCTGCTTCAGAGAACAAGGTTGCTGTCAAGGGCTAACTCCTCCCTGCTGCCCGGGTCTTTTCTTTGGAGCATTGCCATTCCCTGCCAGCGGCGGGTCCTCACCCTGTCCTCCTGCCGAACCTTGCCTTTCCCAACTTTATCTTTCGCACAGCAGTTCAGGATTGGCTTGTGTGTTTCACTTTTAGGGAGAGTCCTATTTTGATTATTGTATTTATTCCATATTCATGTAAACAAAGTTTAGTTTTTGTCCTTAATTGCACTCTAAAAGGTTCAGGGAACCGTTATTATAAATGTATCAGAGGCCTATAATGAAGCTTTATACGTGTAGCTCTCTATATAATTCTGTACATAGCCTATATTTACAGTGAAAATGTAAGCTGTTTATTTTATATTAAAATCAGCACTGCGCTAATAACAGTGCAAACTCCTTTCTATCATTTTTGTACAGTTTGCTGTACTAGAGATCTGGTTTTGCTATTAGACTGTAGAAAGGGTCGTTTATTGTCCTCTTGCTGGTTACTTCACGGTGCTGGGTTTTCTGGATGTCCGAAAGGAAGACTTGTGGCAATAGTGGGCCCTCCCTCGGCCCCCTCTGCCGAGTCCCCACAGCCGCTCCCTGGCTGTGGGGTCGGGCGCACTGGAGGCCACACGGAGCGCCGTGAATTCTCAGGGCTCCTGCTTTCTGTCCTCTTGTCACTGTTTCTGTCAGGAGACTAGTGGGGCTGTGTCTCTGCCCCTTTCCACTTCCTCTGCCGGGAATGAGCATCTCAGAACCATTCCTTGGCCAGAGGAGTTTCTTTCCTGACTTCTTCCTCTCTTTTGCTGTTGTTTATAAACGAGAATCAAAGTCTATTCACAGAGTGTCCCACTGCCTCAGGTTCCTAACGCCCGGCCATTCCACCGAGCTCTCCAGCTCCTAAACTGTGGGTTCCGCGGCCTGGAGCCAGCTGCTGCTTCTTTTGGTGGTACTTTCTCGTTCTCCTGTTCCCAACTCCACAGTTCAGTGACAGGGTTCAGGACTCCGTGGATCTGTTCTCCCTTCTCACTGCAATGTCCGCACAGTCTCTTCCTCTCTCCAAAGTCTGCAACTTTTAGCAGCTCTCGCTAATCAGTGTCTCACACTGGTGTAGAAGTTTTTTTATACTGTAAAGAGACCTACCTCAGGTTGCTGATCGCCGCGTGGTCCAGTGTGTTCCCGCAAACCCCCTTTGTGCAGTGGGGCCAGTAGCTCAGGTGGGCGTGGTTGCTGCTGTCATCTGTCCAATGGTCAGCGTCGCATGTCGTGACCAACCACTCTGTCGCCTTAGCATGTTTGCCGAACACCTTGTGGAAGCAAAACTCTGAAAAAGTGAATAAAATTATTTTGGATTTTGTAAAACTCTTGGTGTATAAAATAGTTCTCTGAGAAGGAAGCAAGAGACCTTTCAATGGCTTCAGTGTCCCCGAGCCTGGGGCCTGAATTTCCGTCGGTGGGGTTACATCTAAGGGCAGCAGAGTCAGCTGTTGCACCTGGCAGGGTCCCAACGTGCTTGGGAGAGTCCCTATAGCCCGTATTCTGGGCCTCAGCAAAGCAAGCTCCTGCACTGACCTGAGATGGGAGGGGGATGGCAAAGGTGAATAGTTATAGTGAAGTGGGTGATGGTGAAATACATTTAAGATGAACAGTTTGTTGAGGATCCTCATCAACCAACAGTTGTCATTTCAGCCAAGTCATTCAGTTTAGTCACTAAGAGTTAAGCACCCATTCAAAACGGTATTTGTTTTAAAAATGTCAATATATTGCATGCAGCCAAGAAATAATCTTAAGTTATTTGGTATTGGTACTGCTGACCCGCAGCACAAATCAGATCTGAAACAAAGCCGTTTCTGTAAATACTGTTGAAAACCCAGGAGCTTGGCACTAAAGTTAAAGATTCAGTTCCTCAGGTGTCCCACTCCAGGTGCTCATGTGACTGGTGTCCACTGTGTGGGACAGCACAAACATAGGACTTTTCAGTCATTGCAGAAAATTCCATTCAGTAGCAGTGATCTACGCACCTGCGTTCAATGATGCACTCACTGGATTTATCTTTCGAGAGGATAACACGACTCTGCATGATCCTGTTCAGCTCTCTGGTGCACAGGACCCTAGTTTTTCCCCATCAGTTCTGGTCTTTCAGATGTGGTGGTCTCCTTCCAGCTTCTGCCCACCCCACTTTCTCTCACTGCTTGGATCCTTTCACCCCCAGTGGCGCGTAGCTGCAGCTGCGCTCTTGACCTCTGTGTGGTTCTAGTCTCCGCTGCCTGCTGAGTGCTTCCACTGGAGGCCTCCCAGGCACCTCAAGCACCTGCTGGAAAATCAATATTCCTGTTTTAAGTAGTAGGACCACTAATCTCACTTTTTTTAAGCCAGAAGCCTTAAATTCATTTTAACTTCCCTTCCTATAAAGTAGTTGCCTGCAGGCCCCAGGCATCACCACCACACCACCCTGTCTCACAGCCTCTGCCCTAATCAAGACCTACTTCCTTTTCTCATAGTGTAGCTGCAGCCTCATACCTAGACTTCCTTGCCTCAGGTCCCGCTCTGAACTGTTGCATATACGACTACAAAAATGCAGACCAAAAATACAAGTTGGTCAAATACATAACCCTCCAAAAATTTTCAGGAGACAGATGCCACCCATAGTTTGGCTTTCCTTAGCTTAGCAGTTAAGAGTATGTGTTCACAGGCCCCAACTCTCCTTTTCTACTCCAGAAACATGCCGATGTTTTCTTTTTTAATGAGATAACATGGGTTCTGTGTTTTCATACCCTTAACGTCTGCTGTTTTCTCAGTTTTCCCTTCTTGTTCACACAAAGCCGTGCATTTCTTTTAATACTCAGTTCAAATACCGTCTCCTCCACAAAGCCTTTCTCCAAATTAAATTTCACCGAGTTTCTGCAACACTTAGCTCACATGATCTATTTTAAGGGTTTTCCTTCTGCCTTGTGTATTATACTTGGTTAGGTCTTCATTTGTTTGCCCATGACTATGTTTGAACCATCTTATTTTTGTATACCTTCTAACTCCTGGCTTAAGTATTATGTTTTATATGTAGTAGGTGCTTGAGTATCACATTGGTCAGCTGATCCCTGAGTGGTGCTTTATACATGGACATGGATGTTCTGTGAGTATTTCCTAATGGAAATCAGTGCTGTGGCTTCCATTGCAAGATGATGGCAAAAAAAGGGACTTGACTGCTTCAAAGACACAAAATATAGTATTGAGGAAAAGAGACCTTTATGTGAAGTAACTTCTGGAAAGCCAGAAAAGAAGAAAGCCTGACATTTGGGGGCTGGCTTAGTAATGCGACAGCTCCTTTCTTACCTCTTCCTTGATGGAGCCCTTAGAACTAAGCCCTTGCATTGAAAGTAAATGAGCCACAGGTGACTTGGCTCACTAAAACTTTACCTCCCTGATGGTTGCCTATGCTATTATGTGCCATATTTACTGAGGTATATGTCAAGCACAGTTGTAAGAACTGATAGTACAGTATTGATGAAAATAAAACAAGAAACACCCTTGTCCTCATGGTGTTTTCATTCTGTTGGGAGAAGAGTTAGTAAAGCACAGAATTCAAACCAGACAGCCTGATTCCGGACTCCTGGCAGTTCTGTCTCTTCTCCCAACCTTAGCTTTGGCAACTTCCAGAGTAAATGCATGCGATAGACTGGATGATTTCTAAGGGTTCTTCTGGAAAGCAGAGGCCCTGGGGGCCAGTCTGGTAAGAGAAACTGTGTCAACAGGCCCACCTGGGGGGTCTCCCTTCCTCATCCCCACAGGCCTGTGAGAGTGGCCTGCCCTAGGAGTCCTTAAACTGTAGCAGCCATTTCTTCCCATCGGATTACCCCAGCCCCTCTTACCCTCTAACTTTCCAATACCTGGACTCTAGCTCTCTAGAGTGTTTAAAAGTAATCTCTTGTGGATCCTTCAAATCGCTGTGCCAGGCATTTGAGAACAAATACTGACACAGTGTTCATAACCCAAAGGGGACTCTACAACCTGCACCTGGTTTTCTCATCCCCTCTCCTTTACATCAGTGTCTGGGCCCACGTGCCCATGATGCTAAGCACAGCCAGGATCTCCTCCCAGGGGTGAGGGACAGCCTTATCTAAGTTCATAGAAACACTTTCTTTCTTATTCTTGTTTTCTACCTTGTTGTCACCTGTTCTCAACCCTGAGTGTGTTGACACCTAAGGTTTAATAGATGAGTGTGGGCCCAGGGGCTGGTGCCAAAAAAGTCCCTAGGCCTTGGGCCTTCCACAGACCAGGCACAGTGTCCAGCAAAGTCCATCAAGCTGCCTCACAGAGGCATGGCAAGAGCCTTGATGGACTCAGTGGAAGGGTTTGACCTAGAGCAGCTGGTGTGGTTATTTCCTTTGGGAACCCGGCAGCTGGTAAGATTGGTGGCACAGCCTGTGAAACAATGCCTGGCATTCATATTTTAAAAAGCAAAACAATGTGTGGTGAAGAGAAGTCACACCCTGGGAAGATAAATGGCATCCCTCATGCCCAGGTTGATCCAGTTCTGCCCTTCTGTCTCCCCACCCCAATTGAGCCGCTCTCATAGACACCACCACGCCTTTGGTTTTAAAATTTTTCCTTGGCTAGGATTGAAGTCATTCAGAAATGGGCACATGAAGAAAGTTGCTGTGACATCTTCCAGAAAATATGTGTTGCAAATATTTTCTGTTCCATAATAGTCCATACAATAAATCCCTTTCCAAATGTGGTTGGAAAATTCTTTGCTTCTCAATGAGGAATTGTGGAGCACACTGTCTCTACCCTCTTATTTTGGCTGATAGGCAGCCCAGGTACTCAGCATGTCTATCTCAGTTAATTCCCTGTCTTTCATAACATGCTTCACTATGTTGAATGTATTTAATATTTGCAGTAAAAGCTGCCATGCATTTTGTTTGGACCAAGGGCATAGGCTGAGTATAATTAAAACCTCATTCTGGGTTGATGAATAATTCACTGCTCCTGGAGCTGTGGGAAGGCAGAACTCACTGTGGTGTGGGCGTGTCTGTGTATGCTTGTAGGGAGGGTGTTGGCTGCCCTGTGTCCACCTTAGACTGCCCTCTTCAGACACCAAGCCGCCTCCTGTGCCCTGGGATAATACTCCCAGGAATTCAGCAACCATTTGGGAGTGTGCTTTGCTGCTCCACACCCCTTCTTCAAAGCTGAGATTGAAAGAAAACTGCTCCCAACTGGAATGTTCAGCAGAATTCAAGATGCTTAGTTTGTGGCAAATGATCACATTGGGTGTGACATCATCACTTCAAAGTCTGGAGGTTCAGAGTCCGCACTTGTAAAGTGTTTATGGGGACCAATCAAATGAATACTTTGGAGAGTAAAAGTAGGTAAATTATAACAAACCCAAAGCCGGCTGACTAAGGCTGTAATGGGCATGCCTTCTTCAGTTTCTCCTAGGACCTTTGGGATCTGAACAAGACCCTGGTTGTGTAAGGGCTGGGCCCTGGCCATTCCAAGTACACAGAAACTTGTGGCTGCCAGCACCACGGCTGTTTGTGGGAGCCCAGGGCTTGGCTTATCTGGGGACTAGCGTGGAGGGGTGCTCTGAGCTAAGGATTGCATGTGAGCAGGTTGGAGACCTATGCCAAGAAGCGGGTTCCAGGGCGTGAAGACAGCTGCGTTTCCTCTGCAGCCCTGGGCCCCTGTCTCTCCATAGCATAGTGTGTTCACCTTAAGGCTAGGCCCAGTGCCTTTTGTGGTGATGAGCTACTGCTAGTGGTGAAGAAGGATGACTCTCCAGCCAGCCCACACCCTACTTTTCCGGGGCCTGTTTGGAGAAAGAGGGTGACTGCACTTGGGTAGTCGAGTGAGGGCTGGCCCAGAACTGTTCACAGAGAGAAGCTGCCAGGAGGACTCCCATCTCCTCAAGTGCCTTCATGCAAAAGGGAGTGGGTGAGTGGCCGGGTCTGTGGCATGAAAAGGAGCCAGCTCTGTGAGTCAATACAACCTGTGTCCAGCTCTGCACATTGACAGTCTGTGCTGTGGGTGGGTCAGCCTCACTCTCAGCCCTCAATGTCCTCATCTCTTAAGTAGGGGTCTGGGCCTATTCTTTGGGGCCAGGCTTAGGCAAGCTGACACTGGAGCTGGAGCTGCAGGATGAGGCAGCAAGCTGGCTGAGGCCTCCATGTGCAGGGCCAGGAGCAGGCCCACCCTAATCCCCACACAGCACGTTTGCACATCCATGCAGAGAAAGCTGAGCCTTGGTGTGTGTGCATGTGTGTACATGAGCATATGTGTGTTTATATGATGCACAATGGACCTTTTGTGAGTCCGATAGAAGCCCTTCTGCTCTCGGGGTGGGGGGCAATGTGCTCCCCCACATCTCAGTACATCAACCTTTTGGACATGCCGTTCCTCTCTGGAATAGTTGATTCTACACCATTTTCCTTTGGTGAAAAACCACTGCTCCTTTGAGATTTGCCTCAGGGCACTACCCTATGAAGGCCTTCCTGAATCCCAGGCATAGTCGGTCCCTCCACCCATTGTTCCCAGTTGGTATCTGTTTACCACACTTCTCTGGGCAAACTCAGTATCTGTCACAACCTGACTCATAGCAAGTGCTCAGTGAACATTTGCTGAGTGAATAAAAGAGGAATGAATAAGTCAGTGAGTGACTGTAAGATTGGGTGAATGGCCCTCCCTGGTGGTACAGCAGGTTAAAGCACAGCACTGCAAGCAGTCAGCAATGCACTTCATCAGTCTGCCTGTCCTGCTTCCCACTCTGTTTCTGGGGGACCCTTTCACCACCCTTGCATCTCTGGCCTGCACCTCAGTTCTGTATGCATAAATAAATAAATCTTTAAATAAAAAAAACATTGGGTGAGTGCCCAGGGCAGTGCTTTTACCTGCTCACCCTGAGTCCTCCCCCTCTGCTGTCAGGTGGACCATTGAACTCTCAGGTACCCATTGCCAGGTCCATGGCAGAGTAACTGGGACCCTCATGTTCAGCCACCACTTCCTCTTGGAGGATTCCTTCAGCCCCTTCTCATTGACCTGGCTTTTGTCAGCACTGGTAGGTGCTTGGTAAACTTTTGGAGAGGCAGATGTGTGAGCCCTGGGGCAGCTGGGGGTGCAGGGAAGGTAGGGAGGATGTGAGGTAGGTGGAAGGAAGCCCACTGGGTCTAATTCAGGGCTGTTTAGGTGGTTTTTACTTAACAAGTCCAGGCTATACAGCATCAAGCCTTGTTTGCTGTGTTCAGCAGAGATGTGCAGGCAGGTTATATACATGTGTGCAGGCAGGTTATATACCAGTGAACTGTTTTCTGCACTTCAGCTATCCTGGCTGAATGGTTACATTGTTGGGCCCTCCCTGGTTTCGCAGGGTGTTAAAGTGCAACACTATGAAGCTACCAGCAGCCTCTATAGCACAAGTTCAATCACCCGCCCAGGAGGTGACCCTCATGCACAACAGACCTCTTCTGACCCTCCTACTGCTCCCCTCAGCAGTGTATTTCAGTAATCTCCCTGTTCTGCTCCCCACTGTCTCTGGTGAATCCTCTCACCCCGTGCATCTCTGGCCTGTACCCCTGTTCTTGTATGCATAAATTAAAAAATATTTTTAAAAAAATGGTTAGATTGTTCGAAAACCCTAGAGCACAAAGAGAAAAAAACGAAACACTTGTGCAACTTTCTCTGTAAGGTTTGTATTCACAGATTCACAGTTATCACAGCCTGTGTAAACAGAAGCAGCTGACCTTGAATAAACACAGAGGAGGGGGCCCACAGAAACTTTAAACTCCAGTTGCCACCTCATACTTCTCCATGTGCAAACCTCCCTGTATCGCCCTGTCACTAGCCTATGAACTTCAGTCATATTTCACATTTCTTTGCTCTTAGGCCACTTCTTAGCCAATAAAATTTAACTCTTTTACTCTCAACCCTGGCCCCTAAGGCACATGTAGCTCATACATAAACTCGACTCTTTTTTAACCATGGAGGCAGACTTGAGTTTACCTCTTATCTCCTTGCCATTTGATTCGCAATAAAACTTTTTTTCTCTTCTCAAAACCTGCTATCCTGGTATATTGAGCTTTATGCACATCTGGGAGTGATCCCACTACTGATTCACTTTTTTCTGTATCACTTATTTTGGGAGTGCGTTGCTCTCTGCAGGGCACAGTCATTATGCCCACCTGGTCTCCATGTTCTAATATACTCAAGTATGGGGAACCCCCCAACAACTCAACAATTCACTACCTAAATAAGAACTGTTGGGGTCCAAACTCAGGTGCACTTCCCAGGTGTAGTCAAAATGACCCATAGAGGGGAGGCAAGGAGAGATAAAAGGAAAAGGCAAATCAGGGCCTCTCCATGGTGCCACTGGAGTCTCAGGGCTCTCCGCAGCCACTGTAGCACAAGTTCGATCCCTGGCCGGGGAAGTGACCCATATGTCCTGCCCGCTGCTCCCTTCAGCAGTGTATTTCAGTAGATCTGCCTGTTCTGCTACCTACTTTGTCTCTGGTGAATCTTCTCACCCATCACACCGCAGACCTATACCCCAGTTCTTGTGTGCATAAATAAAAAATAAAATTAAAAAAGAAGTTTATGGCTCTCCCTGGTGGCACAGTGGGTTAAAGCACAGCACAAAGAAGCTTAAGCCACTTCCGCATGAGTTTGATCCCTGCTTGCCCTGGAGGAGATCCACATGGTGAGGCAGACCTCTCCTGACCCGCCGGCTATTCCCCTCAGCAGTGTGTTTCAGTACATCTACCAGATCTGCTCCCCACTGTCTCTGGTGAATCCTCTCACTCCCCACACCTCTGGCCTGTACCCCAGTTCTGTAAGCATAAATAAATAAATCTTTAAAAAAAAAGTAATGGTTTGTATTAAGAACATCAAAACAAGATACCACTGCACACCTATTAGAATTACTAAAGACAATCCCCAAGCACTGGAAATGATGCAGAGCAGTAATTATCCTGCTCTGGCAGTGGGTAGGCAAAGTGAAAGCAGGTTAGCAATTTATTGAACAATTAAACAGTATTCCATATAACCCAGCTGAACCAATGCTATTAAAATATGTTCTCACCAAACATACTGCATGATTTGTGATATTCTTTCCTTCCCATCATTATCCTTATACCTCATCTCCCTTCTTAAGATCAGAAACCAATTTTGTTTATTAATGTATACTAGTTTTTCTAAATATCTTGCTTCTTTCCCTATAGCTCAATAGTAGCCATTGTGTAGATATACCACATCTTCTTGCTCCAACCCTCCACAGTGGGCATTTAGGTTGTTTCCATGTCCTAGCTATGATGAATAATGCTGCAATAAACATTGTAGCGCATATAGCTTTTTAAGTTGATAGTTTTATGTTCTTTGGCTATATGCCCGGGAGTGGGATTGTTATGTCATATTTTCAGTTTTTTAAGGTAATTTGAGATCACTTTCCAAAATGGCAGCCATCAGTCACAGTTCTATCGGCAAAGCTGATGTAATCGGGTTCTTCTTGCTCAGCATCCTCTCCAGCATGTGTTGGATGTCTTTATTTTTCTCCCCACATGCCACAGACATGCATGATTTTTAAGTATTCTATTCTTGATTTGCTAGCATAAAAATTGATAATTTCAGGGTCTTCATAAATTTAGAAATTCTTTGCATACTTAATGAATCATGAGACATTCATGGAGTCAAGATTTACAATAGTGATGAGGAAAATGTAAAAAAAAGAAGGGGGGTGGGGAAGAAAGGGGATAAGAAAGGAGGGAGAAATTTGATAAATTTTACAAGATATGATTTGAAGAAACTGCCTCACTAAGCAATTCAAATATTAGGCCTCCCTAGTGATGCAAGTGGTTAAATCTGAGCATTATGAAGCTTACTGCAGCAGAAGTTTGATCCCCCAACGAGGGAGCTAATAACCCAGATGCGCAGCAGATCCCTCCTGTCTTGCCCACTGGACCCCTAAGCAGTGTTTTTCAGTAGATCTGCCTGTTCTGCTCTCCACTCTGTCTCTGGTGAATCCTCTCACCCCCACCCCTGCACTTCTGGCCTGCACCCCTCTGGGTGCATAATTAAATAAATCTTAAAAAAAATTCAAATATTGACATAAAAGTATATCTGCATAGGTTTACTTTTTAACAATGTATGAACTATAAAGACTACAACTCTAAAGATGTTATAATCAAATCCAGATGAATTGATTAGGTAAAATATTTTAATTATCATAGAATGGCAGAAAATAGAAAAAAAACTTAGATTTATAATTCAACATAAGAACATTTGCTTTCAAGAGTGTTATTTTGCTTGCATTTGATTTTGTTCCCCATTGTGAACTTTGTGTTTTTTCTTTGAAGGAATTAGATTTTCACAAGCGCATGAATAAGAAAATGATCACTCAACATTCAGGTTAAATATAACAATGCTATTTGCACGTTTGAGTATTTTCATTATCTACAAACTCACATCCCCTCCTTCCTCCCCACCCCCAAAGGCTTCTGCTTTAACACCATCAAAGTTGCAGGCTGCAGTTGGTAGCCATTGACCCAGCAGCGGGTGGGCATAAAAAGCCTGATTTACTCATTTAACCTACAAACTACTCTTCTGGGTAGTTTTCCCTCGGGGGCGGTTCTGGCATCCCGGTCGCAGGATGAATGACAAACGCCGGGGCCCCTGGTCTGGCCGCTTTCTGGTCGGGTCTCGCTCGGCCGCGCGGGGGCGCGCTAGGCTGCGCCCACCTCGCTCTATGGTTGTTCCTTTGCCCCGGAAGTGGTACTGGCGGCAGGGGTTGAGAAGGTCGGGCCATGGTGGGGCAGAGGTTGGGAAGATGGCGTGGCGAGGCTGGGTGCAGAGAGGCTGGGGTTGTGGCCGGGCGTGTGTTCCGCCGGCGGGCGGCCGCAGCTTCGAAGAGCTGGCCCCGCCGCGGTTGCTCGGACGCAGGTAATGACCGCCGCCCCGGGCTCCTCGCCTGTCCGCACCTGCGCTCTGGCCGCGCATCCACAGGCGCCGAGACCGTGGGGCCCCTGGCGCCTCTCGCTCTCCCCCTCCCCCTCCCGCCGCCGGCCCGCCTCTGTGCTCGCCCCACCACCGTGTTCCGGACTCAGGTGCCCTCTGCCCCTCAGGGGGACTGATCTCTGCTGGGACTGTAGGACACGCGCCATGGTCACGCGAGGAAGGCTTTTTTTTTTTATTTAATTTATGCGTACAGAACTGGGGTACAGGCCAGAGGTGCAGGGGCGGTGAGAGGATTCACCAGAGACAGTGGGGAGCAGAACAGGCAGATCGACGAAGTACACTGCTGAGGGGAGCAGCGGGCGGGTCCGGAGAGGTCTGCCGCTCCATGTGGGTCACCTCGGGGGCGGTGATCGAACTCGCACTGAGGTGGTCGTGGCCAGCATCGCAGTGCTGTGCTCCAAACCGCTGCGTCACCAGGGAGGGCTCGGACTAAATTAAAGCAGCTACATAGCTGGTAAAGTGGCAGCGCTGAGATTTTCTCAGCCTTTATCTATCTGATGTCCTATTGCAGATGCCTTTCTTTAGCGTTTGGAGAACTAAGGGAGTCACAGAGCATCATTTGCCCCGCACCCCTCTTGTTTTATGGTTGAGGTGACATTGTTGTTTATGATTTAGAGTTACAGGATCACACCCTTCTGGTGGTGTTAGTACACCGCACCCATCACCAGAGCACCCTTAATAACGAAAGACTGTTGACGATTTGAGACCGTGGAATATTTGGTTTCCAGGTGATCTGGGAAGAGAACTTCTACTCCACTCTTCCTGAGTAAAAGCTTTGTGAAGATTGTGGTTTGTCAGTAATCCCAGCTTTTGTATTAAATTGAGAGAAGACGACGCCTTCAACTGTTAAACATTCTGCTATGTTTTTGGCTCAGAAATTTGTTTCTGTGCTTTACATGGAGTTTCTGGAGTTAAATGTCTCTGATTTCTGGCTTGGTTTGATGGGTGCTGGCAATTGATGGTAGTAAGGAACATGAAGCGTTTATGAACAGGGCTAACCTGCTGGTCGTAATTGTAAATAATTGGTAATAGTGGTAAATAATTGAAACTCGAATATGGTGGAGCCAATTTTTCCCATACCTCACAAGGACCTACCAACTCAGAACTGGGATAGGGATACGAGTGGAAAGACCTGTACTTCTAACAACACTCCTAGAAAATGGGGCTAAGGCTTACGGAAAACTTGCATACGTTGTTTCTTACCTTCTTGATACAGTGTACCTTGCAGGTTCAGGTATTAATCTGAAACTCCTAGGAAGGTGGAGAATGCTATCAGGTGGGGATAGTGATGGAATCCATTTGTATAATCATGCGAGTTGATAAAAAATGGCGGTTAGGAAACAACAGGTGTTTTAAATTGTAATTATGTGATAGGGAAAGTAAAAAATTGTTTTAACAAGGAGCCTTCAGGAAATAGAGGGCACTAGAAAACACAAATCAATAAGAAACAAGTGATGGTGAAAGGAAGCATCTAGGTTTTGTTTTTACTTTTTTTATCTGCCCATGTATATGCAGAATTTGAAAATGACATTTTTTTGTAGTTGCAGGGAAATGTAAATTACAGGAGAATGTTGGTAAACCTGAAATGTGTTTACTTGACTCAGCAAAAAAGCACTAGGAAGCACAAGGTCCTTGAATATAACTTTATTTTGTACACTGTAACTTCCTATGGTTCTAAAATTAATGTGTAGAAAAATGAAGGCACAGACATGATTAAAAAATAAGAGTTCTGCGCCCAGCCCTGTGATTGATGCTATGGGCCTGAAGTGTGACGGAAAATTTGCATTTTTACAAGCACCGTAGGTGGTGCTACTAGAGTCCCAGGCTGTAGGGCAGCCTGCCAACCAAAAATGGTTTCTGAGTTTTTAAAAGGTTGTAAAACAGTAGTACTCAACATTCACAAGGACTAAGAGACTTTTTAAAAAGTGTTTAACCTTTTGCAGAAAAAGAAAATCTCTTAGACTTTTCAAAAACGTTTTAACTATTTTCAAAGTTCCGGCAGCACTTCTGAAAAATACAGTTTAGGCTTGAAAGAAACCTGCATACTTTGTGAATTACATGGAACTATCTAAGAGAAGTAAGTGATTAATTGTAGCATGAGCTTGTTCTTACATTATGATTATATTCCTAAGGTGTGTTTGGTTAAACTACTAGACTGACTTGCAAATCAGGTATATTCAGTTATTTTTCCTGTTCCCCTATTAGCTCAAGGTGAGTTTTAAGAAACTAATTGACATTCAAGGGTTCTGTAGAATAAACCCCCTCCTGTAAACACATCTTTGTAAGTGGAATGAGTCTGTTATGAGAATGCTTGGGCACATCTTGCCTCATTTGACACCAAGCCATTTTTACTTAATTTATTCATACAGATATTTAATGACATGTTAGTGCATAGTTGTACATTTGTTTAAGTTGCACTGTCATCCACAGACTATTAAAACCATTCACAAGACTAAAGCCAACAAAAACAGGTATGACTTTCTATTTAAAAATTATGGGATTGTATAAAAAAACTGAATTGTAAAAATTGTGTGACTATTGGTACTCAAGTATTCATGTGTGTGTCTCAAGATTCATGAGATCTTCTCCAAGCACATTAAATTGCCCGCACAAATCACTAGATATTGGTAGAAGCATTTAAACCCATCTGAGTGGTAGAGTTAATCTTAACCTGTAAATACGATCATAAACATTTGCAGTTAGAGGCATTTATCATGCTTTTCTGGGTTGAGTTTTCAGTAAAAAAAATCTGAAACAAAAACGTCCCAAAGATAAGAGATTATGATTGTTCTTATTACATCTCAGAAGCAACATTGAACCAACAAAAAACTCAAATCTAATCAACCTGAGCAAGTAGGGGATATATATTGGGCTATGCAGTTAAAAAGTTCAGAGGTAGGTCTTTCCCTGATGGTGCAATGGGTTGAAACACTGCATTATGAAGCTTTCCAAAGCCACTGCAGCACGAGTTCCATCCCTGGCCGGGAGGTGGGGGTGGAGGGTGCCCCAAATGGCCTATCAGACCTCTCCTGATAAACCCGCTGCTCCCCTCAGCAGTGTATTGAAGTAGATCTGCCTGTCCTCCCCACTTTGTCTCTGGTGAATCCTCTCATCCACCACACCTCAGACTTGTACCCCAGTTCTGTAAGCATAAATAATAAATCTTTAAAAAAAAAAAGTTCTTATGAGACAATCCAGTATTTCAGATTGTCATGAGGCCTCCATTTTTCTCCAAGGGTGGCTCTGCCATCTAAAAGGTGACTTTATTCTCCCGGCAAGCTATCCTGTTAGATGGCTACTAGCAGCTCTTGGGGATAGCCTTAGGGTTCCAATCCAATAGAAAAATTCTCTTCAGTATTACTACTAAAATCTTAAAAATTGAATTTCATTGTGCTGGATTGTTCTAAGTCGGGGCGCTTGTCCATCCTTGAGCCTCTTGCACTTGCTAGGGAATGAAACTTACAGAATGATACAGAGTCAAAAGTTTGGTGTACTACCCCAACCCAAGTGACTGGACACCCCATAGCAGTAGTAGGAGAGGGAACAGGGCATGCATACTAGTGTCAGTAAAAATCTTCATTTTATCAATCCTTTTATAGAAACTTGATAACCATTCTAACTTAAGTAGAAATAATGGTTGAAAGATTGGGGGATTAGGTTATAGCTGCGTCTGTTCAAGGTGTTCTTCAACTAGTAGTTAGGCATCATCTGGGACTGGTTGGCAAACAAATTTGTACAAGGCCACATAGAAAATGGAGCCACACATCTGGTCTCTCACATTTTTTCTTTAAGCAACTCTTGGAAAAGTGCCAAAACCATTCTTAGCTGGAAATCCACCCTGTTGCCTACAGTTTGTCTGCACATTTGGAATGCTGTATATCTGTTTTAACCTACTGAATTATAGTCTGATTATAACAAGGTCCCCAGGTGATTTTTATATACAGTAAGTACTCAGTGACATACTGTTTAAGTTCTTGTAAACAGAAACTTTTAAGAAAAACAATTTATAATAAGACCTGTCTTACCGTAGGATGATTCTTAAAAATAAAATTTCTTACCAGACATTTCTTACTAGTTTTCATTATATGAACATACCACAGATTATCAATTCCCCCTGTTCATGCAAATTTAGGTTGCAGTTTTTAGTTATAAGAATAAAGCTGCTGACTATGATGACAGCACATGGGTGACTTGGTGATGGGAAACCCATGGGGATTACAATTGAGATGAAAAAAAAAGTACAAAATGATGTAAAAATAAACTTATTTAAAAATAATAATAATAAAGCTGGTGTGAGTACAAGCATTTTCAGCAGTGCCCAAAATGAAATTGTCCATCTACTGTCTTCTACTTTCCTAATTTGGTGCCTCTGATTTTCCTTATGTTAGTAAATAGTATGGTTAATCAGTATAAAATTAACAATTCTTCTTGCCCCCTTCTTCTAATGGATAATTATACCCTTTATCATAGACAGGACTTAGTAGCAGAGATACAGTGAATTCAGATGTGGTTATCTAATTGTGGTGCAGGCAATAATGGAGGTAAATATAAGTGTATCTCCAGAATGCTTTGAGATTTTAGGAGTACAAAGGAAATACCCAGTCTGGGGAAGACAGAAAGGGTTCCTAAAGGAGGAACTAAATGAACTAAATTTCAAAGGAATGAAAACACTTCAAAAGGAAATATGTGCCGAACTAACATTGCTGAGTTTGATGGGGTGATGAAAAACTGGAGGTTAAAGTAGGGACACATTGACAAAATATGGAAGATGAAAATGAACAGGGAGTTATTGGAAGCCATGAGATCTGGTAAGAATTGCCAAGGTCCTGGGCCAGAGGGGTGGCTAAGGAACTGTATTAGATTTAAAGAGATTTTTTTTTTTTTTCCCTTTGAGAGGGCATTTGAGGAACTACTAAATTTTGAGGAAAAGTGATATGTGGAAAGAGGAACATAGAACATGTTAAAATGTTTAAAGTTAATTAAACCATTGTAGTTTGGGGATGAGTAAGAGACTAGAGTAAGAATGAAAAAACATGTTTTTGATTTGATAGAGTTGTATAATTGGATGGTAAGAATAAAGAAAAGAGAAATCCAAAGTTACTTTCTAGATTGCTAACCCCAAAGAGAACTGTGGACCTGTGAGAAAAGGGAGTCAGAAAATGGAGCTTTTTTTTTTTTTTTAATAGAGGAAGAGTCCCTTGTGCATTTACCATCTTAAAGGAGAGGGGAAGATACAAGTGGAAATACTCAGTATGTAGTTGGAAATGCAGGACAAGAACATTGAGATTAGGCTTAAAGAAGGGTGTTGACTAATTATAAATCATGCAGGCCACAGAAACTGATTTTTTAAAAAGATTTATTTGTGCATACAGAACTAGGGTATAGGCCAGAGGTACAGGGGCGGTGAGAGAATTCACCAGTGTGGGGGGAACAGAAGAGGCAGATGTACTAAAATAAAATACACAGCTGAGGGAAGCAGCGGGTGAGTCAAGAGAGGTCTGTTGTGCCATGTGGGTCATCTCCCTGGCTGGGGATCAAACTTATGCTGCAGTATCTGCGGTTAGATTCGTAGTGCTGTGCTTTAACCGGTTGCACCACCAGGAAGGGCTGAATTTTTTGTTATCCAAAGTGTTTCAAGGCTTGGTTTACAAAGATGAGAAGGCCTAATTTCTGCTTCCACCAGTTTTGAGTATGAAGGATAGTGTGTTATAGAGTACAATGAGAACAGGAAGAATGGGACCTCTACATTGTCTGCCTAGGGAAGTTAAGAGTTTTACAAAAGGAAAACAATCTTTCATATGTGTATTATGATTATGGTTGAGTTGGAATGGAGTGTGTGTGTAACTTTGAGGGCCTTGGGAGTATTTATCAAGGGATTGGAGAATAAGGGAGCTATCAGGAGAGTGGAGTATAGTCTTGGGAGTTAGGGTTGGCAGGTATGATCGTGTAGCACATGTTTTGAGAAACTTAACGACTGAAACTTCTTTCCTCTAACAGATAATTAGGACCTTTATAAGGCGATAAAATCACCCATCAAACATTTTCTTGAGTGTCCCCGTGAAATAAATAACAGGAGAAATGGGAAGAATCTATCTGTCTATAATGTCATTATATGAAAGGAAATCATTACTTGAGTTTGGGATGAATTCAAGGATAATACATTTAAATGTTTTTTTTCTGGAAATAGAGGAGATCACAAAGTTCAAAGAAACAACAGACATTTTGTCCTAATTCAAAGGAACAAGTTGAAATTCTTGCAGTTATTCCCAGGACTGCAAATTGTGGCTATGGATACAAATTACATTGGTGATTGTTAGACAGTAACAGCCCCCCAAAGTGTCCTCTAAATTTGCTGTTGTTGGTTTCTCTGGTGTCAGAGTTTTGGCTTTGTATCCTATCAGGGAGTAGGAAACTTCTTTTGGGCTATAGAGTGATAAACTGATAAGGTGATGATGCAGACAAATGGGGTTACTGTGTATAAGATGGTGCCTTGTTGTAATGTTATTTTTCCCTACAGGTTTGACTTTCTTATTCAGCAAAAATGTGGATTCAGAAAAGCACCCAGGAAGGTTGAACCTCGAAGATCAGACACAGGAACAAGTGGTGAAGCATACAAGAGAAGTGCTTTGATTCCTCCTGTAGAAGAAACCGTCTTTTATCCTACTCCCTACCCTATAAGGACTCTTGTAAAACCTTTATTTTTTACTGTTGGGGTAAGAGCTTACATCACTAGGAGTTACCTGCCTTGATGCAGGTGCAGTGTTAACGTTCTGTTTGGCTTACATGAGTTCCCTTAAATGAAAGACAAGTGGAGGAGGATCAAAAGCATCTGGTATCTGGGGTATGAATGGTCATAGGAGAGCATGAGGTTAATAATTGCTATTAGAAGAAATTTATGAACCTCTTATTTGGTATACCATTTCAAATGATACTAAGTTGGTATTTTGAATCTTATTTGAAAATTTCTTTTTTAAAAAAGATTTAATTACTCATACAAGAACTGGGGTACAGGACAGAGGTACAGAGTTGGGGGTGGTGAGAGGACTCATCAGCATCTGGGGAGCTCCACTGAAATATACTTTTGAGGGGAGCAGTGGGTGAGACAGGAGAGGTCTCCTGTGCTATGTGGATTAGCTTCTTGGCTGGGGATTGAACTCATGGCAGTAGCTTGATAGTGCTGAGAACCCCGGAACCACCAAGGAGGCCCGTATTTGAAAATTTCCAGTTATAAACAGGTCCTAGTGAAATTAATAAAATGGGAAATAAATGTTATTTTCACTATGTAGATACTCTGTTGGTTTGTAAAAGGCAATGAAAAATCACTTCTTGTTTTAGAAGTGTGTATACAATGTTTTAAAAAAGATTTATGCATACAAGAACTGGGGTACAGGTCAGAGGTGCAGGGTTGGGGGCTGAGAGGATTCACCAGAGACAGAGTGGGGAGCAGAACAGGTGGATTTGCTGAAATCCACTGCTGAGGGGAGCAGTAGGCAGGACAGGAGAGGCCTGCCACACCATGTGGGTCACCTCCCTGTCCAGGGATCAAACTCTTGTTGCAGTGGCCGCTGGTAGCTTCATAGTGCTGCAACACCAGGGAGGACCCTGTATCCAATTATTTTGTAACATTAATTTTATGCAGTTTACAGGCTGTGCATTTGGATCAGCTGCTATTTGGCAATATGAATCACTGAAATCTAGGGTCCAGAGTTATTTTGATGGCATAAAAGCTGATTGGTTGGATAGTATAAGACCACAAAAGGAAGGCGACTTCAGAAAGGAGGTAAAGATAAACATGGCTTTCTTCGTGTTTGAAATCTGATTATTTGTGATATGTTTTTAGCTAATATTAGATCAGTAGGTGTTAATATTCTTAATATTCTTCTTTAGTCACTACATTCTAAGTATTCACTAATGTATGTCTGACATTGTTCCAAGTGGCTCATGAAACTGTTAAAAAATGACACAAGCATTAGTAACAATCTTCACCTAGAGATGAATTTTTTTTATAATAATTAAATGACAGATTATTAGAAAAATCTGTATTCATTAAAGAAAATCGAAGCTACGTAATTGTGATGTGGGAAGTGAAATCCCTAGAAGCCCTGACATGCACCGACGTGGGCATCAAGTGAGGCGTGAGCACTCTCTCACAGTGTGAGTGTAATTACAAAACCAGCGATCACAACATGTGTGGGTCAGTGCATATGTTGCTATGGAAGTTTTTGGTTTTTTTTTTTTACTTTGTTTTTTCCTGATTAGTTTATAAAGTCTGATGCAGTTTCATAGTTCATATGTTTTTTATTCAAAAACTTTAGTCAGAAAATTCAAACATCCAGCTTCAATGTTGATTGACAAATAAACGGCCAACTTTGTTTTCATTTAGTCCCCTTCGCCCCATCTCTCCCCACCACTAGTTACTGTAAAGCAAATTCTAGGCATATATCACCCATAAAAATTTTAGTGTCTTTAAAAGCTTAGGATTCTCTCTCCACCTCTCACTTTCCAAACTTTGATACAATTAAACCTTAAAAATGGGGTGATATTAGTAGAAAATATTCTCAGAATTTTAAAACTCTGGACCATGGTGAATAACCATTTACCTGACATTGTGTGTGTGTGTATGTGTATGATATATAGTGATAGTGTAGTGGGTGCTTTCTGCTTGTGATTGTCCTCATGACAATACTGCTAGGTTTCTGTTATCCATTTTATCAGGAAACTAAAGTTTAGAAGTTATTTGTTGGAAGTCATACAGCTGATCAGGCTCTGTCTAGAGAATGTAGGCTGACTATAAAATACTTGCGCTTTCCACTGTACCACGTATTTATCGTGTGTGTGTGTGTGTATGTCGTTTCCTGCTCACTTTTACAAATGAGGAGCCCTTATGCACAAAGCATCTGCTTCCTGACTTTGAATATTTCTAGACTGAAGTCATTTACCAATAGTAATATGCCATTTTCTTTCGTTTTAGATTAACAAGTGGTGGAATAACCTAAGTGATGGCCAGCGGACTGTGACAGGTTTGTGTTAGCTTACACGTTTTAGCCATTCAAGGGAAGAGAAATCATACCAAAAGGTACAGTATGTCACAGTCAATGGCTTTTGTACCATGCTCATCAGTGGTTTGGAAGACCTAGAAAATCTCTGTACCTTCAGGCTAAAAATAGTATAAAATGTAGTGTGACATAAAGGTATGCATAATGCTGTGTCATTCTCTAATTTGATATAGTATGATACTGCTCAAATGCCTATCTTTGTAGAATCCTAGTTTGTAAAATAGGGTATAAATAATTATCACTTCATCTATTAAAGAATCTAAGGGATATTGATTACCTTCTTTGTGCAGAATGCTTTATACATGTTCTCTCCCTAACACACAGGGTTGCTCACAGGGTAGTTATCTCCCTTTTTACAGATAAGGCAACTGGCTTTCAGAGAAGGAACTTTTCGAAGGTCACGAATTTCAAAACCCAGGTCTGTCTCATTCTAAAGACAATTTTCTCTTTACTATGCCATGGTGTTTATAAAGTCTTTAAATGTAAGCATGCCATGCATATCACCATGATAACTTTATTTTTGTTCGTTGTAATTTTGGTGGAAAAACAGATCTGCTTCTTCAAAATAACACTTGTATAATGTTTTGTGGACTTTGTCAATTGAGAAAGTTGAGGAATTGGATTTGTAATTTCTTTCACAGTTGTGCAGATAGGGAAAAAAAAATCTTCATAGAGGAATAGCAGAATATTGCTTTTTCTCAAATATTCCTAAAATTAATGGTATTCTTATTTTCTACCTTGGTGGAGAAAAGTCACTTTTCTTCTTCTTCAGGGTGTTTCCTGTGTCTGCTTGTTGGAACGTGATGCTGTGGTTCAGATACTGCTTCCTGTAGGGAATGTTTTCTTTTTCTTGAATTCATTTTAACAAGGCATGCCTTATAGTATCTTAGTACATGTAGCATCGTTGACAATAATGAGCAGGTAGTTTGTTTTGTTATAGGACCTACACATGTCTTATACAAAGTAAAGTCATTGGATTTTTTTTTTTTTTAAGATTTATTTATTTATGCATACAGAACAGGGGTATAGGCCAGAGAACAGGGGTATAGGCCAGAGACACAGAGAGGATTCACCAGAGACAGAGTGAGGAGCAGAACAGGCAGATTAATGAAGTATACTGCTGAGGGGAACAGTGGCCAGGTCAGGAGAGGTCTGCTGTGCCAGGTGGGTCACCTCCCTGGCAGGGGAATGAATTCACGCTAAAGCAACTGCAGCTAGCTTCATAGTGCTGCACTAAACCTGTTGCTCCACCAGGGAGGGCCTGGGGATTTTATTTATTTATTTATTTATGCATACAAGAGGGGTGCAAGCCAGAGGGGGGGGGGTAAGAGGATTCACCAGAGACAGAGTGGGGAGCAGAACAGGTGGATGCACTGAAATGCACTGCTGAGGGGAGCTGCGCACAAGATAGGAGAGGTCTGCTGCGCCCTTTGAGTCAGCTCCCTGGTCAGGGATCAAACTTGTGCTGTATATGTGGATAACTTCATAGTGCTGAGACTTAAGCTCTTGCACCACCAGGGAGACCCTAACAGGGAATCTTAAAAAGGACAGAGATATTTCAAAGTATATTGCCATACTGTAGAATTGTTATCAGAGAGAGGTTAATAAGTATGCTAACTTCAAAGATAGCTCTGTAATAATACATCACTTTCCATCACGATTAACAGAGGCTTTTTGATTTGTTGCTTGCTTTCTGGCAGTAATGAAAATTAACATTTCCTTAGGGTGGCAAAGTGTTTATTTTAATATTTTCAGTGTTTCTCACAAGAAACCTGAGATGAGAATTTAGAACCTTTCTCATGTCAGTAAATAGCTTATTAGAAGAAACTCTTAGCTTCTTTGCCAAGAAAAGCTTCAGGAGCTCTTGGAGATAATTTTTAAATTTTTAATTCTTTTCCCCTAGTGCTTTTTTTCCTAAGTCAAATCAGTCATTTTGCTTTAAGGACGTGACACTAGAAAATAAAAGATGTATTCTAACAACTTCTTGTGAAGTGCATTGAGCCACATAAGTACAAATAATCATGCTGAAAATCTTAAATCATTTTCAGATCATTCAAGTGACGTTTAAAGGCTTTAGACTTTTAAAGGCAATGCTTTTGGATTTGTTCGCTGTCACCTCGGACAGTGTCACCTCTTGAAGGAAATCATTACCCTGGTAGTAGTGTCTCTAGCTTCGTGACATCTCTTAGTGATACTTAATCAGCTAACTAGATATGAAGATTCTTAAGGTTAATATCTTATGCTTTAGTTATATCTTGTCTCTTGAACCATTTCCTCAAAACTTTAAAGTCTATTCTTTTTTATTTGCTATTCTGTTTCTACCAGGATTAAAAAAAAATTTTTTTTTCTTCAATTTTTCTCTCACCTTATGCCTTCCAAAGTTTGAGCTATACTTCCCAAGCTAAGGTTTTCTTCTCAGTTCCTGATGTGCTGATAAGGCAGTGTTTCACTTGGTCTTCCAGCGCATCTTGACTTTTAAATCTACCACTGTTTTTGCCTATAACTCCTGTCTTCTGGTTTTCTGACAAGTTATATCCTCGTTTTTCAGATTGGGTAGTTGAGACTCAGAGAGCTGAAATAATGTGTCTAAGATCACAGTTCTAGAAAGGGGAAGGGATGGGGGTAGGAAACAGACTCACTTCTTAGTTAAATAATAGGCTTTTGTTTCACTTTCTATTCTGGCAAGCACCCTTAATTACCTTTTTGTTAAGTCATGATGCCTCCCCAGCTGATGTACCTGGGTGCTGATTCATAGTCTAACTACATACCTGTGTGCTGATTCTTATCTAAATTGGAGCAAAATGCCCCCCAGGACAGTAGTCTGGCACCTAGGAAAAGAGAACCCTTTTTGGCTTCTTAGGTTAGTAGTAGCTGAGAAGTATAGCAATGTAAAATGAATAGATGTGCATGGTAACAGTTTAAAATAGTGTTAAAGAGTATATAAAATGAAAAATTAATTTCTTTCATCATAAAATCCCAGTTCTGCAGTTTATTTCCCCAGAACAATTGTCTTTTCAGTCAGGTGTGTATTGAAGGCATCTGTCTTTATATAAGCATTTATATCTATTGTTTAAACACAAATGACAGCATGCAGTGCATACTCTTCTGTGCCTTGATTTTTTTTACTTAATATTTTAAATGGCATTCCATATCAGTACATTCTTTTAAAATATTTTATTGACATAATATATGTAAAAGAATGTACATATGTCGTGTGTAACTAATTTCTATATACTCAACATATCCATGTAACTAGCACCCTGTTAAAAAAATGGAAATTCTTTAATAGCTTTGTAGTAGTCCATACAGACATATAACACATCTTCTATAAATGTATACTTAGGGTATTTTCACTCTTCTGCTGTATAAGTAACATTGCAGTAAATATCCTTGCATAGAGATCTTTACGCCTGTAAAATTGTATTTTTAGAATAGGTTACCGGAGATAGAGTTGCAGTGTCAAAGCATATGTATATTTAAAATTTTGTATGTTGTCAAAATGTTTTAAAAGAAATTGTATGCCAATTTAAACATCCTCCAAACAATGTATAAAGTGTAAATAGGTCTTATTGATTTCTAAAAGTCGCTAACAGGAGAGAGATACTCATCTGCGGGGATGGTCAGGAAAATGATAATCTCTTTGTGCTTATTGATTACTATAAAAGTCTTTGCTTCTGTTGTTATGAATTTGCCCCATTCTTTCCATTTTCCCATAATAATTATGAGCTTTTGTCTCCATTCCAGTAGGAGGATAGGCAATGGATAGGAAGCTGAGGGATGGCCCTTAGCTAGTCATGTAGCTATCACCTAAGGGGAAATTGTAGCCACTCTCAGGCAGTATAAGTAACATATGTAATTTTTGGTTTCCAGGGAACCTGAGGTCAGGACCACTTGGGGTAGTCCTTTGGCCACTATGGTTGTGGTTGTCAGTCTGGACTGGTCAAATGCAGCTTCCTTTCTACTACCACTGGTAATTTCCAGACTGCACTGGAAGTGTGAATTGTTTTTGTGACTGTCTTAGAGCTGTAAAGCAAGAGATAGAACTAGGACCAGTTAAAATGCTTCAAGTCTCACTGTTTATGTTGAGGTTAAGTCATTTTTCTTCACTAAATGGTGCCTTCAAGCCCTTGACTAGTTTCCAGAGTTCTGAAAAAGTTAATTTGGATAGTTTTTTCATTGCTTTCATGAAGGAGAGAATTTTCGAGATTCATTATTTTTGCTGTGCAACTCTTTGGCATAACTATACCTGACAGCAGCAACTTCCCAAATTAATAATGCCAAGCTTGTCCAAGAAGTTACTGGGTCCAAGAAGTTACTGGGTCAACACTTCCAAATGGAGATAAAAGCATAGATCCTAAGCTATTCTACTTCTCAAGAGGAACAAGGGGAAGGGAACCATTATTTTTTGAGCATCTGCATATTAGACATTTTCTATGTACTCGAATTTAAAGTTCACAATCTCTAAGGTAGGAAATACTATCCTCATTTTTAAAATGAAGAATCTGAGTGGCAGGGATGAAATGCCACAGGCTCCAGAGCTACTAAGTGGCAGACTTGGGACTCAGACCTGAAAAGGGCTTTCCCTTTCTACCATATTTTTCATTTTTTGTGTTGTCAGCATGCGACTGCTACATTTAATTGTTATTTAAGTATCACTCAACTCTTTAAGGTAGATTTTTTACTCCCATTTAATTCTAGAGAGGTTGAGAGGTGAGGCGTCTTGCCCAGGTTTTCAGTCACTCCTGCTGGACTCCTTCACCCGTACCTGTAATGATGTGCGGTGTTGCCTAGGACTAGTGCATCTATTTGGTAAAGACATTTGCTAAGGTAGCAGCAACCTCTCCATATCCAATGCCAAGTTATTTGTGGTAAAAGTACCACACATCCTCTACTTTTCACCTGCCGCAGGGAACCAACCCAGGTGGGGAAACCCTTTGATGTCTTAGGTCCTAGTGACCAAGTTCTGATTACCCATGTCTCTGCTAGTAGAAAGAACACCTGAGTAGGAATTTTGGCTTGTTCCCTGAATTTAACTTTCTGAAAACGTGTACCTCTTAGAGCCTTAGTTTTCTAAGTCTGTGAGAAGACTCTATAAGGAAGAAAATGCCTATATTTTACTTTAATTTTTTAAATGTGTTTTATAATGAGTTATGGTGGTTCATGCACTAATACATTCTTTGGGTATGCATGTTTAGTTGCTTACTGATGGAATACCTCATCAAAGAAATTTGATAACCACTGATCTATGACATGAAGGGCTTGACTACTATGTGTTCCAGTGCCAATATTCTGTCACAATCTACCAGAGGCTTCTTTCATTTGGTTTGGAAATTGGGCGATGTTAACTCTTAGACTACTGTTAGCCTTGATATCTTTGAATATCGTCCCCTTTTTCAAGTCTTTCACTTGTAATCTCTTCAGTCAGAGATGCCCCTGCTTCTCTGCAGAGCTGTGGTCCTTGCAGTTTCCAGAAGTATATGCTGTTTTTCAGAAAGTTGTCTGTAGAACTGACAGAGCAGGCAGAGTAGTTGTTGCAGGCAGGATCAAGAGCCCTATCCTAGTCTCTTTGTTGTGAATAGTAACTGGAGAAAGTGGCAAGATTTTCTGACTGGTTATCTTTATGGTCATGGAAACCTGAAGGCAAACTAATCTAAAAACCCCAGCCAACTTGTTTTCTTTAGGATAAACTCTCTGAGGAGGAAATCCTTCCACCTGAGGAGGGTTTCACTTGTCTTGTTTATGACCCCCTTTTTCTGTCCTTTCATAAATACTGAGTCATCATCTTTGAAAGATTTCTAGTTAATTATTTACCAACGATATATAATAGCTGTGACAGGTCCTACCAGTAAGATATCTGACAAAATTGATGGAATTAATTATTTAAATGCAGTAAAATACCATTTCATGTGCTATGGAGAAAAACAAGCACTGCCAATAGACACTACCAGCTGTAAGATGCATATGGATTTCATATAAAAATGGGAAAAGTGTATTAACACCTATGAAAAGTGGTAGTATCCTTTCCTACCTCTCCTGGAGAGAGCTGAGATTTAAAAGAACTAAGAATGCCAGGAGATACTGAAAGCCTAGAAATAAGCAAAGAGGAAAGCTGCAGGTAACTTTAAGATGAAACAACTGTTAGGAACTTGTTATTGAATTTTCTCTTAAATTCCTTTAATTCAAGAAGTAGCTGAGTGTTTATTATGTGCAAGGAGTTACAGTGACTCAAAAAATTGATGCATTTTTTAAAAGTTTGTAGTTTATAATAATAGTTTAATTAAGTTCATATTTCATAAAATGTGCTAGTTAACTCTACATTTAAATAAAAATATTCAATGGTAGTTCTCAAAATACCAACTTTTGCTGAAAAATAAAACAATAACCCAACTCCCATGGGTAAACACTTTCAGACATGGTTACCAAAAAAATTTGCACTTTATTCCTGAATTCTTATTTAACAAGTCTTCTCAGATGTTACCATATACAGAGATGAGCAGCAGATGTTTCCATAAGCGTCCATAGGGGGGCTGCCATACTTATCCCTGTGGAGATAAGTATGCAGAGCTTTTGTGCTCTTGGCTAAAGAACCTAATTTTGTAGACTTCTGTCTCTGATTTGACCCATTATTAAACAGTAACAGTAGATATGATTGCTTATTGAGAAGAGCAAACTGCTCTAAAAAATGAAAGAAGTTTGGTTCTGAGTGAAGGAAGTTAACTCCTTGAACATTTGCAAGTTTCCAGGAGTTCTTTGACTCTCCCAACCCATGGCAAATTTGATACTTTAAAAACCATTGATTTTTGCTTATTTCCTTGCTCACTTCCTCCCCCCCCCCATATTGTGTTGTTGGAAAAGAAATTGTTTTTTCCATAGTTTTTAAAGCAAAAATGTGTCACGACTTTTCCAACAACCCAGTACATAGTACTTTTGTGTAATTGTGGGACGAACTTATTCAGGTGCGCTTTTAGATCAGACTGTCTTCTTATTTTTGTTTCCCTAATTAAATATATATATTTTGCAGGTATCATAGCTGCAAATGTCTTTGTGTTCTGTTTATGGAGAGTACCTTCTCTGCAGCGGACAATGATCAGATATTTCACCTCCAACCCAGCATCAAGTAAGTCTGACTTGTCTGTTTATATTTTGACATAGAGGTAATACAAAAGAAATATGCTGTATGTTAATTGAAATGCTACACTAGAAAAATGAGGTAATTGCCAACAATTTTAAGCAAAATCCAGAGGGTAGGCTGAAAGTGTTACAGGGTAGCCCAGAGTGGACTGGGCCACCTGTCTGTGGGACCTCACCCGCGTACTCACAACTCAGTTATACCGCAGGTACACACAAAAGGGTCAGTAATGGGTTTATTTACAGAAGGGGAAAGGAATAGGAAACAACCCAGGGAAAGAGAGTGGGATACAAAGTAACTGGAATACGTTATTGCTAGGCTGACTGCACGTACCGAGTCACGGGGTCTGGAGAGCCATTTCCCGAGTGAGACAGCGAGAGATGTAATCACGCCCTATTTATCCCCCAAATGTCCCAGAATTCCTGCTAGCTCTGCCCTTGGGTCCTTGCAGTTCTTTCCTGGGAGTTGTGGTTTCCAATCACTGGAGTAGGAGGTAGGGTCCAGAAAGCCGGAGTAGGGGGTGGAGTCCATAAGACTGCAGAGTTCCTTTAGGACATCCTTCCCCTTAACAAAAGCTCCTGAGGACAGGGACTGCATCTCTTAACTGTGATGCCACAAATACCTAAATTGTGCCTTATGTGTAGCAGCTATGTAAATTTTCTAACCTACATTTGCACAGGGATAAGTTGCTTTTATTGAACTGGGAATTTTTATTGGTTATTTACTCAATAGAAGCAAGATTTAAGATAGTTTATTATCACTTTGAAAAATCCTTAAGCCATTTTATTTAAACTTTATAACTGATTCTATTTTTGTTTTCCATGTTTGATTTGCTCGTAATAATAGTGAAAAAAGTCTAAAATAGATCATTTTTACTGGCTGTGCGTTTCATAATGATCAGAATGTTTTTCTTTCTCTTGTAGAGGTCCTTTGTTCTCCAATGCTGCTGTCAACATTCAGTCATTTCTCCTTGTTTCACATGGCAGCAAACATGTATGTTTTATGGAGCTTCTCCTCCAGCATAGTAAACATCCTGGGTCAAGAGCAGTTCATGGCAGTGTACTTATCTGCAGGTAATAAGCTTTATTCATGGTCTTGAAGGACATAAGCATTCTCTGGAGCAAGGACAAAGGGAGCGGTTACAGCCGTGTTGCATGTTTATCTTCGTTTTAAAGTGTATAGCAAAGTGTACCGCAGACTTGGTGAAGCCATTGTCTCTCCTTCCTCTCCCTGAATCAGTTTCCTCTTACATGAATTATTTAGGTTATTTAGTTTTGAATTAGTCATGTTAGACAGGAGTTAAGGTTTAGTGTAGAATTTAAACATGTCATATTTATCTCATTGGGCATGTTTTCTTTAGCTCAGGGTTGCCTGTTTATATATAAGTGGTTCCCAGACTTCGCATCTGTCTCAGTTATCTGTATCATAAACCCTATTTCCTCCAACCCCACTTCCTCCAGTGTGTTTAGTTTCCAGAACACTGTAGATCAGAGCTATCTAATAAGCTTGTTGAGAATTAATTTATTTTGAACCTTTATTGCATGTGTATATGTTAGCATAGAGCCATCTAGGTCATAATCCTGGAAATATTATTTCCTTCTTTTTTTTTAAAGATTTATTTATTTATTTATTTATTTATTTATTTATTTATGCTGGTGCTCCCTGGTGGTGCAATGGGTTAGGGTGCAGCACTGCAAGCTAGCTGCAGCTGCTTCAGTGCGAGTTCAATCCCCGGCCCTGGAGGTGATTCACATGGCGCAGCAGACCTCTCCTGTTGTGCCTGCTGCTCCCCTCAACAGTGTACTTCATCCATCTGCCCCACACCTCTGGCCTGTACTCCAGTTCTGTATACATAAATAAGAACTGGAGTACAGGCCAGAGGTGTGGGTTAGCTGTGTGTGAGAGGATTCACCAGATACAGAGTGGGCAGCAGAACAGGCAGATCTACTGAAATACAGTGCCGAGGGGAACAGTGGGTAAGACAGGAGGGGTTTGCTGTGCCATGTGGGTCACCTCCCTGACCAGGGATAGAAATCATACTTCAGTGGCTATAGGTAGCTTCATAGTGCTGTGCTTTAACCCCTTGCGCCACCAGGGAGGCCGCTATTTCCTTATTTGAACTAGAAAATATAGTATACTTTTCCAGGTTCTTAGTGACTACTAAGTGGGCAATGATTGGTCAAATTTTACTTAACTCTCTGCTTATAAGATATACTTGATAAAAACTACAAGGTATAGAAATTTATCCCTAAAACCATTTCATTTAAAAACAATATAGAGCCTCCCTGGTGGCACAGGGGTTAAGTCTCAGTCCTATCAAACTATCACCAGCCACTGCAGCATGAATTCGATCTCCAGTATGGGGGCTAACCCACATGGCACAGTGGGTTAGACAGGAGACCTCTCCTGTTGTCTCACTTGCTCCTTCCCTCAGTAGTATATTTCACTAGATCCGCCTGTTTTCCTTAGTCTGTCCCTGGTGAATCTCTCATCCCTGCCTCTCTGGCCTGCACCTCAGTTCTTATATGCATAAATAAATAAAATAAAATATTTTAAAAAAAAACAAGGGCCCTCCCTGGTGGCGCAGTGGGTTAAAGCACAGCCCTGCAAGCAAGCTGCAGCTGCTTCAGTGTTGGTTCAATCCACACCCCAGAAGTGACACACATGGTGTGGCAGACCTCTCCTGTCTCACCTACTGCTCCCCTCAGCAGTGTACTTTGTCGATCTGTCTGTTCTGCTCCCCACTCTGTCTCTGGTGAACCTTCTTACCACCCCTGCATCTCTGGCCTGTACCCCAGTTTTGTAAGCATAAATAAATCTTTAAAAAAAATTTTTTTAATAAAAATAAAAACAAGTATATCAGGTTAATGCTGCAGTAGAAAAAAAATTACTTTTGCAGATAAGACACCATAGGTTCAGCACTTATTTCTCCTATCGCATGTGATATTACTGTAAAGAATGTATCTTTTT
The DNA here is from genome assembly GCF_000260355.1 of Condylura cristata. Taxonomy (NCBI): domain Eukaryota; kingdom Metazoa; phylum Chordata; class Mammalia; order Eulipotyphla; family Talpidae; genus Condylura; species Condylura cristata. Next base: position 19,927,839 of record NW_004567104.1, on the reverse strand, counting down.
GAGGATAATGATAATATACCCTCTCATAAAAAGGAGTCATAGAAAGAACTGTGAATAACAGCATTTACCACAAGACCCAGAGCAGGTACTTAATCATGCTAATATTTATGTGGATCTAGTCCCTCAAAACTAGAAGGTTAGCAGTATCTTTGGCCAGCAAGATAAGGATACAGTCCTTTCCCCAAAAACTGATTGTGTTGTTACAGGTGTATATATATACATATATATATATATAGAGAGAGAGAGAGGTCTGATTCAGATGCTGTTAATTCCTGCACTGTAGGAAGTTTGTTAATATGAACAACACTAGGTTTAGATAAATCATTGGACTCAAATGCACCTATAAAGGAACAGCTAGCCTAGGTATGCAGCAGAATCATTTGTTCAGTTGGTCCTACCCCAGAGATTCTGATGTACCCTGAGGGTTCCCAGGCAACTGTTGAGTTTGGTGATTAGTCTCCTTTCTTCAAGTTATAGATGAGGAAGATGATCGTTGAGAGGTTAAATGAATGACCCTACATTGCACAGCAGGTTGTCTGGTGGGGTAGACTTATTTTTCTAAATTTATAAGAGCATAAGTATTTGTGCCTGCACACTTATAATCTAGGAGGAAATCTTACAGTCTCCATGGGAGACTAAAATTATTGAAATGTGACTTATTTTTCAGGTGTTATTTCTAATTTTGTCAGTTATGTATGTAAAGTTGCCACAGGAAGATATGGACCATCACTTGGTGCGGTAAGTATTTTAAGTTTAAGTATTTTAAGTTTCTTTTATCTTCATTTAAATTAATTTCAAACTTAACGAAAAAGTTGCCAAAAAGGAGTTCCCATTCATGTACCCTCCACTACTGTTAAATACAAAACTATAATACAATTATCATTTAAATCCAGGACATTATATCAATATTTTTTCTTAAAGATTTATTTATTTATGATTACAGAACTGGAGTACAAACCAGAGGTGTGGGAGGTGAGAGGATTCACCAGAGACAGAATGGGGAGCAGAACAGGCAGATCAATGAAGTACACTGCTGAGGGGAGCAGTGGGTGGGTCAGGAGAGGTCTGCCACGCCATGTGGGTCAGCTCCCTGGCCGGGGACCGAACTTGTGCTGCAGTGGCTTCGGAGGGAGAGCTTCATAATGCGGTGCTTTAACCCGTTGTGCCACTAGGGAGAGTCCTATATACTTTTAACTTCTCACTAATTTAGAATTTATACATTTGTATACCTTTGTAAATTTGAGGTGCTGGTTCCAACCATGGGTTATTTATATGCACTTACTGGAACAGAGTACATATCAGAGGAGTAGTCGAGAACAGTGACTATCCAATCCCCTTAAACCAGAGAGACTAAACTAGTATTGGAAAAGTTTAACCAATTATAGATTTGAATCTATTGAAATACACTGTTGAAGGGAACAGTGGGCAAGATAGGAGAGGTGTGCTGTGTCATGTGGGTCAGCAGCTACCTGGCCAGAGATCAAACTCATACTGTGGCTAGAGATAGCTTCATATTGCCGAGACTTCAGCTCCTGTGCCAGCAGGAAGGCCTGATGACCAGAAATCTTTTTTTTTTTTTAAGATTTATTTATTTATTCATACAGAATTGGGGTTACAGGCCAGAGATGCTGGGGCGATGAAAGGATTCACCAGAGACAGAGTGGGGAGCAGAACAGTCAGATCTACGAAGTACACTGCTGAGGGGAGCAGCGGGCGAGTCAGGAAAGGTCTGCTGTGCCATGTGGGTCACCTCCAGGCACGGGGATCAAGCGCATGCTGAAGTGGCTTTAGTGTCTTAGTGCTGTGCTTTAACCCACTGTGCCACCAGGGAGGGCCCCCGACCAGGATTTTTAACTGTACTTCGCTTGTGGAAGCAGAATTTATGATGCAAAGAAATTATACATCGAATCATTAACATGATTGGTATGAAGGTTACATATGGAAAAATATTTATGAAGTTAAAAAATATGTATTGATTTCAAGTGTAGAAGCAGTGAATATAAATTATTGGTGGACAATAAAAGATCTTTACTTTTAACCAAAGAGGCAGACCTTTAGGGTATACATGGATCAGGCTTTATGGCTCCCTTAAATTGCAACATTTAAAGTACATATGAATGTAAAATTTTTCTGAGGAGAAAGGGTTATTTTCACTATATCCTTAAGAACTGATGACTAGTGGGCCCTCACTGGTGGCACAGTGGGTTAAAAGCACAGCACTGCAAAGCTGGCCTTGGCTGCTTCAGTGCAAGTTCGAGCCCCACCCTGGAGGTGACCAGATGGCACACCCCCTGTCCTGCCGCCCCCTCAGCTGTACTTTGTCAGTCAGCTCCCCACTCTGTCTCTGGTGAATCCTCTCACTTCCCCCTGCACCTCTGGCCTGTACCCCAGCTCTGTATGCATTAAAAAAAAAAAAACTTACGTCTAGTAAATGTGACAAAATGCTCTCTTTGCACAGGGCCCAAATATTTGTCAAAAAAAACAAGTAGAGATTTGTTCAGGTACATAAATGTTTAAATTTGTATAGATGAAAGTCACTTTGAGAAAACTTTAGAAGGATAATAGAACTGCCTCATATATTTAGAACAATAAATACAAGTAGCCCCAAAGAAACCAGTTTTACATTGAAATGTACAACTAATGAGAATTTTCTTTAATAATAAAATATTTGCAGTGAACACTTTAGATGGAGAAGTAATTTAGAGTGTCACCTCACAGAATTTTATGTTCTTTTTATATCAACTTTTACTTCATCACATCAAATTATACTTACTTCATTTGGTGGAAATTCGATTTTTTTCTCAGAAAATTTTTGACTTGATTTCTTCTGGGTTTTGTTGAGTTGATTTTTTTTTAAATAGTTTATTTTTACATCATTTTGTACCTTTTTTTTTTTTAATCTCAATTGTAATCCCCATGGGGTTGAGTTGATTTTTTTTAAGGTTGACTTTATTTTTTGTTTAAAAATAAATCTTATGTACTAAAGTTGCACATGTGCTATAAAACCTCGAAGCTTAATGGGCTTCTCTTCATGCTGTTTCAAATTCACATCGACTCTGCTTCATGCAGATATGCCGATGGATGTTGGGGGCAGATGTTGAAGTACCAGCCAGAAAAAAATCTTTCAGAATAAGTGATAAGGCCAATATAACATTTTGTACCTAGAAGAACCATGTCTAGTTGGGGATATAAGCACTGTCTAGTGAGGTGACCCCGACATCCTTGAAAGTTGCTGTGAGCCACTGGGACATGGAGAAGGGAAGCGGGGAAGGAGGCTGTGTGCCAGCTTCTCCCACATGCTGCCCATCTGCCCCATGAGTGGTTATGGTACTGTCAGCTCTTCTAATACAAAGTTATTTTTCCTTTTTAATAAGTCATCAGAGAGAAAATACTTGGGATTATGTAAATATCCTGTTTTGTTCACCTCCCCTGTTACACCCATTGATTGTATCAATTTTACAGTGATGGTTGTAAGAATGAAGGGTGAATCTAATTGTTTTTCCCTAATGTCAATATCTTCTGTACTTTGACTCACTTAGCAAAACAAGGAAATTAACATTAGTTCAGCACTACTAATAACAGACTGTATTTGAATTTCCT
>NW_004567104.1:19921319-19923724 GCF_000260355.1 Condylura cristata | reverse complement strand
CATTTGGGCTGCTTCCATGTTTTTCCAATTGTAAATAAAGCAGCAATAAACACCACCATGTTTTGTTTTGTTTGTTTGTTTTTTGCATTTAATTGTCTTGCCTTTTTAATACTTTGATACTTTTAATACTGTGATACTTTTGAAAAATAGTGGAAAGATACTATATATACTGTCCTCATGGCAGTTTTATTATTTCTAATAGGGGACTAAGATTTGTCTCCACTAAAGCTCTGGTAGAAGAGAAAGTTAAAGCGCTTCCCTCCCTTTGCTTTTTCCCTGGTCTCCAGCCACACTCAGCCTCTGCATTCTTCCAACTTACTATCCTTGTGACCTTCAGGCTTAGTTCAAGCTATTTTTCTGTCTCCACCTTCCATTTCTCCGTTAACTGGCCCATACCCAGTAACCCTTCCGTGCAATGCTGGTGTCACTAACCCTGGGTTGACATTCCATGTATGCCATAGCATGTTGACATTCCATGTACGCCATAGCATGTTGACATTCCATGTATCGCCATAGCATGTTGTGCTTCACCACCATTGCTGGCATGTTTTGTCGTTGCTTATTTGTATATTTTCTCTGGTACCCTGTAAGCTCCATTAAGGCAGAGGTTGTTGGTTCTGTGCCTTCTGTAGCCCTAACATAAAGCATAGTGCCTGCCTAGCACATGGTAGAACTCAGTATTTGAATGAATGACTATCATGAGATTAAACGTGAACCAGAGATTATGATCCATTTTGTCAAATTTTCCAGAAATTGGAAGCATGTCTATCATTAAAAGAGTTTAGTCTGATTAGCATAACTCATCCGGAAGATAGTTCAAGCCATTATACATTTACAAAGATTGTGCAACTTAGAAATAAGCATGTAAGAAAAAACAAAGTATCTGTAAGCAAGTATTTTCAACTATGTTAGGAAATACTTCACTTGTAGATCATAAGTTGTGGGGTTTAGATTTTTATTCTCTAATAAATAGTGGTGAGGCCAAGAGCAGACAGGTACACATGTATCTCTGGGAGGAGTCTGTGATGGCACATTATCAGTCCTTGGGAGAAACAGCACACACTTTCTGGAAGCAGAACATTTACTCAAAAGTATTAAGGAAAACATTTAATTATTTGGGAAGTAGGATGTGAACTTCACATAATTTTTTAAAGATAAAACATTAAGTTCATTAAGCACTCACACTCAGGTGGCTGTACTTCTTAGGCCAGTGATGAAATCCTTCCAGATGATGTCCACAGACTGGGAGCCTCTGTGCCTGATTGATATATTGTATGTTAGTAGCCCAGAGTTTTAATGCTCTGTGCTTACCTAGAAATTTGTGGCGCACAGCTTTCTGACTAAAGTACTGCTATTTTCTACATTGTAATTACTAAGCAGTTGCATGCTGAGGTTTTCACATTGCCCTCCCTCCCCCCCCCTCCCGTGTTCACTTGCAGTCAGGCGCGATCATGACCGTCCTTGCAGCTGTCTGCACTAAGATCCCAGATGGGAGGCTCGCCATCATCTTCCTTCCAATGTTCACATTCACGGCAGGGAATGTGAGTAGTATGAAATGCTGGGGACAGTGGTGATGTTTTTGTATTGACTGAATTCTTGCCCTTAAATTAGAAATATCAGTGCTAGAGAATTCAAAGTTGTACCAGTTTTGTTCTCTTTTGCTGGCTTTCAGGCCCTAAAAGCCATTATTGCCATGGATACAGCAGGAATGATCCTAGGATGGAAATTTTTTGATCATGCAGCGCATCTCGGGGGAGCTCTCTTTGGAATGTAAGTTTGAATATAATCGATTGCTAAACTGCTTTCTGGGGTCATCGTGCCTTTTCCCCAAGGAAGTTAGTTAGCTCTGTGGTGGAAGCAGAAACAGATGGAGTTGAGAGGGGGAGGAAACCTTAGCATGGTTTCTTCAGGCTTTGCCCAGTTTCCCCATGTGAAGATGTCAGCCCTGCCCCTGTTTCGGTCATTTGTACGGAGAGACCAGATCTAACCTCAGGCGACCCCAGTACCTGATCTGACCGGGTTCCTAGCCCCTCTTAGAGGTGGTGCCCAGCCCCCCAATCTATGCTGTCCCTCCTTTCTGTCTTTTCTGCCCTCCTTGCCCCTCCCCAGCCCCCCTCCCCTGCTATCCCGCTGACCTGCATCTCACCAGGCAGAGACACCAGGTGGGTGGGGCTGTTCCCTGCACATAGTGAGTGCGCGCAGTGAGTATGCATCTTTGCTGTGGGACTGGAAGGTGGCCAGCAACCAGCAGGGACCACTTCCCAAACATCTGTTACACGCCACGCAGCCAACGATCTTATGTTATACTATCATCACCTCTAATTGCTAATAGGAAATAGGTTCTGAAGTGTTCTTTCCCAGCTCAAATAGCTCTTAAATAGCAGAACAGAGTTTTTTTTTTTTTT
>NW_004567104.1:19914378-19920734 GCF_000260355.1 Condylura cristata | reverse complement strand
TTTTAAAGGGTAGGTTTACTAGGAAAGGGGGAAAGAAAAAGAGAGGCACCTGCATAATCACAGGTGGGCAGAAGAGCTGCCAGAACAGAGATTTAGACCCAAAGCCCTTCCCGCCCCCGTCACACCATGTTAAATGTAATTGCACTGTGGTTACAGGCGCTTGCATTTGTGTTCCTGACAGTGGGCTTTTACCTGAAACTTTGTTCAGTGCCTTAGTAGCTCTGTCATGGAACTTCCTCAGCACGCCTGAAGCCCAGCTGACCTCAGCGTCCTTTCAGCAGAGTTGTTACTCCGCTGATGTACTGGGTCACCGGATGACTTGTTTCTTCTTGCATAGTTGTTGCCTTTTGCCTTACTTGGTTTTGCTTTGTTTAATGACAATGGAAGACTTAAGCTTCTTCATTTTTAAAAAAAAGGTAGAAAAATCTATTCTAAGTGGAGCACTTTTGCCCAGTAGGCGGTAGAACTAAATGCCATTATGCCTTTTATAATGTTTGGTGATGATTAAAGAATAGCATATGTGAGTTCTAGCTTCAACAGCAGCACATTATAAATAGTAGAAACTGACCTGATATTACAGTATGAGAAACACAAAGACTTACATGAAAAGGGGTTCAGTTTTATAATCTCTAAATTTATCTGGCTCCTTCCACGTATAAAGGGTCTTCTCCCCAGCAGGATTTTATTCTTCTGGACCATGGTTAAATGACCTTTTTCCATTTTGAAAATAGTTGAATGAAATGAATTTTGAAGTCTAGGACCTGACAGGAAGCATTTCTCTGCTATTTCTGATTTCATTTACTGTAGATCTCAGTCAAGTCCAGACAGACTTCATCTTTTCTAACATCTCTAATATAGATTTAATAAACTAAACTTTTTTTTTTTAGTTAAAGCTTCCTGGTTTTGTTGATGGTAAAGCTCCCACTGGTATCCTGCTGCACATCTCCTTGACATTATATCCCCAGAAAACTGTGCAATCTTCACACTGTCCCGTGACAATGTTAATAGCAACACAAACATACACTGGGCATTTTCTGTGACCTAAGCTAAGGGCTGCCCCTGCTTCTGTCATTTGTAATACTCTTCTAAGGATTTGATTTATTTGCTGTCTGACAATAAGACATTGTACTCATCTTAAGTGTAGCACAGTGATTTATATTTGGGGAGGTTCACCTCAGCAAGTCTAGGCAGCATCCATCACCACACAGCTACAATTTTTATTCTTGTGATAAAATCTTTTCAGATTTACTCATAACAACTTTCAGATGTACAATACAGTATTCTTATAATCACCAGCTAAACAGTGCATTCCTAGTACCTTCCTGTCTTTCAGCTGGGAGTTTGTACCTTATGGATTAAGGTATCACATTTTATACAAAGGAAATTGTTTAAAGAAGGGAACTGTCGGGGCACAGGGGTTAAAGACACAGCACTCTCAAGCCACTGCAGCACAAGTTTGATTCCAGGCTGGCCAAGAAGATGACCCACATGTTAATCTGCCTGTCCTGCTCTCCACTCTGTCTCTGGTGAATCCTCTCACACCCACTTCCCCCCACACCTCTGGCCTGCATCCCAGTTCTTATATGCATAAATAAGTTTTAAAAAAAAAAAAAAAAAAGAGGAGGAGGAAGCAATGTCCATATCCAAGGTCACAGAGCTCATTTGGGCCCGGGAATTGCAGACTGAGCATTAACTGTGAGGCCGCAGCAACAGCAAAACAATACCCTAGAAGTGGTCGCTTTGAAGTGTTCTAATTTTAATTTAGCCAAATGACCAGTTGCATTTGCACTGATGAGTATAACTAGGAAAGTGTACCCCAAACCTTTTAAATCAACTTATTTCAAACTTTTATTTTTTTTAGATTTTTATTTTAAATTTTTATGTAGAAGCACTCAGATAAGGCCAGAGGTGCAGAGGTTGAGAGGATTCACTAGAGACAGTAGGAACAGAACAGGCAGATCTACTGAAATACACTGCTGAGGGGAGCAGCTTGCAAGACAGGTTGGGTTGCTCCCTGGCTGGGGATCAAACTCGTGCTGTGGTGCAGGGGCTGCTGATAGCTTCATAGTGCTGCATCTTAATCCCTTGTACCACTAGGGAGGCCCCAAGAGTCACTTTATTAATGGAGGGTTCCTGACAAGTGATTCATTTCTTATAAGAATTTTATGATTGCATTTGAATCTCTTGTTCTAAGTTCACCAGAGTATTTAACACCAAGAATTTTGTTAGCTGCCTATAAACTTGCATACTTTTAAAAGACCTTTTTCTTTCTGTAAATTTACTGATTTTTAATTTTCAAAATTTTGAAGGTGACTGATTTTAACTACAGTTTAACTGTATACATGTATAGGTTAACTATAGTGAATATTCTGATGTAGGTACAATTTAAGCCTTTATCATAGAAAAACAACCATTCAGAACATTAAATATGTTAAAACTTAACTATTCTTATGTGAATTGGAGCCAAATAGAGCAATGTGTTTTGGTATTTTTGATTTTTTTTTTTTTCCAGTTAGGTGTCTGGGAGATACAAAGATCAACAAAATATGGTCTGTGCCTCAGGGAACATGAAATCTGTTTGGGGAAAATCAGGGCAAAAGTAAAGGTTTCAGTAATAAAAGTTTTGGTTAACAGCCATTCCCAATCATCCCTACCTCCTCCAGAAACTCTCCCAGCCTTCCACCAGCCCGGGAGGGGAGAGGAAGGCGCCCCCCTGACCTGCCCTGTGGGTAGAGCACCCAGCCTCTCTGTCCTGGGGCCAGTGGGCTGCCCTCACTTGTGCTCCCTGTATTTGCCTCGCCTGTTGCTGCCCCCATGTGCTGCAGTGGAACACAGGCTTTCGGGTCAGATTTGGGCCTCATCTCAGGCGACTCCTAGTTGTGCACCCTGCACAAGTTGAGTTATAAATCTCTCAGCGATTCAGCGTCCTCACCTTGTCACTGCTGGTAACTTTTAGGCATATTTAACAGGAAGGTGGGGATTCGAGCTGTATTTACAGGGTGGGCAGAGCTTGGGATAACCCGACACTCTTGGTATAGCCCTGAAAGAGATGACAAATGGCGTTCAAGCTATTCTAACCATCCTTCATAATTACCGTTGTTGACATTGCTTACCCTTAATCAGAAGAGCATAGAATCACTCAGACTCCCCTGTGAGTCCGCAGTTGACCTCTTAGAAGCTGTTAGCACCTCAGGCAATGACTTTCTCTCAGACTCGGGTTCCTCAAGTCTGCGATATCCTAATCTTTAAAAAAAAAAAAAAGGCCCGTGGTGAATTAAAAGTATAGTGTGTGAAGCACTCACGTTTGCCAGCATTCACAGGTGGGCCCATCTGACTTTGTCCCTTTACACACTGTGAATATTAAAGGTAAGTTGTACTCTGTAAATCATCAGGTTACCAGAAATTCATTAACCAGCTACTCTAATACTCTAGATAGCAACTGACAGTGGCTTTTCATTTTAAAATTTCAACCTGATTCCACCACAGCACTTCCATGTGTGTGGCATATTTTTTAATGTTGGTTTGTTTTTCTTCCCCCAGATGGTATATTACTTATGGTCATGAACTCATTTGGAAGAACAGAGAGCCTCTAGTGAAAATTTGGCATGAAATGAGAACTAATGACCCCAAAAAAGGAGGCGGTGGCCCCAAGTAAGCTGGAATGGTCAGTACCTGCGCATCTGCTTGTGCGGCCTGAAACCCCGGAAGCCTCAGCCCCGGATCGACCTCATCTTCGCTCCTGCCTGGAAGACGCCCAGCATCTAGTTTCCCTGAACGTCTTACTCGAAAGTGAATTATGATGAAGTTGTGAAATAAAGGTTTATATCTCTAGTTTGTAAACAAAGGGTGTGTGTTCTCTTTTGAAGAGCTCTAATGCTGCCAGAATCTTGCTGCTGTTTCAGTGACATGGTCTGAGCCAGGAGCCAGGGAAGAGACCTGCTTGTGTTTATAAGCTGCTTTCTAGCATCTCCACTAACTTTACTTACTTACCCACCCCTTGCTTTTCTTGGCTGACAGATAAAAGTTGAGAGCTTCTCTCTGGCGTGGCCTGAAATAACAGCTGCAGTATTTTCTAACTTTTCCCCCAAAAGGTAATGTTTTCTGGCAGTGAATGGCATATACAACAGCTATATTTAGGATTTGCTTTCTAGGTTAAAATTACAGTTAAATTGGGAGTTAGAAGGAAGTATCTTGGATAAATCAGACTTGAGTCTGAGCCTAATTGCATCTTACAGATCGAAGCATCTTGCTGAAGCGGCCATGGCAGGGTGCTGCCTGCTCGTTGTCCTGTGGTTGAAATTCTAGGAAATGGAACTGAGAATTTAATTTTTCTTAAAAGGATTTCTAGGAGAGATTTTAGTCTTCTGGTCACTTCAGAAGTTTATAGAAACCTCAGGCCACTGCACTGGGGAGGCAGGAGGCCCTGGCCTGGAGGCGCGGACACTGAGCACCCGCCTTAGAGGAGTGGGAGCCTCAGGTCTCCGTGCCGGGAGCAGGTGGCACGTGCGTGCCCATCAGGACTGTCCGGGGTTGGGCAGTTCCCTTTTCCACCAAACCAGACTTTGCTACTGTGAAGACCCAGTTATTCCAGGCAGAGGATTCTATTCTAAACTTATTTCTGGGAGAGGATTTTTTTTCTTTTGGGGAGGGATTTTTTTTAACCCAGCCCTTGTTTTGCCAGTAAGGATCTAGGGCAGGCAGGTGTGTGTGAGACAGGGAGCGTGGGCGTGTGCGAGGGAGCACGAGCATGTGCTGCCCAAGGTCACGCTGATGTGTTTTCACATTTCTGAATACTGATGCTAGTCCTGTGACATACAGATGCGGCAAGAAGTGTTTTTCAGAGACGGGAGGCTGAGATCACATGGACGTTCCAGATGGAGACCAACATGAAATTCATGTCTTACCGTGGGCAGGCCAGGAAAACAGATTAAGACACATTTCTCTGCCTGCTCTGGGGCGGTTTGGGGAGGAAAATTTAGAAGGTCAAGTCCCCACAGCATTTCTTTGTTCATACTACCCTTTGACGCTGGAACCTTTGAATAGCCGAGGGTAGTTTCCTCAGGAGGGCCTTGGAGGTCAGAGACCACCCCGGTCTGGAAGCACAGCCCTGGTGTCCTCAGCCTGCTCTTTCCTTTCCTCCCAGGGGTATGTTGCCTGGTGGTCTCCATTTCTCTGCGGGCACTGATCACCCTACTCTGCCAGGCTCATGTGCCTCTCAGACTGTGCCTCTCCGCTGCTGCTTAAGTGTGTGTCCCCTGGAGTGCACCTCCTAGTTGCAATTTCACCACTTAACGGGGTGCATGTGGGGCTTGTTCTCTTCAATTTGTCTTCTGAGCGTGGAACTCACCAAACATCTCAGTGCCCAGTAAACGTGTCTATGGCATGCTAGGCATGGTTTCAGGCACAGGCACCACTGTGTATGCCCTCCGAGTGTCACTCCGGCTTATTTCTACAATCCATCCCCTCTCAAATCCTAATGCCTGTGCTTTAGTTCCTCATCTCTGACCTGGTCTGTGAGACACTTCTCCAGCAGGTCTCTATGGTAAAAACACTTCAGTCATTCCCTGTTGTCACCTATGGAAGCTTCCATCTCCCTCATGGTGCTACGTCAGCGCACAGCCCAGCCTCTGCTGCCTCTGGTTCACCCTTCCCCATCCCAGCCACCATCCACCACAGTGGGCAGCCCAGCCTCCTGCCCTCTTCCTGCTGTGCCTGACTCCCGCACAGTTCCGTGTTTATTGCCCACTGCACCATAAACCTCTCCAAGGCCCCCAGCATTGCTCCAAGCATGTAGTAAATGCTCTTTGTTCTCTGAAGTAAAATGAAGAACTGCTTCTGTTTTCTGCAGGCTATTTTAGTCGTCAAATTTTGGGGGTGGCTGATCCAGGGTCCTGGTGGCAGGGTGTTTTCACAAAGGTACTTCACAGGTATGTAATCAGGAATTCTTTGTGGGTGCAGGGCCGTGACTTCAGCTTCAGGCAATGGCTTGGGAAAGGTGTCTGGACTCTCACTGGGAGCTGGGCTGCAGTCCTCTGAGATGCATATGGAAGAGAGGCCAAGGCTGTGCTTGATTCTGAGCACTGGGTAATTAATGCCACCTCAATAGCATTATTAGTAATTAATTAGTAATTATTAGCATTGTTAGTAACTTTTTGACAGTGACCAGGAAGTTGTTTCTAATTGTCATGCACCAAATTCACCTTTCTTTCCCTGGATGATTAATCAGGCTTCACTCCTCAATGAATGCAAATGCATGCACAGAGGTAAAGGACTTGCATAGCACAGTGGCCAAAGATTGGTAGTAACTTTCTAAAAGTTAAATGAATTTGTCCTCCCTAGGTGACTTTTTTTTTTTT
>NW_004567104.1:19890046-19913140 GCF_000260355.1 Condylura cristata | reverse complement strand
CCGCCGCCTCCGGGCCGTGGGGTCTACGTGCTCCCCATCGGCGACGCGGACGCCACTGCAGCGGCCACCACGTCGTACAGGTATGGGGCTGGGGGCGAAGCGCGCCACGCACCCGACCCCGCGGCCACAGGAAACTGAGGCCCGGAGCCGGCAGGACCAGGGTGGGTCGGAGGAAGAGGCGCCCGGAGCGCCCACCCCACGCCTCCTCCAGCGAGCGGCGGGCAGCTTCGGCGGCTACTCCGAAGTCGGGCGCTGCGGGCGTCCCTTCGCGACTCCGGGCTCAGCCAGCGCACCTCCGCTGACGGGGAGCTCACTACCTCGCTCACCATCGGCTCCCCGCTGGGGCAGCCCTGTCAGAAAGGCCTGCCTTCGTCTGAGTTGAAATCCCGTTCTTTTGAGCTTCCTCCAGGTGGGCCTAAGCAAAGGCGGGGATCACCCAGGCCAGTGGCCCCAGCTCCCTCTGGCCAGGACAGGTCTTGGAGTTCTCCCCAATCACCCTCACCCTCAGGGCTTACCCTCCCCCCCCACCCCCACCCCACCCCCACAGCTAAGTGCTTTCTCCTTGCCTGCTCATCACAAAGGTACTAGCTACTCACTGGAGAAAAGTTGAAAATGACAAACAAAGAATCTGATTACCCCCTTTTCACTCCACTCCACACTGGTTCTTTATAATCCTTAATGTGTACTTGCGTGCATATCTATCTTTAAGTCTTACATGTGAATATTATTTCTTCACCTATTTTGGATGCATATCCATGTTACTAGATGTTCTTCTACAGCGTGAATGTTAATAGATTTGTAACATTTTTTTATCCTATGGGTAGTTATTTATTCATGTAAATATATGTCCAAATATTAATCTGCTCTGTCATTGAATGTTTAGGGTGTTTCTAATTTGGGTAGTAACAGGAGTTGGGGCCATTAAAAACACTGTTCCTTCCGTTCAGTTACTCACTCCCAGGATTTTTCCCTACAAGGCGTGCTTGAACTTGGGAAGGGTGCTAGAGTATGAGGCACATTGCCACACTGTACAGTGCAGAGGGGAACAATCCCATAGCGGTACTGGCCAGGACTGGTTATAGCTGCAGGCTGTTGGATGTGCTACTGGGAAGCCCAAATGTGCTGGTAGTCTTCCATAGCTACTTCTCCCTCCCTCCCTCCCTCTCTCCCTCCCCCCCCACAAACACACACACACACACACACACACACACATCTGCCACCACTTGTTTTTAAAAGGGGTACTGACATGCACATATTAGGATAGCTTTGAACGGATGGATGAGAAAATGGTAAACTCTGGGTAGAGAAGAGGGAGATGGGACAGATGTGGAAGGGGACTGAGTGGCTTTTCAGTTTTCCAGATCATGTGCCTTTAAACAACATGCTCATGTATTACCATTTAAAAATAATTTCTAGAAAAAAAATAACTTACAGCTAAATCATCCTTCTAGCTAAATCTTTGCTCATAATTTTTCTAGTATAAATACCTACCTATGGAGTTCAAGGGGCCAAAGGCATGAGTGTTCTGCTTCAATTTTTATTATTTTCTTTTTTAAAAGATTTATTTATTTATACATACAGAACTGGGGTACAAGCCAGAGGTGTGGGGCGAGAGGATTCACCAGAGACAGGGTGGGGAGCAGAACGGGCAGATGTCCTGAAATACACTGCTGAGGGAGCAGCGGGTGGGTCAGGAGAGGTCTGCAGTGCAGCTCCCTGGCCTGGGATCCAACTCATGCTGCTGTGGCTGTGGATCGCTTCATAGTGCTGTGCCACCCGTTGTGCCACCAGGAAGGGCTCTCAGTTTTATTATTTTCAAGTCAATTGTATTGAAATATAATTTCCACACAGTAAAATCCATCCACTTAGTGCATGGCTGACATGTGTACCTGGCACACTGCCAGGATCAGGACCCGTGGAACGTCCCATCTCCTCAAATGGGAGCATGTGGGCATGTGGTGCTGACCACACTTGACCCAGAGTGGGTGCTGGATGCTGGGTGTCTAGCACACGGGTGCTCAGGCTGAGCTGCCTGAACATGGACAGTGTGCTGGGGCCGGGCAGGGCTGAGCCACAGCTCTGGCCCCTTCAGGCCAAAAGTTGGAGCTTGCAAGGAGCTGTTTGCAGCTCTGGAGAGGGAGCACTTTCCAGTGAACTGCTAACCTGGAGTGAGCTGCATGTGTGGGGCTGAACTTTCCTGTTGGAACGTTCCAGCAGCGACTGGAACGTCCCTCATCATGTCGTGCCCATGGCTGAAGCCTTGCTAGGCCCTCCCAGCTCTAGCGATGCTGAAGGGACTAGTTAGTTACTACGCTCTGCTTAGCAAGTTCCGGGCGCCAGGCTTATGTCTTGCTGTGGATTATCTGCCCCCCAACTCCCCACCCATCCATGACTGCACCTTCTGGAGTCAGCTTAATTCTGCGGTCCCCATTCTGCACATACCTGTTTGTCTCACTTCAGAGATCCAATTTGTATCCCCCAGTTTAGCAATCACTTACTTTCGTGACCTGGGTTCTCCCTGCAGTGGTGGAACAGGAGTTGGGAGTCTGGAGCTCTCACTTCCTGGGTAGAAACTTGTCCTCACTGGGCTCCTCCAGCCTTTTCCTCGCTTGTGAGGCAGAAATAGCAAGAGCGAGGCAGCCTGGGGCATGCACCCTCCCCTGGCACCACACCAGCTGCCCTCTGGGCGCTCCGCCTCCTAGTTCTAGGGCTTGGCACTAGCATTTCCACCCTGCCTGCCTTCCTGCAAGAGGCACATTATCTAAGTGACCTGTTTAGAAACATTCACAAAGCACAGAACATGCACAGATCTGAGGAAGCCAAGATCCGGGCACACTCGTGGTGACCCCCACTCTCGTGGTGACCTGAGGCGTCTCTCCTGGCCCTGGTCTCCGGAACCAGCCAGAAAAGTGCCGACTTGGCTTGGCCACATGCACGGCACAGCCAGCCACCACCCACCGGGTCCCCCTCTCTGCTGTGTCCTCAGTCATCTTCCTGGTGTGAAGAAGAGGGTTCACTCCACTCCCCCACCAAAAGCTCCTAGCCTGGGACACTTACATGTAGCCCATTTCAGCAGAGTAAACAGGTTCAGAGAGTTCAGGGATTTGAATTCTCAGTCCGGCCCCTACCCTGGGTGAGGGGCCTGCAGCCCCAGTCCAGCGGGGGTCCGTGTGAGGTGGAGGCGGGGGAGGCACAGCAGAGCTGGCTGGCCCTGTATTTGTATGCTCTTGGCTGGAGCCACTAGGCCGTCATGTCTGCTCCCTGGTCCTTCTAACTGCATCCCTCCACAGCCCCTGCTGGGCTCCCGCATCACCTGAGGGCCCAGGGGCGGCCTTGGCTGCTGCTCAGCACTGACTCTGGCACCCGCGGCCACCCTGGGGTAGCAAGCCTGGACTGCCAGGTGCAAGGCTGGGCTCTGGCCGAGAGGCAGTTTGGGGACAGACGGGCACGCCCGAGGCGGACCTCCTGCTTCCCCAGGAGAAAGGGAGCAGCAGATGGTTTGGGCAGCTGGTGGCTGGGACCTTGCAGCGTCAGGGCAGAAGTGATCCGCTGGGTCCCGGCCTGGCTCGCCTCCTGGTACCGAGTACTGACCACGGGCAGACACAGCTGCTCCCGCACACTGCCCAGTGGTGCCAGCTGTGCTGCTGCCAAGGAGAAAGGACAGCTTTGTTGAGCTTGGGGCCTGGGCCCTGTGCAGCTAGTGTGACAGGCGGGAGGCGAGAGGCCCAGCCCACACGTGGGTGCCCCCAGGCCGTGGGCACACTCCCGCAGCAGTCTCAGCCTTCCTGAGCCTATTGCCTCGCAGGGGAATTGGCAGAGTCAAAAGGAGGTTTTTACCGTTCAGAAGAATTAAATCTTATTGACAGAAGAATGCTATTTCCAGGACGTGGGCTGGGTGCTGCCCACCTGTCCTTTCCTTTCCCTGTAGGGAGGCAGCTCCCCCCTGCAGACCACAGGTGCTCCCTGCCCCTTTGCTCATGGGCACAGAGCCATGTAAAAGCAGGCCATCTTGTAGCTTCTGAGACAGTTACTGTGATTCTTTTGCAGACTTAAGGTAAATTGCAGAAAGCGAAAAAATGCTGAACCTTGTTTTTTCCTTCCAACCAGGTAGTACAAAGGCCCTCTGCCGTGCTGGGAGCGGTCCAGGCCGCACCTCCCTCCTCTGGACATAAAGGTCACCAGTGACCTGGGCTGGAGGCAGATGATCTTCATGAGGTCTTTGCGCTCCTTGAAATGGCCTAGAGACAGAAGGGGGCGCTGGGGGGCTGTGTAGCAAGTGCTTAGTGTGGGATGAGCAAGTCCAGCTCCCGACCGACCCACAGAGCTCAGCCCACTCAGCACAGCCCAGGCCCGGCTCATCTGCGCCTGGGAGTGTTTCTGCTCCTGTTCCCTCAGGGGCTCAGGGCAGCTGAGGTCACAGCGGGGCACTCAGAAGTGAAGGGCAGGTCAGATGCAGAGGGCCTGTTTTCCTGGCACTGGGTGTATTTGGGAGCACGTTTCTACGGGCGTATTTTGCCTTTGAAGGGGAGAGGAGCGCCTGGCGCCGAAGCCGCCTCCAGCAGTGGGCTCACCAGGCCATCGTGGAAAGCACTGGGCCAGGACAGTGGTCCCAAGGGATCGGGGGTGACATAGCTGATCTGTGCCAGGCTGTGATGTTCTGTTCCAGGCAGGAATTCCAAGCCTGGACAGCAGTGAAGCCATCAAGACCCACAAAGGCCAAACCCACCACCGTCATCACAACACATTCCTCCAGATGGGACAGCAGCCCTGGGGCCGGCTTCCAGGTCAGCGGTGCAGCGGGAGGAGGCCGGGCTCCGGGTATGAGGGTGTGAGGCAGACTTTGCCCCCCCGTTAGGGACCAGGTGCCAGATCTTTGATGGTGCAAAGTGCCCAGGCACCACAGCGTCGGGGCACCCCAGCCAGTCCTCAACAGAAAGCTACGGGGCGGACGCTAGCCTGTGGGTGTCCACTTAGGGCTGGCTCCTCTGCCCAGCAAGGCTTGTCCTTCCTCATAAACCCCATTCTTACCCGTGACTACTGTGTCAAGGCTTTGCGGTGACCCAGGAGGGAGGTGGGGCTGTCCAGCTTCCTGACTCCTTTCAGAGGAGGCACGAGGGACAGACGGAAGTTCATGTGCTGTATTTTACCTTCTGATACAGTGACCTGCCCCTGTGGATACTGCCCCTTCCCCCCACCCCAGGCCCTCAGGTTAGTAGTTTCAACTCCAGGAAGACAGGGTGGGAGGAGGGAGTTCTTTACTGGACTTGGGGGGTGGAGGGGCCCAGGAAAATGCCCTGCTGATGAGTGTCCACGTCACTTTGCAGGTCCCGGAGGTGAGAAAGAAGTTTGCGCCTAACCCCTCCGCCATCTTTCAGGCTTCCGCTCCCCAGATCCTCAATGTGTGACAGCCGCCAGGAGGGGAGACCGCCAGGGTGCTGGGGTGAGGTCAGGGCAGGCTCCCAGCGGCCAGCGGGCCCTTCTCTCTGCGGCTCCTCTCCCCACAGCACGGGACCGCGGGCCTGGCGTAGGCAGAGGCGATGGACGTGCACCGGCCCGCGCCCCTGCCAGCCCCACTGTCCTCCTCTCCCTCGGCAAGCGTGTGGAGGCTTCAGATCTTTTTTGGAATTGGCTCTTTTGGCCACATTTCCATTTTTTTTTTTAAAGATTTATTCATATAGAACTGGGGTACAGGTCAGAGATGCGGAGAGTGAGAGGATTCACGAGACAGAGTGGGGAGCAGAACAGGCAGATCGACGAAGTACACTGCTGAGGGGAGCAGCGGGCGGGTCAGGAGAGGTCTGCCGCGCCATGTGGATCTCCTCTGGGACAGGCGGGATTTGAACTCATGCGGAAGCTTCTTAGTGCTGTGCTTTAACCCGCTGCGCCACCAGGGAGGGCCGCACCTTTCCATTTTTAAAGCTTAAGAGCCTGAAGATCAGTTCTACTGTGAACTGAATTGGTGCATCGGGCTAAACGAGACATAGCAGGTTCTTGGAAGCAGCAGTGTCCACTTGGTTGTTTTCCCCGGCTGCATGACCGAGCGTGAGACCTACCCGAGATGGTATCCGTAGGTACACAGGGCCCCACACGTCTGTGTTGCAGAAGAAACCTTAGGTCATCAGCTGCATGTGACTCAGAATGCTGAGCAAGAGGAAAAAGTGTCCCAAGGACACAAGGGTAGTCTTAGGTTATCATTTCAAAGACCTACCCGAAGGCCAGAATGACCTTTAGGTGGTAACAGTGTCCCCTAGGATGAGTACTTCAAGTACTGGGCGCAGGAAGGACACTACCTTTGTAGGTGGCCAAGTCCCCACCTGAAGACGAACTCCGGTTCCCCACCCTGAGCACACAGGCAACTAGAAGGGCGCTACATCCCGCTGGCTAAGAACTGGAGATGTATTTTGTGGCCTCATCCCTGAGACCTCACAGGCCATCTATACCACCCTGCCCTGGGCTGCACCTGCCTTTCAGAACGCTTGCTGCCCACTGACGTGGCACAACCCACTTGTCTTTCTTGATCAATTCTGGCCAGTGGGGCTCTGAGGCGCAAGCCTGGCCCCCACTTTGCACAGTGGCCCTTCTAACAGTTGAGTTTCTGTCCCTTTTTGGAAGTCAGAAGCACAGGTCTAGGCAGTTTTTGACCAGGTCATTCCTGGTAAGTCTCTGGATCCTTCTTCCTTGCAGCCCACAGTGGCTCCTGCCTGGTGAACAGAATGGGGCCTCTGGCTTCAGACCCACCACAGCAGGTGGTGCGGCCACATTTCCAGCTCAGGCTGCAAGGGTCCATCCCTTCAGAGGTGCTACACTGCAGACCGACCTTCCCCTCATCTGGCAAAGGAAATGCTCCGAGAGTAATTTTAAAGGAAAACCAAAACCATATGCTGACTGACACGCAGGTTCTATTATTTCAGATGTCACTGGTTTGCATGTTAGATGTTTCTGAGAGGAGAGAGGCTGCCTGCTGGGCATCAGTGGGGAGCGAACAGATTAACAGTACAATCTCAGATTTTACTAAAATGCAAAAATGTACTGTTTCAATTTGTTAACTTATTTCCTTTAACTATAAACATGAGCGCCTTCTCCTACGTCTTCCTTTATCCTGTCTCTTGGTAACGAGGATTAAATGTGTCATGGCTGCTGCCAGTACCCCTCAGAGGCTTGTAAATCCTGAGAGCTCTGGCTGCAGGTCACAGTGGTGTTCCAGGGAGCATGGCACTCTCCTTCTCTCACCAGGAGCCTGCTTGAGAACTGCTTGAAGCTAGTCTTGGGCTCCCTCCCTCACTGGCTGTAGACTGGTTGAGCTTCCATTTCTCATCTTCAAAGTGAGGGTAACTCTCCCTCCCACCCCACTTGCTGAGAGAACTGATGCTTCTGTGCAGGCTGCACTCGCTGGTAAAATTACCCTTCCCACCCGGCGTGCCCGCTCTGGCTCGGGGGCCAGGCTCTCTTCTCATCTGCTGCGCTGCTCCCTCTGAGGCAAAGGTGTCTCAGCAGGCCCCAACCCCACCACACTGCACGAAGGCAGCAACCTTCCCCAGCAAGCCCTCCTTTCCTCGTTCAGATCTGCAGGTCACCTCACCTACCCAAGCAGCTGCACCTAGGAGCAAGAAGGTGGTGGCGCTGGTGCTCAGGTCAAAGCACCCACAGTGGAGAGGCCTCCAGAAGGCACACAGGTGCAGATGGGATAAACTTCCTTAGTAGGTTTCATTAGTTCCTGGGAAAGCGGAGTTCTCAAGAAACCACACTTTCATTCCTCCGAGGTCTTAGTCAAGCTTCCATCATGATACCCGAGTGGCCTTAAGAAACAGCTGCGACGAGCCTCAGCCATGTAGTCCCAACCCATACACACCACATGTAAGATATACACGAGGAGATGCATGGCAATACCGATGGTGGCTAGCTTTGAGAAGGGGCGTTAAGGGGCGTTTAAGTTTCTTGCACCTCACTATATTTGATAAAGTTCCTATATAATAAACATTTTTGTATTAATTTTGTAACGAGAAGTTCTTAAAAAAATAAAAAGCAGTTTAATCTGTTTTAGTCAAAAGAAAGTACAATGTCATTCTCTAAGCAAAGTCAGCAGGGTTGGTAGCTGCCTCCCTCCGCCACTGAGCTGCACCCAGTGCCGACGTCCTTTCCCCTGGGGTGCCCTGTAGTCATTCAGACAAAAGAGCCAGTACTCTGGAGTGCAGAACTCCAGGGTTTCAGGCCAAACACCTCAACGTTTTTGGGGGAAACCCCACCCTTGCAGCCCACCCCAGGCAGATGGGGGAACTTTCCCTCCCAACAGGACCCACTCACAGTGCCTGACTGATAACTGCCCCTTCTGGGGCTCCTGTCAAACCCTGGCTGAAGTGGTTAACATTCAGGAAAGGCGCTTATGCAACGCCGCCATTTCCCTCCAAACTCAATTCCCTACATGCAGACATGGAGGAGTCTGGGGCCAGCACAGCTAGCGACTTGTGTGGCAGCTCTGTGCCTCCTCCTGGAAATTTTCTTGACTTTTAAAGAATCAAAAGCTTTCAAAGCCGTTAGTTCTTCTTTAGCCACCGTGACAGCAGATGGTCACAGCACGACTGTCACAGGAGTCTTTCCTCTGGACCTCAGCACAGACCACTTCTATTTTGCAGACAAACAAGCACACTGCTGCCAGCAGAAGCCATTTCCCAATTTGCCTGGTGCTGAGGAAGCTTTGTGCTCAACTATGTGGTTTTCCTTTGTCTCAAGGGGCCCAAAATCATGTTTAGGGTCAGCTTGTAGCTCCCAAATTTTAGATTTTTATGTAATACTTATGTAACTGTCACCTTATGCAGCTACAGATTCCTTTTGGAAAGTAGAATTAATTTACATGTACAAATAAATAATATGCCTGTGTCCCAGCCCAGTTGTTGTGGCCTAATTAGGAACCTGACCAAAGTGTTGTGCTTCAAAGTCAGCAAAAACACATCACAAATACTAAAAGGTTTATTGTCGATATTTTTGTTACACAGTTATGTTACACATTATGATACAAATACATTTGAAACGTTAACACATATGGGGATTGTTAAATCATTTAATATTTCTTTTGCAAAAAGGTAACTTCTTTAAGCATTCATACCTGTGAGTGAGTGAATCTGCTGTCACTTGGGCTGAATCTTCATCCAGTAACTCTGTCAGTCCACTGACCGCTGAAAGAACCTACACTCTACTGACTTCGCTTGCAGAAGTTCGCGTCAAGTATCTGAGAATGGGTGAGGTGGTTGTGCTGCAAAGCCAGGGCATGCCCTATGCTTACCAGATTCTTCTGCATTTGCAGCAACCCACAGATGCTGAATAAAGAAAATTTATTCAGCAGATTTCTCAGTCACCTCCCTGCCTACTCTTCCAGACTCAAACTTCTGAAGGACACATGAAAACCTGAATTATGTTGCTTAGATCAGTTTCTCTACGACTCATAGTTTCAAGGTTTCTTTGAGCAGATTCCTAACTGAGAGGATCTTCTTTCTTCCATACAGACTATGTTAGGAAGATTGGTATGGAGTATCTTTGATGAAATTGGACATCACTGGGCACTGCCAACCATCCTGTGTCTATTCACTTCTCCTTCCCACGGAGACGGTCTGTTCATGAACACAGTCCACTGTCACAGCCATTGCTCCTGAGCACCGACGTCCCTGTCTCTTGGCTTCAGCAGTTATTTCTCTACCTTTAAGGCACTCACAAGTGTTTCTTTGAAACACTTTTCTTGGGAAAAACTTGACAGAAAGGACACTAAGTCCACTGGTGGGACAAGTAATCCCAGGAGAGCCTGCCCCAGAGGCTGCTCCCCACTGGCCACTCAGCATGGGTTCGCAGAAGCTCCTGCAGACCGCGTGAAGGTGCGGGACCAGCTCTGCTCAGCACACACACGAAGCAAGGTGCTCAGCCTGCCAAGTGCTGGGGATTTGGGAAGGCTGCCGTTACCAACACATGAAGAGCTTCTTGGTTACGGACAGTTTCCTGGCCTATGCTAGGACTGCCTATCCCTTGACAGTGCTCTGCACTGGCTGCAGTTATGTCCCTGTGCTCAGACCTCTGCTCAGTTTGCAGCCTTCCAGGCCCTTATGATCTTCTACATGGCGTCACCGCTTCCCGTAGCTGCCTCACTGCCTCGGGAGCCGAGTATGGCTCCTGGCTCCTCCACACCACGGCACCTGCTTAGCAGAGGCCCAACCCCTCTACATGCTAGAGGGGAACTACTGGGTTAGCCAAACCCACAAATGGGCAGAATCTCAAACAAAACAAACAAAAAACAACAACAACAAAATACTGGTCTCATTTTCCACCTTCTGAAGGCTCAGGCCCCTGGGTCCCCCTTGAGCACACTCAGAGAGAATACACAGCCTGGCCAGCCCAACTCTGAGACCCTCTCATGTAGCCTTCACAGAGGGCGAATAAATGCAGGCCAACAGTGCATGCATCCATTCACAGCTTCACTCTATCATTGGGCAAGAAACTTCTGTCCTAAAGGGATTTCATCTGGGACTAAACACTGAATTAAGCGGAGGCAATGGTTTGGTAGCCATGATATTCTGAGGCACACAAAAAACCTCCTTTCCCAAACAGGAGTCATCACAGTTCAAGGCTTCAGATATAACATCAAATCTTGCTTCTCTAGGGGCGTCTTTATTCCGTTCACTGGTCCTCATTCAATATCCCCATGTGTTTATTTGTGAGGAAGTCCAGAAAAGGAATGTTGCAAATGGCCTGGTGAATATTACTCACTGTAATTTCCTTGGGAATCCTGGTCCAAAAAACAAAGGGTGTTAGCACATGCACTTTTCTCAAGCATCTAGTAATTTAATCAATTAACTTATCAAAGGCACCTCTACCCTGCCTCCACAGAAGAGGCAATGATGAGTGACAAGTATGGTGCGGGTCTCTTTAGGGCTAGGGCGTGGCCAGGTGATTTTCTCTTTTTCATATTAATTCCTTGCAACTTTGGTGGCGATCTGGCCCACCCACAATCGCAGTTGGCCTATTCAGGACTCGGATCTGACTCCCAGACTTCATAGACATGAAATGAATTTCATGAAGTTGCAGCATGGTTAAGAAAAAAGACTATGATGACTGAGAAAAGAGAAATGAAGTAGAGAGCTGAATAGTATTTTTATAATTCCATCTTGGCCAACTAAACCTGAGTTACCACAGGACTCAGCGATGCTATTTCCCGTCACTACGCAAGTTGGATGTTGAATCCATCACCAAAAGCACGCTTGTCACTGCGTAGCTCCAGAATCAGGACCCTGCAGACAAGCAGGGGCCACGAAGGCACCTGACCTACTTGCTACTTTCAAGCAGGACAAGAAACAGCAGCACTGAGCTAATTTCCCTTCCCGTCCCTTCTGTGCTGCCCAGTGAGCCATTCCTGCAAAGTACCCAACATTCCTCTGAATTAGACCCCTTCATGACCTCCAGCACTCTTTTACAACTTTACAAATTTATGACAGCCTTTAAGCACGATGAGATAAAATAATATTTTCTGCAGTTGAAAAAGTAGTGGAGGTGGAACAAAGGCCTTTAACCATACTCTCAGTGCTTAGGAAAACAGCAAACTTCAGCGTCCAATCACTAACAATTAGAAAAGCACTGGAGCCAAGGAGGCTTGAGTTTGAGCTGAGATCCCATCAGGTATTTAACTGGTAAAGTCAAATAATATCAACTTTAAAATCCCAGCTTCCCGGTTTCTAGAATGGAAATAAAAATTTTGTACTGAAACAATAAACTAGGTAAAAGACAGTCCTGTTAGCTTTAACAGCAAAGAGCTGGTGTGTAACAGCATCCTCCATGTCCATGAAGTCGTGACTGAGAAGACACAGACGGCAAAATTTGCAAAGCTGAGTTTTCCCAATCAAGAGATTCATTGAAAATGACCAAGGAGCCTTGAGTTTGCCTCATGCTGAGAAGGTCCGAAAGCACCTCCACCTCCTACTGGACTGATTTAAGCATCAAGTATCTCACGGGCAGCTAAACTGTCAGGAAGTAGTTGTAAGCCTGATGCTGCTGATTAGACAGACGAGGGTACCTGTTGTGGGACGCTGTCTGGTATCCAACTGCCAGAGCCTGTCTCAGGATGTCATTCACCAGCTGCTCTGTAGCCTGTGAAAGAAGATGCTGTTACTCTCAAAAAACAAACAAAAAAGCCCCCCCAAAACAGAAAAAAACATCTGCTTGCTGGCATCTGACCCATCCTTCACCAGAAACTTTGGACACAACTGTATCCGAGGAGCAACTGCCCTTAAGGAGAAATTAAAGGCCCAGACAGCATGATGAATTAACAGATCACAAGTGTTGGTGTGATTGTAGAGAAATTATGAATTAGGGTAATTTTCATTAATTAAATGTTTTTTAAGGAAAAAAAGGTAAGGTTATTTGTAAAGGACCCAAGATTGAACTGAGTAAGGAAGCCTGTTTTGTCACCCCTTTGCTCAAGGATGGGAAAGCTGTCACTATCTTTTGCTGTCGTGACCTGTGGAGAAAAACCAAAGCCTCACCTCTGTCACTCACAGTCAATAACAGCATTGACTCTCCACCTCAGACTACTAAAAAACCACTTGAAATGACACTAACAATATCATTCAAATGACATCAAACTTGCAGATGCTTCGAAACTCAGAGGAACCATGATTTTCATTTAAAATTCATGAGGAAAAAAGAGAAAACTTTAAGACTGGAGGAGAAATCTTCAAACCTGTCATCTCTGTTCCATTTCTGCCCCTGTTCATTACTCAACTCAGCCTGGAGTCCAGCTTGCCCAGTCCCTCAGTGCTTCAGTCCCTGCAGGCAGCTCCAGGCCCCTCTGCTTCCAGCAGGTACCCACCTTTAAAATCATGTCTTCCACCACTGATGCATACACATTCTTGTGAAGCGCCACCGGCTGCAGCGTGATGCCGATCTAGAAAAGCAAAAGAAAGTACTATGTTCCTACGTCTATGTTAAGATTAAGCTCTGTCCAAACAGGCAAACTGCTCTGATGTCCAGAGAAATGACCAGTTGAAAGAATTAACATGATAGATGTTCTTACAAAACTCATGGGGAAGTTAATACAGAAAATAATAACTGAAAGAATCTATCACCCAATTT
The DNA here is from genome assembly GCF_000260355.1 of Condylura cristata. Lineage (NCBI taxonomy): Eukaryota > Metazoa > Chordata > Mammalia > Eulipotyphla > Talpidae > Condylura > Condylura cristata. Next base: position 19,900,036 of record NW_004567104.1, on the reverse strand, counting down.
CTCCAGGTTTTTGAAAGTGATTGGTTAAAAATACTATTCAAGTGTTGCTTTGACTCTCAAATCCCGTCATGGGAGGAGGTCAGAATTTGCTGTGATTTCTCACAGGAGCACGAGCACACTAGAGTGTCTGTAATCAGATCCTAAGTCCATTGGCAGAAGGTGAAGATACACCTTCATCTTGCCCTATTTTCATTTCCTCCTGTAAGTGACAACAGTGTCTTTCACTTTGGGTCCTTGGCAGCTAGGAGGTGGCAGACGCTGAGGGCGGCTGTGCACCATCAGAGAACAAACACTCCCCGGTATCACCAGGGTGATGCGTGCTGCATCACACCATGGACACAGCACTCGGAGCCCAAGTGTTAGGGAGAGCTTACCCTTGGAAGCGTGACTTGGAAAGATTATGATGTGGCTCATGAGGAAAAGGGGCTTCCACAGAGGCAAATGAGAAAAAAAGGAGCTAGAGAGTAACACTGTTTGGACTAAGTTGCTCTGCTTCAATTCCATGTTCAACAAGCAACTGGTTCACATGCAGTTAATTCTGTTGCCCAAGAGCCCTGATGTAGGAAGTGGGTGAGCTGAGTACGAACCAAGTTGATCAGCAGAAGGAAAGCCGACATGGAAGTCTCTCAAACAGTCTGGTGTTGCCTTGTGAAGGTGAACCCCTGACCACTGCACACCTGAATTGTGGTCTAGCAACACCTCGGGCCACAGCTCCTTACCTTTTGTGTGACGTCACCAATAAATTCAGACCCTGGGGTTGGTGGCAGGTAGAATTTCATTTCTTCCTGTTTCTCCTCCTGTTCTTTTTTGATGTTCATCTTTACAGGCTCTGAGAGATTGAGGATATCGACCTCCTCCTCAGTCTCCGGCTCTCTTTTCTGAAACTGCTGCAGGTCCTCCAGCTTCTGGCAGAGGTTGTCAGCAGAGGAGAATGATGACGGGCACTCTAAATGAGAGGTAATCAGTTTTTGACCGCTGTGACAACAAAAGAAAGAGACTTTCCATCCTCATACGATCAACACTTTGAGACCCAGAGACGAATGGATACATCTGAAGGAGGATCTTCTTTCTGGCTCTAAAATTCCATGGATCTATAATTATGGTAATTAGTGACTCATACATTTGACAGAGACCAGCATCTTGTGTTAAGCTGTAAGTGACCAAACCGTTATAACTTATTCTGACTTATGCCACCAAAAACAAGACCAGGTTCCCCCCCCTTCCATGTTATAGACTTTTTTTATATTTAAATCTGCAAACTGAGAAATACAAAGACAAAACCACCCATATTCTCACATTAATGCATACTGCATCCAGCTTAGGCTGATTTATGTAAATCCTATCAAATAGTATTAGCTCTAATGGTAGTAGGGGCTCTGAGTATTTTGGTGTGTCATCCTGGCTATGAATGAGTTAGTGAGGTCCCCCCAGGTAGGGTTAAGGTCACCCAGTAGGGTAGGAGCAGAGCATCCAGCTCCTGGCGGCTTCAACAAATCCATCAATACTCACAAATTCATCAGTCACATTAACAGAACCTTTAGTGTATGTAAAAGCCTATGCCTTGTGCATATAATACCAGAGAGGCACAGAAGTAGTCAGTATGGTCTCTGTTCTCCAAAGGGCTTATATAAATCAGCCAAACCCTCGAAATTCTCATAGTAAGTGGCCCTGGAGAGCAGGAAAAAGGACACCTGCAAGTATCATCAAAAACAAGAGGCTTGTGCCTTAAAAGACACCCTACTCTACTGTATTCCAGGTTCCTTCATGCTGGGAATGGGAGCTTGTTTTCTTCCATAAATGGGGTTGGGAGTACAAAACCACCACGGTTAAAGGTGAAACTCAACATACTCTTCTCCCCTATTTCCCACAGCACAGCCACCTGTGTCTTTATCATAAAACTATTCACTTATCTACATTATTAGTTGTTTACATCTGTACCTCCACCTGGGGTTCACTTCCTAACTAGGCCTGGAGAGTGATGCTAAGGAGGGCTCCTGAACAAATATCCCTGATCAGGGCACCACACCAGAAATACTGGGCGCAGGAGTTCCATACATCCTGGATGGGGCTGACAGGGACACACAGGAACAGCAAGCCAGAGGTTCTTGTTCTCCATGGCAGCCTCTTCCACACCCTCTGGACCCTGTGACCTCAGCGGAGGAAAGAACACTGGACACTGCAGAGGCTGATGTGGCTGAGGAGCCCGGAGGCTGAAAAGCTGAGGCGCGTGTGCACCATGGAAGCCCCTCAAGGGCTCACCTGGCTCGCTGTCAATCTGGGTCAGCACGTCCTCGATAGAGTCCCCGTCGCTCCTCAGGCTCTCAGGATCAGGGGGTGTGTAGCCATGGCAGCGACACCAGTGAACGATGTGCTTAGTTTTCAGGGGAGTCAGGTGGTGAAATCGTGGATTCTTTTCCAGTATTTCTTGTAAGACTTTCCTCATAGTCATTGCTCTTTGCCACTTGAAAAAAAGAAATTTTGGAACCATAATCAAATTTTTCAATTTAGCCTTCATTTTAAACATGTTAGCCAATTGTTAATCACCATGTTGAACCGTTAGACTGATTTTTCCAATTAAAAAAAGGAAGGGTGACTTGGTGATGGGAAACCCACGGGAATTACAATTGAGATAAAAAAAAATGTACAAAATGATGTAAAAACAAACATATTATAAAAAATAAAAATAAAAAAGGTAGAACAACTTCCTCTTAAGGTCTGTAAAATAAAATGAAAACTCCTAGGTTTGGTCTATCCAGTTTTCCACCCAATTTTAAACTATGATCTCCCACTTCTCTCCAATCTTCCCCAAACTCTCACGCTTTCTCAAGGCTCCGTAAGCATGTCTTTGTATATGCTACTTCCTCTCATAATCCCACTCTGTCTGGCATAGAAACTGTCACATTGTTAATTCTCAATAACACATGATTTAATTTTCTCAAGTTTTAGAATTTTGATTTATTTTCCCAAAAGCAAAATTACCCAGCACAAGCATTAATGCAGGAAAGAAGGGAAAAATCTTATTTTTTTTTTTTTTTGGGTCTTAGAGAAGAGAGGTTTATTGGGACAGGTTGCCTGACGGACTGGCTAGAAGGGAAAAATCTTAAAAAAAAAAAAAAAAAGTATGTTGATATAACACTTTTTTTTTATGGTATAACCTAGATTTAATTCTAACATACTGAAATTCAAAATGCATGACTTTATGTTCAGTATATGTGAATTCTAGGAATTATTTTTTAGAAAATGTAGGGGGTGTTCACCAACATAGGAAAATAAAATAGATTTTCAAAGGCTAGCCTTTGAAGAATGAGATTTTTAGCTGAGGGAAAAATTTCCCCCTCAAGTATTTAAGATAATATGCTGCTAATGGCATCACTGTTCCATGTGGTGGGTTCAGGAATGCAGCCCGAATGGACAAGTGCTTTGAGTCTCTCCTCCCCACAGGTTCTCTGCAGGGAGACTAAGATTACCTCAGCAGCTCTCCTTTTTCCAATGTTCCAGCCATAATATTGCTCCACAGACTTTGCAGAAAAACAGCTGGCATCTTCACCTAGAATGTACATGTTCAGGATGCTCAGGATGATGTTAGGATTTAAAATCAAGCCATATCTAGAAGCATAGCCAATACCTTCTTTAGACCTTTTATTTTAGGTATGTTCCTTACTGGGCAACTTCAGACTCAGTGTAAACAGAAGGGCTTCTTAAAAGCGAAGGCATCTAATTTGAGTTTAGTGAAAACAACACTCTTCCTTGGGAGAGGAAGCTCTTTGGTGGGGGAGGTGGGCAGGCGCTCTACAAGGAGCCAGGGCCCCCTAGTCAAGGGCAAGGACAGTGGCCTTGGCACTAAGTCATTAGGTGGTCTCAAGCTCCACCACCACTCTGCGCTTTATTACCTCATCTGTAAAGTGAGAACACTGGGGAAGATGGTTTTCTGATCTTCCTGCCAGCTCTAGTAGTTTACATTTGTATCTAAATTTAAAACAAAAGTTTCTGAAATGCTTTTCTGCTAGGCTGGGAAAAATAATCATTTAAAACTATACTTGGAAGTTTCCTACGCTGAATCCCTGAGCTTTAACTAAGAAACAAAGATTAAATGGTTTGCTACTACAGTTGGGGGAAAATATAAGCAGGGTTGTTGTCTGTAGCTGACTTTCATTCATGTTCCCTTGAATGTGCTATGAAACCTGCTTCATCCCTTCTCTCTAAATGTTCAGTCGATTGTTGCCCAAGGACATACACCTAAGTATCCACAGGCTGCTGCTCCCCCCAGCAAAGGCCATGGATTCTGTTACAACCACTGGGCTGAGAAGCAATTTACTCCATCAGTGCCAACAATGGTGGTGACAGAGCAGATGTCACTGCTGGAGGTTCTTGTAATCTATAGGTCTAGAGAGTGAGTGACAGTGTTAGACTGAAGAGTGACATCTTTGGAGTCAAGCAGAGCTGGATTTGTCTCCTGCCTCAATACCCACAGCTAGTAAACTGGACCAAGTTATTTAACTGTGCTTATTCTCAAGTTTCTCATCTGTAAAACAAAGACCCACAGTACAAAAGGCTGTGATTAAATTAAGCAGAAAATTTAAAAACAATCCAGGCAAATTTCTTTCCTTATTAATCAACACTGAAAACAAATGCAGCTTTAATTATATACGTAACACATACACATACATATTATGTATATAATCATAGCAGTTTAATGACTTACATACAAAAATATAAAAAGTTCTTTCTGCAACTCAACAGTAAAACTAACTAGTTGTTGACTAAGCTCTTGTGCATTCTAAACCTTGCAAATGACTGATAGCTAAAACCTAAGGTAACTACCACAGTTAATACCACAGTATTAATTTATTATACCAGGTGATTGAGCTGACTCAGTATCTCCATTCGCAGCTTAAGAAAAAAAGCATCCCTATATTCAGTATAACCATCTTACTTTGTGCAGTAATTAATGGGATCTTCTTTACTACTGCAGTTAGGAGTTGCTGGATAGTCTCTAAATGGTCAATCCTGAAAGAGACAAAAGAAAATAAATTAAGGTAGTCAAAACACATAACAGCTTCAATCTGATTTTACGCATATCTTCCTCCTTTAATAAAGCTATTAAAACTTAGTATCTTTCCTTTCACAGACAGCCTTCTTTAAAAATGAAGAGCATTATATGCTTAAGTAGAAAGTGTCAAGACTGAATAGCTAGATTGGACTTCACATTTTGTTTTACATGAATTGTAAATACAATAGCTATCTAATTTTTTTTGGCAGTATGATTACCACTGCAGCAGATAAACCCTATCATACAAACGCCTATCTTAGAGTTATTATAATCCATGCTACATCATGTCTGAGATTCTTGTTTCCAGCAGTTTGAGGTACTTCAAAATATAGAGGTAGAGTTGAGTTGCTAACTTGAAGTTGTATCTGAGGGAATATTTAAAAGAAACAACTGAGCGTGTGTGTACCATGTGTACAACTGAGCATCTGTGCATGTGATCCAAAATGTGTGCATACCTAAATAATAACCACTTTTTAATCTTGTTTTTTGTTTTTAAGCAAATTTTATTTCATGCTTTATGAAGAAGTCTGCCTCTACTCTCAAAAGAATACAGAATACTTCCTACAAGAAATTTCATAACTAAGGACTCAGCAAAGAAAGTCCACATTGCTAAGCTTAGCTGAGAGGCCCACGGCCCACCAGAGGACCGTGAGACTGTGCTACCTGTATCACATCAGCGTGTAAGACAAAGACTCTTGAGCTGCGCATCAAATGGTAACACAGCTTACCACCCAAGAACAAAAAGCCCCCAAAGAGATAACAGGTTCCACCCATCAGCTCTACATGCTTAGTAGCCGGGGATATGGCTTTTTAAAAAAAGACTGAAATAATTACTTAATGACATAGTTTCCCAGCTCAGAACTTTCTTCTGTTTTCACTGCTGTCTGACCCTCTTGAGAGAGGCAGCTTGGCCCAGGTGCTTCTGGCTCCATCTTCACTACAAGGGAAAGGCAACAAAGGGAGCCGTTAGGGTCAATGACGGAGGACATGTGAAGCCAGAAACAGATCTTCCCATGACACTGTGAGAAAACTGCCACTCCGGCTGCTGTGGGGACACTGCCAGGGAACTGAGATGGTACCTATCTTCAAAGGCCAGTAGACAAGGGAAGAACTGTTAGCTTGGGGCTATGTGGGAGGTGCGGTGGAGGTTGGAAAATTCCAGGCTCCTAACAACTCAGGGTAATAAAGTGGCTTTTTAGATGTTTCTTAAGGGGCCACAGCACCACTTTGTGAGATCCTCCCCAACACCGCACAAAGTCAATGCCATGTAAAAATATAATGCTAATATGTTCTAATATTCTTTGGATAACAACTATCTAAGTATATTAACTTTCAGCAGTATCACAATGTTCTGAAACACAAGACAGAAAGCAAACTCAGAAGCAACTGTAATGTCCAGTAATGGGAGAAAGGATAAACAAACTGTATTTGTACAATGTGAAATACTACCCAGCAATAACATGTATGACTCTCAAAAATATGAAGGTGAGTGAATGAAACCAGACACAGAAGAATGCATCTACTTCCACTCATATAAAGTTAAAAAAAAGATACAACGAATCTATCATATGGTATGCTTAATATCTCTGCATTTCATCACACAAAATTTTAATTCTATTAAAAAAAAATCAAAACAGTGATGCCTGAGCTTGAAATTAATTGAATCAGAATCAGAATGAGGAAGGCCTATGATTTATACCTATTATTGGAGAAATGTTGGTCCAGACTACTACAATTCTTTCATCAATTATCTTTTTGATCAGGCAAACTTTTCCTATAAAGAACTATGTAGTAGTTGTTTTAGGCTTTGAGGTCATATGATTTTGGCTGGAGTCATGCAACTTTGAGGCATTCATAGAAAATATGTAAATGAGCGATCAGGGGCATATGCCAATCAAACATCACTTAAAAACCAGGCAATCCTTCCTTACATTCAAGTTCCGAATCCACCTCATTTCAAGACTATTAAGAGAGAGCTTGGCATGCCTGGAAAAGCAGACATTTCAAACTTAATGTACAACTTTCTAGTCCTGGGAAATATCCATGGGGAATTGGTTCTAGGACATCCTCCAGGCCCAAGGATACCAAAATCTGCAAATAACCAAGTTCTTTATGCAATCTGGTGAAGTATTTGCTTAACACCTCTGCAATTCCCTCAAGTACGTTAAGTTATCTCTAGATTACTTATATGATGTAACTGCTATGTAAATAGCTGGTAGATGGTATTGCTTAGGGCATAGTAACAGGAAAAAGGTCTGCACAAGTTCAATACAGAATCAATCATTTCAGGTCTAACCATATAGTATGAATTTCCTTTTTTTTTTTTGTTTTAAGAATTTACTGATTTATGCATACAGGTGCAAGACAGTGAGAGGCTTCACTAGAGACAGAGTAGGGAGCAGAACAGGCAGACTGACGAAGGACACAGCTGAGGGGAGCAGCGGGTGGGTCAGGAGAGGTTCCAGGGCACGCACGGATGCGGCTGTGGCTAGGTTCACAGTGCTGCACTTTAACCCACTGTGTCACCAGGGCGGGCCCTATAGTATAAATTTTCAATCCATGGCTGGATTCAAAACCTGCAGATACACAGAGGATTGACACTAACTACATACATCACAACTCCCAACTTCAGTTTCATCATCTGCAAAATGGGTATGTAGCCACCCCAAAGTATTGTGATAATTAGGTGTGTGTGTTAAGTACACATATGAAGTAGCTGGCAAGGTGCCTGGTATATTTTAGGCTCTTAACACATGCAAAAAGTATGATCCTACTTAAAATTTTTTTATTAATACTACACCCCTGTATAAGTCCCTCTATTAGTTCTACTTCTCCAAATAAGCCCACTGAATTTTGACTGTTCCCTTCATCAGCCATGCTTCATCACCTTTGAACAGACAAAATTGCTTCGCTATTTTAAAGTCCAGGTTTGAATCCATGTCCCACATAAAATCCTATCCCTTTCTATTTCCACCAATGCTTATCAGGCTTCCTAAATATTTTGGTATTCTTCTTCCAGATTTATCTTGCATTTGTTAATCACTGCTGTCTACCTACTGCAACTTCTTAATTTAAGTTGCTGGGACAGAAAAGATGCTTCATACAGCTCTATTTCGCTAAATGACAAGTCTACTATAAAACACTCAGTACATAGGGATGACTGATTCACAGATGCTAAAAATTCAAGGGGCTCAGCTTACAGTAATATTGCATAACATTCTGGCAAAAATACTACAAGAAACTACACACCTTTTGCAATGGCTGCTGGAGCAGAGCTGGGCACAACTGGAGTTGGGGTAGCTACAGGCAGAATGGTAGGTGATTTGCTGGTAGAAAATGACTGAACCACTGAGAAAGAAAGGGAAAACAAGTATAAAAATTATTTAACAGAGATGATCTAACTTCAAGATAATAGCTCCACACTAGACTAATAACAACAACAACAAAAACAATTTCAACACAACAGAAACGGTAAGGTCCTTTGGTCCTTTAAAACAGTGAGTTGTCATGGTGAACTGTTACTCTTAGTACCAGGGTAACTGAAATGAACTACCATCTCCCAACAGGAAATGGGAGTCTGTTACTAAATAAAGAAAATAAAAGTCAAACTAACTGGAACTCTAAATGTTCCCCTTTGATGGGCACCTATTTAGAAGCCAGTAATGGATGAACTGGGTTGTACTTCTGGTACTAGGAATGGTGCTTGCGAGGTCAAGTGCCAGGAAGTGTGATGACAGCTACAGGGGAGGCTGCCGAAGAAGGTGTGATCACCAACGGGCAGAATACACTGCCGCCCCACAACAAACCTGGAGAAGCCACAACAGGCCAGACTGGTGGGTGAAGAACTTACCTTTATTCACAGGCATCAGTATTGTCTGCACACCTCCAGATGTATTTACACTGAGTGGTTTGAGCTGGCTGGGGATCGTCAGGACAGCCTGCTGAGGGTTGGACTGACTGGAGTGAATCTTTAACAATCCTAAAATAAGTTGGAAGAGAATGATAGGCTGAAAATCAGATGCTTCCTTAAAGTTCCTGTCCTGTTTAGCATTTATTCTCTCACAGGAGGAAGAAAAATTTACCCTTTTAATAAACAAAGAACTGGAAGCATGAAGCAATGGATGTGTCAGATTTCACAATAAAACAGCAAAGTGACAATAATGATTTATTTTTAAACAGTTTTTATCTCACAATAATAAATCATAAAGTAGTGCATAAACTCTTGGTAGAACAGAGCTAAGAGAAAAGATTATCCAAAGTCCTACTACAGAGACAGCCAGTATTAATTTTTAAGACAGCTCTTACCATGTTCTCACTCTATGACGATTTATTTGATATAAAGTTAAGATATATACAAACTGGATATGGAATTTTTTATTTTGATTTGGGTAAATTGTCACTTTCCAACTTAAAACCTCCCTGGCTCCTGACTGCCTCTAAATCTGTGTACAAAAATAATTTTTTTTTCCAAAAATAATTTTTAAGGCCATTCAGAGCCCATTTTTATCTGGCCACAACACACCTAGCTCCTTCACATTACCCTGTATCTTTAATACTTACTTCCTTTAGTCTATTCACCATACACTGTAATTTCCTATATCTGTAGGGCCCTTATTTTCCAAATGTCACGTTGTCCCTACTATCATTTTAGGAAGGGTCATTCTCTCACCCTTTCCTTTCCAAGTAATTTCCACACTCCCATTTCCATTACAAAATTCTAGCCATTCAGGACACTAGTAAAAAATGACAAGAGCCCTGGAAAAATTTGGTTTGAATGAAGGAAAAAAAGAAGCTTAAATACTTTCTAGATGAAAAGTTTAATAAATGACAAAATCTGTCTTTGGAATAGAGTGCTGTATTGATCAGGTTGTAAGCACTTAGTGAGAGTGCCCTTGAACAGTGCAATGATGATCTGGTGTTTTCGTTTTTTTTTTTTTTTT
>NW_004567104.1:19869586-19889171 GCF_000260355.1 Condylura cristata | reverse complement strand
ATAATGATTCACTACTACTAGTGCAGGTAAACATTTCTGAGGCACTCACACCCTCTCTCTTCCCTATGCTTCAATATTTGTTGGAGTTACTTCAACAGACAATGCAATAGCCATTCACCTCCCTTCCAAAGAATAATATATGACTCCATTTTACTTTTGGTATTAAGAGTTTCCTTTTTGTTTGCTTAGAGTTTCCTTTTTGTTTTTTTTCAATATCTCACTAAGTCCTTCCAATCCCCCTTCTATAATGCTACAAACTGCCCTTTAGTATAACTGTGTTGTACAATACAGTAAATCAGGTTTAATCTCCTAAATAATTTACAGCTGATTTTTTAATTTGATCTGCTCTAATTTGGACTGTTTCTCTCCAGGTCTGCTATGAAACTTTAACACAGATAATCTTTACCATTACCCTAGAAATTTCATCTGTTTTCCTTCTATGATGGGTACTGTTCTTTCTCATTTCATATCTCTTTGTCGTGGTTAAAATGCATATTTTAATAAAATCTTGAGACAGGGTGCATAGGAAATACACTTGACACTTATCCCATCAGAAAAAATGCTTACCCTCCCACTCAGTAAAAATCTAGCTGACTGGCCCTCCCTGGTGGCGCAGCGGGTTAAAGCACAGCACTGAGAATCTGAAGCCACTTCCGCATGAGTTCGATTCCCGCCTGCCCCGGAGGTGACCACATGGCACGGCAGACCTCTCCTGACCCGCCCACTGCTTCCCTCAGCAGTGTACTTCGTAGATCTGCCTGTTCTGCTCCCCGCTCTGTCTCTGGTGAAGCCTCTCACCGCCCCTGAGCCTCTGGCCTGTACCCCAGTTCTGTATGCACAAATAAATAAATAAATTTAAAAAAAAAATCTAGCTGACTACAGAATTTTAGACTGAAAGCAATTTTCTCCTAGAATTTTGAAAACTAGTACTCTTCCAGTATTGCTAGTGAGAAATCCAATGATAATGTAATTTTTGCACTGCTCTATTTCTTCTTCTCTCTGATGGCTTTTAAGATCTCCTTATCCCTGTGGTAAGCAAATCTCATGAACAAATTACGCCTCCAGGTGAGAAGTGTTCCTTAAATGCACTGGGCACTGTGCCATTTGAACCTGGAAGTTCATACCTTTAAATGGTTTCATTTCTTAGATCATTTCCTTCCCACTACTTTCTGTTTGCTTCCGGGACCTCATTTTATCCGATTCTGGCAAGGTTCCTAACACATTACTGAATTTTCATTCTTAAGATGCTTGATCTATCCTCAGCTTACACCTTGTGCCCTACAGTTTACACTAAATACTACAGCCAGTGATCCTGATAAAAGGCAAAGCAGATTATATTACTCTGTAGCCTAAAAAAACCTTCAATGGCATCCCCCAGCATAAAAGTCAAAAGTTCTTATGGCAAACCCGCATGGTTTGGGTCCCCCTCACTCCGACTCTGACTTCAATCTCCTAGTACTCTTTCCCTTGTGCACTCTGCTCCAGTCAAAACGGTGATGTTGCTCAAAACAGTTTACAACGCACACGAAAACTTTAAAAAAATGGGTGATCAGTAAAACATACTTTGATTCTTTTATGAAAATATTATACAGAAAGCTTCATTAATATCACCTTTAGGAAACTAAAACTTAAAGCAGGAAGGCCACTTATAGCACGCCAAAACTTGATTAGAAGAGGGAAGGGCATTTATCTTTTAAAGCACCAATTCCTTTTGTATCCATGTCTCCAAGCATCTCCTATACTAGAGCAAGTATTTCCTATCTTAGAAATGGAACAAGGAGGTGGAAGTCATGGAAAAAATATATGGCCTTAGTCTTTTGGTTTTCCCTAACTCTCCTCAAAAGGGGCAAACAAGACATAGGGTCTTGGTTTGGAGTCATGTAGGAAATGCAGTGGTGATAGTAAGAACAACAGTATCCCTGATTTTTAATCCAAAGATGGTGAGTATGTGTGTGTCTACCTCAAAGATACTCAGTTTTCCCTGCATATCTGTGTCAGTAAACTGTTATCGACATAGCACAGAAATTAAGAGTGCTCTAAAACTTATGTGATAGTTTAACATTGTTGTAACATTTTAATTGTATGCTACAGAAGTATCCATCTGTACTGGTACTTTTTTTCAGTTTGTAGAAAAGCAAAACTGATCTTTCAAGTGTGAGAAACAATAGTGTACACTGTATTAATACCCTGATCTCTCAAATGGCACAATGTCATCAAATACATTAACATTTCTACAGCAAGCAAAACACAAGAATAGCCACATTAAGTAGGATTTTACCCCAAATTAGTAAGGGGAAAAAACACTTTGGCTTTCATAGTTTTACAAATTTTAGAACCACAGATAAAGACATGTGCACTAAAAACAATGGTGACTCTGGTAATATAATAGCACCAATTATATGTATATAATGGCTACTACATGTCAGTGTTCTAAGTAATTAGATATTAACTAGTTAATCAACTTTATTAGGTAGGTATTATTTTCCAATCTCATTTTTAAAAAAAGCTTTATTTTAATTTTCTATGAATACAAGAACTGGGCTATATAGGCCAAAGGTGTGGGGGGTAGGGTGAGAGGATTCACTAGAGACAGAGTAGGAGTAGTGGGTGAGACAGGAGAGGTTGCTGCACCATGTGGGTCAGCTCCCTAGCTGGGGATTGAACTAGTGCTATAATGGCTGCAGATAGCTTTACAGTGCTGAGACTTTTAAGTCCTCCTCCACCAGGGAGGCCCTATCAAACTCATTCTGAGGAAAATGAAACAAATTATTTTAACAAAGACAATCTGTCTACCATATTTGGGTTCTATGTTATCCAAAGAAGTAAAAGGCAAACTTTCTGAAGTTCATCTAGTATAGGTACAAATATATTCAGCTAATCAGCTCTCAAGCACTACCCAATGTTATAACTAATGTTGAAACTAATGACATGGAGTCAATAATGCTAATCTATTTAATACAGAATGAAAATGTATGATGTTTTATGAGTTCTATTCCAAGCTGTTAAAAAAAAAACTGGTACTAAAAAGGAGAACAAACTCTCAGTTCTCTACAAAATTACACTATGAAACAGCTAAATGTCCAAGTGGTAACAAACGATTATAGTTTTGTACTATTTAAAACCTATTAATCAATCTACAAAACCACCTCAGACTTACTATATAGATTTAAAATGACTCTCTAAAAAGGCAGGTATGTAGAAAATGTTACTGGGTTAATTATTTTTAATTTGTATTTTTAAAGATATTCCAAAAATATTCTAAAGGGAAAACAACAATATCATTATGATACAACCAACCTGATACTGTGGCCTTCCCGGAGATGGGGCCTGGTGTGGGCACCAGCGATGTGGCACTGATGACAGAGGGGGTGGCAGCTTTGCAGGTTCCCATGGTGGCCTGCGTCACACACACTTGTTGCTGCCCAGAAGTTTTCATGACAGACCCCACAGTAGTTGATGAACTGGGAGCTGCTCCTTCTGACTGCTCATCCACAGGGCCAGAAATAAATGAAGAAGAAAGCAGAGTAACTTATGTAGAAAAACAGCTGCCACATAACATACTCAACAAATATTATTTGCTATTACCTGCCTTCTATGATTAACACCAAAAAATCGTGCCATTTAAAAAGATTGCTCCTGGGCCTCTGTGGTGGCCTAGGGGTTAAGTCTCAGTACTATCACCTTGACAGCCTGAGTTCCTTTCTGGGCCAGAGAGCTGACTTACATGGAGTAGTAGAACTCTCCTGTCTCACCTGCTGCTCCTCTTAGCAGTGTTATTTGAGTAGGTCCACCCATTCTACTCCCACTCTGCCTTTGGTGGATTTACTGAACCCCTGCACCTTTGGCCTACATCACAGTTCTTGTATGCAAAGAAAAAAAAAACCAAAAAATACACAGACTGCTCCTCTGGTACAGTGTTTCCTACATGTTTAGATTTCCTGGATCAGAAGATTTAAACATTTTTTAAAAAGACTGTATTTACCTTTACATGGAAGAACTGGGGTACAGGCCAGAGGTGCAGGGGTGAGAGGACTCACAGGAAACAGAGTGGGGTCAGAACAGGCAGGACTACTGAAATACACTGCTGAGGGGAGCAGTGTTACGCCACGTGAGTCACCTCCTTGGCCAGGGATCTAACTAGTGCTGCAGTGACTGCTGAGATTTAACCCCTTGAGCCATCAGGAAGGCCTGAAAATATAAACATTTTAAAAGAAGGAATCATAAGGTTACCATATTAAGCAAAATTCACCACCTACTCTTATCATTTTACAAAAAAATAGTTCAACACTAAAAAAAAAATCTTAACACATACAAAGAGGATAAAATGAACTTTAAAAAATTCACAGTATGGGTCCCCTCGGGTGGCGCAGCAGGTTAAAGCATAGCACTAAGAAGCTAAAGCCACTACAGCATGAGTTCAATCTCTGCCCCTGAGGTGATCTATATGGTGCGGCAGACCTTTCCTGACTTGCCCACCCTCTGCTCCCCTCAGCAGTGTACTTCATCAATCGGCCTGTTCTGCTCCCCACTCTGTCTCTGGCAAAGCCTCTCACTGCCCCTGCACCTCTGGCCTGTATCCCAGTTCTGTATGCATAAACAAATAAATCTTTAAAAAAAAATTTCAGTGTTTTCAAGTCTACTACATTAACAAATATCTACCACATGGTGGACACTGTGTTAAATCCTAATGTCTAGATAAACGCCTCAAGGACAGGGTTACTAAAGAGTATGATGAGAGCTATAGCAGGAATAGGTATAAGACACTATTACAACAGAGGAGAAAGTTATGGCTTTGCCTAGAGATGGGGAGTGGAGAGTACTGGGAACAACTTCAAGTGAAAATACAGCACTTTTGGCCCTCCCTGGTGGCGCAGCGGGTTAAAGCACAGCACTAAGAAGCTAAAGCCACTTCGGCATGAGTTCGATCCCTTCCTGCCCCGGAGGTGACCACATGGCACGGCAGTTGCTCCCCTCAGCAGTGTACTTTGTAGATCTGCCTGTTCTGCTCCCCGCTCTGTCTATGGTGAAGCCTCTCACCGCCCCTGAGCCTCTGGCCTGTATCCAGTTCTGTATGCACAAATAAATAAATTAAAAAAAAAAAATACGGCACTTTATGGAATCATCAAGATTCATGACATGAAAAAAAGAGAAATGGAAAGGTTTTTCTTGGCCGAAGATAGAAAGCAGAAGTTCAGAAAGGGCTGAAAGAATATGATATGTTTAAGGAACTACAAAGGAGATAGATACAGAAAATACATGATTAGTTGTAGGAGATGAAATCTAGTAAAATCAAACAAAAGTCCTTGGGGTGCCACAAAATTCAGAGGGTACTGAAAAAAAACTTTTACATACATGCTGCTGGGCCAAATGGTTATCTACATCAAAAGAATGAAGTCCAACTTCTATCTCATACCATTTGTAAAAATTTTATCAAAACGGAGCATATATCAAAATGGATTAAAGACCTAAATGTAAGAACTCAAATTATAAAATTCTTAGAATAAAACACTTAGAATTTTTGTGACTTTGCAATAGCACTGGTTTCTTAGCTGTAACTAAAAACTATAAATAATAAAAGAGTAAGATAAATAGGCCTTCATAAAAATTTAAAACTTTTTTTTTTAAAGATTGATTTATTTATTCATACAGAACTGGGGTATAGGCCAGAGATGGGGAGGGTGAGAGTGGGGAGCAGAACAGGCCGACTGATGAAGTACACTGCTGAGGGGAGCAGCGGGCGGGTCAGGAGAGGTCTGCCACGCCATGTGGTCACCTCCGGGGCAGGCGGGGATCGAACTCATGCTGAAGTGGCTTTAGCTTCTTAGTGCTGTGCTTGAACCCGCGGCGCCACCAGGGAGGGCCCAAAATTTAAAACTTTTGTGGTTAAAAATATATACCATCCGGCCCTCCCTGGTCACCAGGGAGGGCCCAAAATTTAAAACTTTTGTGGTTAACACAATGAGATACCACCTCACCCCAGTGAGAATGGCACATCTTCAAACAACTAGCAACAACAATTGTTGGCGGGGATGTGGAGAAAAAGGAACTCTCCTGCACTGCTGGTGGGAATGCAAACTAGTACAACCACTATGGAAAACTGTCTGGAGGTTCCTCAAGCTGCTAAACATGGAGCTTCCCTACGACCCAGCAATCCCACTCCTAGGTATCTACCCAAAAGACACAAAAACACTGATTGAAAGAGATACCTGTACCCCATGTTTATTGCTGCTTTATTTACAATTGGAAAAACATGGAAGCAGCCCAAATGCCCAAAAGATGTGGTACATATATACAATGGAATATTACTCAGCAACCAAAAAAGAGAAACACATGTCTTTTGCAGCAACTTGGATGGAGCTGGAAAAGATCATGCTTAGTGAGATAAGCCAGAAAGAGAAAGAAAAATACCGGATGGTTTCACTCATAGCAGGAGTATAATGGACCAGGCGAGAAAATAACAAAAATAATGAACAACCATATACCAGAGACATTCTGTGGGGGCGGAGTGGGGAATGGGATAAAAAACGGGGGGGGGGAGGGAAATGCATGGGACTAGGGTGGTGGCACAGGGGTGATCTGGTGATGGGAAACCCGCGGGGATTACAATCGAGATGGAAAAAAAAAACCGTGCAAAATGATGTAAAAATAAACTTTTGTAATAATTAAAAAAAAAAAAATATATATATACCATCCAAGACAGTAAAATAACTATATACATCTAAATAATGGGCAAAGGATCTATCTAGACATTTCTTCACCAAAGACAGACAAAAGAACTAGAGCCCTCACTACATCCAAAGGTAGAAATCAAATATAGTACAAAAATGATCAATGCTGTAAGGAAAAGATTAAATAATACCAATAGTTATTGCACATGTGACAGCATCATGGTTCAGCAGTCTATCCCCATGAAGCGCTGGACCCACACAGTGACCAAAGGACCACCACAGTGAGATACTAGTCAGCAATTAAAAATTTTAAATGCATGACATTTGTGGCAATGTGAATGGAGCTGGAAGGGATTATTCTAAGTGAAGTGAATTAGAAGGAACAAGATAAGTACTAGCTGGTTTCACTTGTATGTGGGATCTAGAGAAACTAAATAAAGAACGAGACATACTTTCAGACTGACCCTTGAAAGCAGACCATGATTTGAGACACTCAGAAAGGGGAGAGGAGGGGGAGAGTGGAGAAGAGGGGGGAGAGTGTGGTGATACAAGACTATAGGTACATTGGAGGTAGGATAACTGGTATTTTATCTAAGGGGATATAGCCTATATGTGAAAAAGTAAGCACAGATATTTAAAAACAGAAAAACAAACAAACAAACAAAAAAAACCCACATCCCAAAACTCTGGGGACCTCATGCTTTGCTGGTGGAAATCTAAAACTGCAAAAACAATCTGGTAATTCCTCAAAAGTGCTAAACACAGTTACTACAGAATCCAGCTATGTCTTTCCTAGGAATATAGCCAAGGGAAATGAAGTAGGATCAAATATTCAGAGCAATTATTATACATTACAGTCCAAGGATATTCATTCACTGACATGGTGTGATCTGTAAAACTGAGTATTATTCAACTATAAAATGGAATGAAGTCCTGATGCACACTATGCCATGGACAAACCTTGAAAACAATATGCTGAATAAGCAAAAGAAGTGGGACACAGAAAGAGTAATTAGCAGTAGTCTAAGGCTGGGGACAGGAGGAATGGCAAGTGGTAGTGGTTGGGTAGTTACTTTTTGAGGTTTTATTAAGAAAGAAAAAAAAAAGTCCTAGAATTATATTGTGCTGATGGCTGTACAACCTTGAGAACACAGCAAAATTCACTGAATCATATACTCAGAAAAGGTGAATTCAGGGTATGCACATCATATTTTAGTAAAACAAAAATATAGCCCATTGGTATATCTGCAAATACTTTATGTTTTTACTACTTTTAAATAAGTCTTACGTTTCACTGTCATTTTCTACAAATTGCCAAATTCTCACCTGTTGTGCAGGGCCATTTGCTGAGAGGGCCACAGCTGGTGAAGTGGCAGTTGTGATAACCCCTCCTGCCACTCTCAGCATTGTGGTTCCAGGCTTGGAGAGTTGTGAGGTGGCTGGCACAGACTTCAGTGTGCTATCAGATATTTTCATTAGTGATGCCTGTCCCCCAGGAGCTGCCTACAAAAGCAAAATGGGTTGAAGCAATAATGCTGCTTGCTTAATAAGTGTAATTTATTCCTTACAATCTACTTATGCTAAGGATTAAGAGCACAGACATGGAAGTCTTACTTATCAAAACTATATAATGTGTTTATGTACCTTTCTAACGAACTCTCAAGTTTACAACCTTTTACCTACAAATATTTTCCTTTACCTCTAGCAAAAACAAGTAAATGAATGTATTTGCAAAATACTATTTGGAAGCAGTGCCTTCAAAGACAGCAGGCCACTTATATCTATATAATTGAATCCAAAGTGCTTTTAAATGAACATACAGTAATCTTTGACCACTGAAAAATTGAGACAAGTTGTATTAAAAAATATTTTATTTATTTATACATACAAGAACTGGGGTACAGGCC
This sequence comes from Condylura cristata, assembly GCF_000260355.1. NCBI lineage: Eukaryota > Metazoa > Chordata > Mammalia > Eulipotyphla > Talpidae > Condylura > Condylura cristata. The sequence continues at coordinate 19,880,596 of NW_004567104.1, read as the reverse complement.
AGAAGCACAGGGGATTCACCAGAGACAGAGTGGGAAGCAGAACAGGCAGACTGACAAAGTACACTGCTGAGGGGAGCAGCAGGGAAGAGGGGTCTGCTGCGCCATGTGGGTCAGTTCCCTGGCTGGGGATCAAACTGGTACTACAGTGGCTGCCTATAGCTTCACAGTGCTGAAATTTAACCTGCTGCACCACCAGGGAGGGCCCAAGACAGGCTGGATTTAAATGGGTAAGTTCATATTATCTTAGGCTATTATAGGCTCAGCACCCAACACCTTATAGTTTCAGTGGTTTAAGTCAAGAGCCTACAAACTTTTTCTGTAAATGCTCTAAGTATTTCCAGCTTTAAAGAACATAAGGTCTTTCTACTGCAGCAACTCAACCACTGTGAAAGCAGGAGATGGGCGTCGTTGTATTTCAATAAAATGTTACTTATATAAAAAGGATGTCTTTCGTTTAGTTTGCTAACCTCTGGCCTGAAGGACTGCTTAGTGTCCAAAATTTATGCAGCCCATAAGTAGATAACTACCATCTATCAGTTTCCATAGGTTTACTGTATGCCAGGAATGGCAGAAAATACTTTTGCATATCTTATATCATCCCATCTTATGCAAATCAATGATTGAACCTATGAACTTTAATAGGTAGATTATAGTTTCATTTCATGGATGAAGAGACTGAGCTTAGTCACACAGCTAGTGATTGGAAGAGCCATAATTAGAATCCAGAAATAGTAACCATGGCATAATAGGTATTGGATTTGTATGCAAATTAAATCACAAAGAGGTGTCACACTCATATAATGGCTAAATAAAGACTGATTATCTTCCATGCTGGTGAGAATGTGGAACAATGAAAACTTTCCCACATTATTTACCGGAGAGTCAAATGTTACAACTATTTTGCAAATTTTCTTATAAAAATGTACTTTCTCCTATGACAAGTCATGCACTATTCTACTGTACAAAAAAATCTTTACAATTATGTTTAAACAGTATCACTCTTAAGTCAAAATCTGGATATAATCCATGTCCATTAACAAGAGAATAAACCTACACAACAAAATACTTAACAGGGATAAACAAGACTACACTACTGATATACCTATGTATAAATCTCAAAACATGTTAAACAACAGAAGCTACACATAAAGTGTACACACCATGTAATTTTACTGACAGGCAGTTTAAGAACAGACAAAAACCTATGATAATAGGAAAAATGGTAAAAAACAACAATTAGAAAAGGAAATGAAGGCAATGTTTGACAATGACAGCAATGTTCTTTATCTTGACCAGGATAAAGACTGCATGAGAATACACAAGTCAAAATTCAATGAGTTGAAATTATAGTTAAATACCTTACAGATTAGGAAAACTCTAGGTTGTATGGTTCACTAGTACCTTCTAAAAATACCATTAATTCTACATAAACTCTTCCCAAGTAAGGAGGAAGCAAGTTTCCAACTCATTTTATGAATTCAGCATTTCTTTAATTTCAAGCAGAGACAGAAGTTACAAAGAAAACTACTGACCAATATCCCTTGCAAAAAGTCTATATGAAATTCATCAATTTGTATCCTAAAACAAACAAACAAACAAAAAAAACCCACCATACTACAGGGTCCTCCCTGGTAGCCCAACAGGTTAAAGCGCAGCACTATGAAGCTAGCTGCAGTCACAGCATGAGTTCATTTCCACATGGCAAGGGAGACCTCTCCTGTATTGTATTCCAATAAAATGTTACTTATATAAAAAGGATGTCTTTGGTTTAGTTTGCTGACCTCTGGCCTTTAAGACTGCTTAGTGTCCAAGTTTATGCACCCCATAAGTAGATACCATCTATCTCTCCTGTCTTGCCTGCTGCTCCCCTCAGCAGTACACTTTGTCTGTTGGCCTGTTCTGCTCCCCACTCTATTTCTGGGGACTGTCTCACGAGCCTCCGGCCCTCTGGCCTGTACCCCAGGTTCTGTATGCAGAAATAAATAAATCTTTAGGAAAAAAAGATAACATATAAAAGATAACATTGCAAACAAGTGGGGTTTATTCTAGCAATGAAGGGTTGTTTTAATATTTGAGGAAAATCAATATAGCTCATCATATTGAGAAACTAAAAAGACCACATGACCAACAGGCACAGAAAAAACACTGACAGAATGCTTTTGTCATTTTCCCCATGATCTTAAGAACTGCTGATCTACATATAGTTATAGAAAATGCACTGTTTATCCTGCTACGTCCTTCAGCACCTTGTCTTTCTTACTCATTACAATCTTGAGACCTACCTACATATTTTCCTTACAGATGTCCGACAGACCTCACCCAGTTAAATTTCCTGCCATTATTCTTTTGTTTATACTACAAAACATGCTGTTTAAATAGGCACCACACCTCCTACATCATTTACTGACAACATGGAAACTGGCCATAATCACTACCATCTGAAGTCCCTGTATAAAATTTTAGTGTGTCAAATAAAACTTTGTTTAACCCAAGAAATATTGTCATGTGGTTATTCACAAACAGAATTTCTGATAACTGATCATGCTTCACATTTTGTTGTGGCAGCTTTTGGTAACTATACAAGGTAATTAATGCTTGTCTATTTAAATGACACTCTGGCCTTCTCATTCTATTTGTATTTTCTCTAATCCCAAGATTTCATACTTATTTTTCTATATTATTTTATTGTTCATTTTCTTAGTAACCTTAATTTCTTTGGGGAAAGAGATCAGCTGTAGATATGTGAATAAATATCACAACCGCTATGTAGCTGGGGCGCGAGGAGGAGTAGCCTTTACCTGTGTAAACAAAGTGGTTTTCTGTCCAGAGATAACTTTCAATGTTTGCTGTCCTTGTGCAGAAGATGTGCTGACTCCCAGTGTTCCTTGGACAACTGACCCAGTAGTCAATTGCTTTCCAGATGTCTGGGGTGATGGCTGGCCAACTAAAAATGTGCCCTAAGTTAGAATAAATAAAGTCCTAGTCAGTAATTTATTAAGCTCAAAGTAACCGCTCTGACCTTCTAAATCACAAGGGCTCATGTTACAAGCTAATTTCCCTTCAATTCTGCGACTCCGTGAGAATAACAGCAAAGACTAGCTCTCATCTGTGTCATTACTGCTAGCTTTCTCCATTACCTTACACTTTGCAGCGGGCTGCTGGAAATTCAACTTCTGCAACCTAGTCCTCAAAGCTGGATATAATCATTTAGGCTAAAAACTGTCCATCCTTCTTAGTAAGAACATGTGGGACAAAAATTTCATTACCATCCACAGAATAGAACAAAGACTTTAGTGACAAGGGGAAAGACGACAGAAACTTGTTTCTTATCTTGAATCCAACCTAACCTCAAACACTGTAACTTAATACTTGTTATTATTTCTTGGGATACTCCCTTGTAAGAGAAAAATTTCAAGTGCACATTAATACTATTTACAACTTCATTGATTAAAAAGGGGAAAGCATAGTGAAAATTCTTTGAATCTAAAAGATCTGGCTCTATGTTGAAACTCTTCCCCAAGTTGAGCAGAGAGATCTCAGATAAGTCATTGGAGTCTTTCTGAATCTCGATTTCCTCTTCTTTTAAAAACAACACACACACAAAAGTCCAAAATAATATAAACTTGTAACAGGCAAAATGTCAGTAGTGACCCCTGCCCCGAGTTGTCATGGTAAATCTTGTCATTTACCTTTCTATATTAAAGCGGCTATCAAATAACTAAGTGATCTGAAAGATACTGGGCACAAATGACCAGACCTGAGGTGTTTGTTTGAGGATGTAAGATGTGTATGTCAGGTGCTGGGAGATTCCTCCGGGGCCTGCAGGGCTTTGGTTGCCTCCTGCTCCTGGGGCTGCTGCTCCTCCACCGCCGCCGCCGCCCCCTCCGCCCCCTCCTCCACCGGCAGCCGGGCCAGCCTGGAGGTCTGAAACACAGTGAAAAATCAGCAGAGATGGTCCAGTCCACAGAGAGACTTCCTTTACAGCCCCATTACTCTCCTTTCCTGTTTTCTTCTGTAATAAACTTCTCTGACAAGTGAGGGCTTCGCTTGTTGAAGACTGAAATCTGTTGACTTTCAGCTGAATGACAGTTGACTAATTGAGCTCTGAGTACAGCAAAGAACTTATTTTTGACAAGTGTTTTGAATTAGTTCTGGGCGACCAAGAGAATCTGACACATTTACTAGCCAATTGTTGATTCTAATCAATACTTCACAGTGTGCTCAGAGAAGTGCTTCCAAACTCTCTGGAGCCTGACTCGCTTCAGTGAAACGGCAAGAATCCAGTGTAAGTTTACAGTACTCTCTCTTACCTCCTCCCATGAAAACTAAGACTTCCTGTATATTTATGACTCCAGAGTGCCATTCTTTCTTGTTTTTCAAATTCCACTTTAAAGCCTTTGGACTCTTTGTACCTACACTGTGGTGACATTCATGTACACAAACTAAAATCTGTGTCACTCTCCAAAAGACTTTTGGAATACTCACATCATTATTTTCTCTCTGCATACACACTGTATATATTGTTGGCATTGACTTCGTGCAGTGAACAACTAGGCCTCAAACCTGAACTCATAAGGCTGCGAAAACGCATGCACCCTGGTGGAAAGCCTCTAGGTGACTGGGCTGGGTTCTGAGCGCCTGGAAAGTGACCTGTGTAGTCATGCCCCCCTTTTACTCCCAGAGGAAGATGATTAATAGTATGTTGCTTAAAAGGGGTCTCCTCACTCTATAGACAAAATACGTAGACTTAAGCCAGCTGGCATTCAAGGCACCTAATTATCTGCAGGCAGGGTAGCTCAAAGAGAGTAACCAACTAAGTAGATAAGTGTTGTATGGTACACTTTGAAGTTACTCTTTGCTGCATCTTAAAGTGGTATATAATGAGCACTAAAACAATAAAGTTTCACTGCATGCTGGACATAGCAGTCCCCCATGTCTGATTTCCTTTACTGCAGTGTCCCAAGTCCCAGACTCACTAGAAGTCCACAATATACTACTGCTTATGTATAAGAAAAATACAAGAACAGAAATGATTCGTGTCTTACTATAGTCAGCAAACAAAACAGTAATGATGTTATACACCATGTTTTGGCAGGAGTGGCTAATTTCCAATGAACATGATTACCATGCCAATTATAGTTCTGATTCTTTTTTATCCTTTCCTTTTTACTCAAACTGGTTCTCTCTACATGTCATATGTTTTTATGTAAGTTTAGATAAGCTATCTAATTTCCTTGGGGCTTTATGACCTTAACATTAAGGTCTATATTTCTATATTTCTTTTTCCATCTCAAAATCCAGCAAACTTCAATAAGAAGCATATCTAACTAATGTAAAGCAGAGATACTTGATTCTCATCCCTTTCAAACTAAAAATAGGCTTTCATCTACTGGAAGTACATAGATCTCAGGTGTCACCACTTTTCATATCCACTGAATGGAAGACTTCTCTGAATATAGCCTCAACAGCCACACCTCTCTACTGTGGTTTACCCCTGATCCCAAACATTGAATAGATAAACTTAAAATAACAGCACTACCTTCTTAGACTAATTATTTAAACACACTTCGCATTAAATTATGTGTATGTTTTAAATCCATTTGGGCATATTAAATCATCAAACAGAGCAATGGAAATGCTTTCTGAAACAGGTAAGCACTGTCCTTCAGGTGGATGAGAGAACATACCCCAACACCCAAGAGCCCAATGACTTAACGGTAGACTAACTGGCATTGTTGGTAGCTCGCAGGATGGCTCCTTGCGGGATCAGCAGCAGTTTGCCTTTTCCTGAAGGATTCTTGCTGTTTGTTGTAAGATAGAGTTTAGTGCCAGGAGGCAAGTTGGCTAAGTTGGCCAAATTGGTGGCTGGTAGCTGTAATGTTGCCATTACTAAGATGGTAAAGGGAAAAAGAAAAAAATGTGGAAAAATAGTAAGACACACTGGAAATAAGGGTAATGTTATCTTTAAAATGAAATAATAAAATACTATTTAAAAATATTAACAGTAAACACACTAGTGTTTCCTAAAAGTACCATGTACTAAAAACTGATACTTAAATATTTTACTGATTAATGAACAGAATACCCTGTTATATACCACAAGTAATTTATTTCTGTACATAAACAGGGTGACCATATGTTCTGATCTGCCTAGAATAGTTCTAGTTTTAACCCATGTCTCACTGTAATTTCTAATAGTGACTCTTACTCTCAAATGTACTGTGATTTAGACAACCAAGTAATCATCTTATTTAGGTACTTACTCCCTTAAACAAATTCAAGCAGTTGCTGAATCTACTAATTTGAAACAAAACTTCTAGCCTCCCTCACTTCCTAAGTACATGTCAACGAATGGCATCTATAAAACTGTAGGGCCCTCCCTGGTTCTACAACTGGTTGAAGAACAGCATTATAGGGCTTCCCAAAGCTACTGCAGCACAAGTTCAAGTCCCCCACCAGGGAGGTGACCCACATGGCACAGCAGACCTCTCCTGGCCTGCCTGATGCTCCCCTGAGCAGCGTATTTCAGAGTTGCTTGTTCTACTCCCCATTCATCTCTGGTGAATCTTCTCTCACTCTCTGCACCTCTGGCCCGTACCCTAGTTCTTGTATACATAAAAAATACTTAATAAAAAACAAAACAAAACAAAACACTAATACTTTAATGCTTATCTATGTCAAAAAGCATTCACTTATTCCTTAGATTTCTAAAGCACTCTAAGACTTATAAAATCTAACATGCACCTTAACGAAGCTTAAATACCAAAATTTCAGTGTTACTCTGAATTCAAATCTCCATAAACTAAAGCCCACAGAGTAAATGAGTCCCTGTAGGACAAAGGTCCCCTAGTGAGCAGACTTCTCACTACCACTTCACTATAAAAGCTCTGGGAATCAGGAACCTGGAAACTATGCCAAAATATCAGGGACTGGTATTAAAATTGAGTGCTGCTCCTTTCCATTTTTACTAGGACTCACCCCATCCTACTCTGCTGTGTGTCTCAGCCACCACCAGCAGCCCAGACCTTTCTGGTTACCCACCCACCCCAGAGTCCCATTTCCATGCTACTCAACTCCTCATCTAATCTACATTTATTCCTCCTTCCAAATGGTCCCCAGCAATTTCTGCTGTGATTATACTACTTTCTATGACCTCAATTTCTTTCAAAGTTATCTCTTTTTGTGGTAATTAAATCTGTAGTCTTCTGAAGGTATGACTTCCCTGGCAGCCTGCTTAGCTAGGGCTGTTTTATTTGACCTCAATATTTGAGGGTTAAGCTGCAAGAGGGGCTTTCTGATCTCCAGTTTGGTTCTATGGACATTATAACCTCTCGCTCTAGCAACAACTCTGGTTACTCTTACGCTTTCTGCATGGCTATCCCATCTAACCCCTCTCTTCATTGGTTCCTTCACTCCCCCTCATTTGCTAAAGACTGACTCCTGACTCAAACTCTTGCTCTCGATTATTATCATTTTTTTTTGTAGACACTGTAAAACTGTCCAAACATCAGCTAAGTTTCAGCTGTGATCACTAATACTCGATTATTATCATTTTTAAAAAAGATTTATTTAAACACATGCCTTTTGCAGCAACATGGATGGAGCTGGAAGAAAAGGAAAAATACCAGATGGTTTCACTCATAGCATGAGTGTAACAGACCAGGTGAAAAAGTAACAATATTAAGGAACAGCTCTATACCAGAGACATTTTGTGGGGGTGGAGTAGGGAATGGGATCAAAAACAGTAGGGGAGGGAAATGCACTGGACTATATGGTGATGGCACTTGGGTGATTTGGTAATGGGAAGCCCACGGGGATTACAACTGAGATGGAAAAAGGCACAAAATGATGTAAAAATAAACGATATATAAAAAAAGATTTACTTATGTATATAGAACTGGGCCAAAGGTGCCGGGTGTGAGAGGATTCACCAGAGACAGAGTGACGACAGGCAGAACAGGCAGATCACTGAAATTCACTGCTGAGGGGAGCAGTGAGTGAGACAGGAGAAGTCTGCCACGTCACATCACTGGTCAGTGTCAAACTCATGCTGTAGTGGCTGCAGATAGCTTCACAGTGATGTGCTTTAACTCACTGAGCTACCAGTGAGGGCCCACACTCTCTATTATGAAGACTATCATTCTCAGCAATAGCACTGTAAGTAACTTAATTAATTCTCTGGCTTTTCCGCTGCACGATGGTCTAAATTCCAAAGATTATGTTCTCCACTCAATCTCAAGAACTCATTTTTAAATACATAAATGAATTTTGTCACCACCAGCCACTATCACTTCTGAAATCTTCATTAAGAACATCTACTGTGGTCTATCCTTCCAACTCCTGCAACAATATTTTAGCCTTTTTAGGTCTTCAAAAATATAAATCCTTTAGATGATTTATATTTTCATACCCTCACAGAAAAAAAACACAGAAAGTGTTTAAAATCTTGTTTGGTGGGGGAGGGAAGTGCACTGGACTATGGTGATGGCATGCAGATCATTTGGTGATGGGAAGCCCATGGGGATTGCAACTGAGATGGAAAAAGGCACAAAATGATGTAAAAATAAACTATTATTTATATATATAAAAAAACTTGTTTGGTAGAGAATTCATTAGTCAAGTATCATAAAATCATCCTGGCAAATCATCATAGCAAGGTTTTATGTGTGAAATACAGCCCAAAGTGGAGAATTCTTTTGCAAACCTGAAAGTATTATCTAACAATATTCTCTATTTATTATTATTCTGGCTAACACACATACACATACTTAAAACTTAAACTGCTTACAGGCGTCTAAGTAAAATGTTACATGAAAAGCAACAAATGTTTTCATTTATTATAGTACCAACCAACCAGGTTTTTGTCCAGACAAACCAAATACCAAATGAAGGGAATAGCAAAGACATTTTGAGTGGAGCTATTGCTAAAAGGGCCCCCAATTAATGTTACCTGAACCCTGGGATCCACTCTTCTGAGGGCCAGCAGCAGTGACCTGAGCCTTTGTTAAGGTCTGCACAGGCTGAGCAACAATGGTTCCTCCACCTCCACTCACAATTGCTTTGGCAACTCCTTGGGTCACAACTTGCTTTGGACCAACTGCTTTGGCGACAGAAGAGCTGGCCTTGGCTACAAGGATCTGACCACCACTGATTGCCACAGCCTGTTTCACTGTTGAAGGTAATGTAGACCCAACCGGCACACCAACAACCTGTGTAAGACAAGAGAATAGAGCAGTGCAGCTTCTCATAGTCCTTTTAGCACTCTTAGAATGGAGCTGGCATTCTACTCTAGTAAAAAAGTCAACTACCTCAATAAAATACATGTGTCTAATTCAATCAGCTACAAATGTTACCTAGATTTAATGCATATTACAATGCACATTGTATGTACTATTATACAAGCATTTTCTATTGTTATTATAATTAAAAAATTATGCAGATAAGAACTGGGTGTATAGATCAGAGGTATGCTGGTGAAGATTCATCAGAGTCAGAGTGGGAAGCAGAACAGGCAGATCTACTGAAATACACTGCTGAGGGGAGCAGTGGGTGCAACAGGAGAGGTCTGCACCACCTGGGTTAGCTCCCTAGAGAGGGTCAAACTCATGCTGCAGTGGCTGGCAATAGCCTAATAGCTCAAACACTGAGACTTTAACTCTTGTGCCAAAAGGCAGGTCTTTTGCATTGTTATTTAAAAAATAAAAATCTTTATAGACGACCAAATAATACAGTAGAAATAGTCTAAACAGAAGCTATGCAAATCTTCACTACTGCTAGATAATTAGTTAACTGTGAACATTACATTATGAAACTCTGCAATAAGCATTCTCATATAGGAACTATGAACTCCACTACCTATTTTTAAATACCACCTTTTTAGGGAGGCCCCTTTATAATTCCTCATTTGAAAGAATTATCTCTAGACCTCCCAACAATTCATGTTACTAGTATAATGTGACATCTCTTCCAACTGATTTTTAAAAAGTTACCCTTTTCTGTATATTGCTAATCTTTCCTTTCCTTGATGGGGGACATTTGGTTAAAAAAGAAAAAGTATAAGAAAGAAGAAACATTGAATTAACAGTAAAAGACCCCATGACCAAATTATTCGTTAGAAAAATGTAGCTCTGAAAACAATATAAAGTGAATTCTTTCAAACAAGAAAATACTATGGATTTTTATTAATATAAACTTAATATAAGGACGTTAAAGAAAAAGAAACAATAGTAAATAAGGGCTGTATTCTTTACTTTATAAAAAGAACTCATGAAAGTCACAAAAAAGACTTTTTAAATAAAGTCATGAAAAGACTTTTTATAAGGTTGTAAGAAATCCCTCCTAAAGGCAAGTACCTCTCATCCATCAAGTTGAAGAAGAAAAATTTTAAGGTATAGTAATACCAAGAAATAGCTGGAGGGTATGGGGAAACAAGAATTTTGGTCACTGATGGTTGAAAGGTAATGTGTAGTCATTCCAGAGACAATGGCGTATTTACTAAACTTGAAAATTTATATACCTCAAACTGAAAACAACTGTGCTGCTGGGAGTAGGTCTTAAAGAGATTTTGGACATGTGCTCAAGAGAACACATACAAGAATGTCCAAAGGAGCACTATTTTTAGTGCTATAAATGATCTTAAAGTCTGCAACATGTGCTAATATACCTAATGTCTAAAGATAGAGAAATGCATAAACTGTGGTATGAAACAGACAATGCAGAAAAATGTAGGGGTATCTTTCATATAAATATTAAGAACACCCATACATGGCTAATATAAAGAAAATAATTTCCTAGTCAACTGTTAAAAACAACAGTATAGGCCCTCCCTGGTGGTGCAGCGAGTTAAAGCACAGCACTAAGAAGTTAAAGCCACTTCTGCATGAGTTCGATTCCCGCCTGCCCCGGAGTTGACCATATGGTGTGGCAGACCTCTCCTGACCCGCCCGCTGCTCCCCTCAGCAGTGTACTTCATCGATCTGCCTGTTCTGCTCCCCACTCTGTCTCTGGTGA
>NW_004567104.1:19824954-19869072 GCF_000260355.1 Condylura cristata | reverse complement strand
TCGATCTGCCTGTTCTGCTCCCCACTCTGTCTCTGGTGAATCCTCTCACCCTCCCCATCTCTGGCCTATACCACAATTCTGTATAAATAAATAAATCTTAAAAAAAAAAAAAAAGTCTAGAAATAAGCAAAATGCTGATAATTGTTGACAGTAGGTAGTAGGTACAGTGAAGTCATTAAAATATTCTTTCCACTGTCATGGAAGGTGAAATTGTAGAGGAAAGAAGAAACAAAGAACCAATTTAAGGGAAAAAAGCTGGTTAACCTGTAGAAAGAAATTCTCCCAGCTATCCTATTTGTTTTAAACAATCCCCATGACTATTTAAATCTCTGTATTCTGACAAGATGAGGCTCATTCTGTAGGCAACATGGAAGGGAGCTAGCCCGTGAGACCAGCTCAACCTGGAGTTGCGGGCACACGGCCTCCATAAGGTGTTCACATGGGGATGGTCACAAGACCTGCACGACCACCAAGCTGCAGTGCCCACAATCAGCAACAACAAATGGACTTTAGCTAAGTCCACTTTCCTTGCTCTTAGTCAACAAAGCTAAGTAGCTGTTTTCAACCCCCAGTCCTAAAACCTATACAGATGTCTTGCCTTGGCATCTTGGAGCAGAAGTCTCCTTGCCTCTTTGGCTAATCAGACACGGAATCCTCGCCTGCCCTTACTGGGATCTGTGGCGTTCTCTTTGCAATCCTACCCAGAGGGTCAAGTCCCTTTTCATCCCTGATTCCCAGCAGATGAAGCCGTGGACAGAGGCTGGTTCATGCCTAGTTTTCTGCCTTGTGTTGGCAGGGGTAGAGTCGGGCTGGGGTGTCCCTGGATCCTCTCCCATATCTGGTAACAGAACCAACAGAACTGCCTACTGGCCTTTTTTTGTGTGACGGAAATAAGCTTATTTAAGCCTCTAGTATTGTGAACTTTTAGAGTAGTTGAACTTTTTTTCCAAGTCGAGAGGTCTTCATATTTCCTTCCTAAGTGTATCAAATTTAATAACCCATTGCATAAGCTAAGTTATATATAATCTATTTCCATACTCCTAAGAACAAAAAAAGCAAAAATCTTAAAGGAAACACACACACAAAGTTAAACAACACACATATTATTAGATTTATTTAAATTTCCTTCCCAAAAAAATTTGTTTTACCTACTTGAGCCAACCTCTATATCCTCATACACAATTGTTTCTTAGCAGAAACTAGATGAAAAAAACTTTTACACGGTTGTAAGAAATACAAAAGAGGCAGATATACTGAAATACACTGCTGAGGGGAGCAGCAGGCAGGTCAGGAGAGTTCTGACCTGTGGGTCATCACCCAGCTGGGGATCGAACTCGTGTTGCAGTGGCTTCATAGTGCTGTTTAACCTGTTGCACCAACAGAGGGGGCCCTCAAAAGATATACCTTTTGAAGGCAATAAAGATAAAAGTAGGAAGCACTTTCTAGTCACCAGATTGGGACAGAAAGACTCCAGAATATGACACACATTAAACTGAACGATAAAATGTGGTTATCTAAAGTTGGCCACCAGAGGGCAGTCTTTATTAGCAGAGCTCATCATCTAGGAGCAGGCTGTTCATAAGGCTAACAACCTCCCACCCCCTGGACCCTAAGAAATTTAAGTCTGGTAACTATTGGGGCAAACTCTAAGCACGACTATCTATGGACATCATAAGTGAGGTTCTTAAGTAGAATACTATAACCCCAAACTGTTTTTCTTTTTTCTTTAAATTTTTAATTTTTTTAAAAAAGATTTATTTGTGCATACAGAACTGGGGTACAGACCAGAGGCTCAGGGGTGGCGAGAGGCTTCACCAGAGACAGAGTGGGGAGCAGACAGGCAGATTCACGAAGTACACTGCTGAGGGGAGCAGCGGGCGGGTCAGGAGAGGTCTGCCATGCCATGTGGTCACCTCCGGGGCAGGCGGGAATCGAACTCATGCGAAGTGGCTTTAGCTTCTTAGTGCAGTGCTTTAACCCGCTATGCCACCAGGGAGGACCTGTTTTTCTTCTTGTAACAATACAGCATGACCTAGAACTTTAACTCACCTACCAATTCCTCTCCTATTCTGTACTCATATCTCTAATTTTCTTCTAGCTTCATAATGCAGAAACCTTTTATTCTGTATGGCTATAAATAAATCACTTTGATTCACTCTTTAATTTAATGTTTCTATTTCTGCCCTCCAAGTATCTTATAAAGACAGACCTGAGCAAGTTACAATTTATTTCACAGCAATCTGAAGGTGAGGATTCTGCATGTGATTTTCTCTTCCACATACTAAAAAACTGTCATTGACAACTTAGTTCTCAATAACAAATATTACCATGGTACTGAGGCATGATACAAAGGATTTGTTCTCAGTTACATAACAGAGGCTACCACTAAGTAGTAGCTAATGTATTGCTCTGTACTAGTTGGGTTCTTTATATACCACGATTTCTAATTCTCCTACAATTCTGGAAGACAGGGCATTATTTCTTTTACTAGATTGAACAACAAGAACAAGATCTACAGAGATAAATTTGCCCAAGTACAAAAAATATGTGGGTGACATGTGGTTTGCAACAAAGCTCATGCTCTTTTCACTATACACACTGGTATGTATGAGTTCCTCCACGAACTCATAGATTTTCCTCATTTGTCCCTTTTGATGTCAAGAGCAGCGCCTCTCTCCACTTTTATGGAAAAGATAAGCTGTGTTTCTATGTGGCAAAACTATATGGAAGATAAAACTACATCATTTTTTTCCACCCTCCTGTTTTCTGGCAGAGTTTCTAGGAATGCACTTGAGTAGGAACAGTTTGTACTTTCAGACAGCTTCTTATCTTGAGTCCAAAGCATGTGCTAAATTTCCTAGATAAACAGGGATGCCTTTCCTCATGTTCTACTGGCTCTCTGCAGTTCGTGCAAATCTTTCGTGGCCCCTTTATTCAGGTGCCATTAAACTTTACTCAGCGCATTCTAGCACAGTGAACCCATTCACTTCTCTTCATCTTACATTACCACTATGTAGGTGGCAGCGTGGTAAGAAAGCTGATACAAATGCTCTGCATTACTGGAGGAGAGGATATACAAAATGCAAAGTGAAAAAACGGAAACTAAGTCATAGAGAACATCTGAGTATAAATAGCAATGCTATAGTGATACAAAAACCCAAATCGGCACTATTATGTACTTCTAAGTGAATCAAAACATTGAGGATCGTGTAGAATGTGTCTAAAAATGAAGTTTAAATGAGAATAAAGGACTCACTGATAATGATAAAATGCTTACTAGAGACTCTAGAACAAGGGAGCATTAGGAAGCACTTGGGGGATGCCTGTCTTAGGGATTCTGGCTAAATTTGGGAGCCCCAAAGTCAAATTTAATGCTGTAATAGCTCTGATCATAGTTATGATCGAAAATATACAACTGCCTACACTCTACCTCAAATTTACCAAATCATGAGATAGCAGGGAAGCTTGTAAAAACTCAGATTCCCAGGGCCCTCAAGATGATTCAGTAAATTTGAGGTAGAGCGTAGGCAGTTGTATATTCTCAATCATAACATGATTCCTATTATCAGGTAAGTTTGGGAAAGTGGTTAAGAACTCTTTTTTTTTTTTAAATAATTGTTTATTTTTACATCATTTTGTGCCTTTTAAAGTGGTTAAGAACGCTTACAGACAGCAAAATCATCCATAATATGTTAATTTTTCTCTCCATCACTATGTAATTACCTCAAATAATCAAAATATCTAACGCCCCCTTTCTATTTTATATTAATTCTCCTATAACAATGCATTCTCCCAGACAGGCTAAATTTTAAGTTGAAAAACACCACATAATATTTTTAGTAGTTTTAGAATGTACCTGTCCAAGAAGTTAAGATCATTTAGATGGATGTTCCAAAGCATGCCTGAGTCATAGATAAAGGCTCAGGAATATCATAAAAACTTCTGGAATGGAGAGTTTTAGTCGATAGACCTGTGTTCAGGTCAATTCATAGATCTATGCTCTCAAGGATGAGATTTCAGATCTCATAGCCACAATTTCCTCATTTGTAAAAATGGGGTGAAAATACCCACCATGAAAGGTTGTCTGAGGATTATAAATGATGTATAAATAAGAACATGGCATGGGACCTCCCTTGTGGTGCAACACGTTGGAGTGCTACACTGTGAAGCTAAGCCACGCCATGGTTACTTCAGTGCGAGTTCGATCCCAGCCCCCAAGGTGACCCACATGGCATAGCAGACCTCTCCTGTCTCGCCTACTGCACCCCTCAGCAGTGTACTTTGTAGATCTGCCTGTACTACTCCTTACTCTATTTCTGGTATTTCCTCTTGTCACCCCTGCACCTCTGGCCTGTACCCCTTATCTGTATGCATAAATAAAAATCTTCAAAAAATTAAAACCCCCTCCAAACAACAACAACAACAACAACAAAAACATGGCATACATAGGCCCTTACACATACTGATCTAGTACAGGAAAAATGAGTCTTTGTGCTATTTTATTGTTTTCCAATATATTGATTCACCATACTTCCAAAGAAAATAAACTGTGAAGAATCAAGAATTATTAAACAGATCACACAGCCTGGATACCAGAGATGTAAACTATAGCACTCTTCTCCCACAAATAACCAGTGAAACAGCAGGCCTCAAATCTAACTAGCTTGAATCAAATGGAAAGTTGCATCCATGAAGTCAGTTACATTTACTGCCAGAGATAACAGCATCTCGCTGTCTCTTTGACTGCTGCTGGACTTGCCATTACATGTCCCTGCTCTTGTCAAAGATTACTGCAAGGACAGATTGTAATTTTATAACAACAGACCTGCTCTTCTGAAAAGGCCTTTATTTATAGACTTTTCTGGGACCTGCAACCACATTACCCTGAATCTTTTCAGCACTTGTCAATTATTTAGACAAATGTATTCATTTACATGTTGATCTTCCCATCTCCATGAAACACAAACCTTAGATGGCTGAATCTTTGGTGACTGGGCAGTTCCTTCTCCAGCAGTTATGACCTGTTTTTGAGGGGACACAGCTATCATGTGACCTCCTTTTACAGCCACGTACTGAGGGAGTGGTGACTGGCTAGCAGCAACTGTCGTGGGTACGTGAGATGTTTCGCCAGGCTCCTGTTTGATGATTACCTTGCAACAAACATGATAATAACTGTGAATAAATATTCCATGGAAAAAATACTATGAACATCTGAATCTTTTATTTGCAGAAATAAGTGAAACTTGGTCTATAAGGTATGATCCCACCAGAATGGTAAAACCACCATTGAAACACTGCCCCTGACAGCTACTAACAGGACTAAAAATAAGATCTGAACTTGATTCTCGTAATCTGTAAACTCAACCTGGACACGTGACTAAGGTGGTACAAAGAGCAACATACACATTTGTGCTCTGTTAAGTCTCCGTCATGTGGGGCTCCAAGGGCTACCCTAGAAGACACCCCAAATAAATAAAAGCATGTTTCTGAAGTAGGATCTGGTTTTCAAACTTAACTGTACTGAAAAATTACCTATCAGGGTTGGTCCGCTCAACTACATGGTACTACAAGAGATGTTATGTAACCAGACCATGCTGACTATTGAGGTAATCCCTAATAAAAACTCACTTTTGTAAGAGCTCCAAGTCCTCCAGTGACAGGCTTGGGACTCTGAACCTTAGGATGACTCCCAATTGGGCAAAGAGGTGGCATGGATGCAAACAGAGAATCCTCCTGCTATAATAAAAAAGATTGTACAATTAGGATAAGATGGGTGATTTCAGGTGGTCTAGTCCTTATATTTAATATCAACTTGTAACATTCTCCAGCATCATAATCATAAAACTAACCAAAACAAAAAAGCCCAAAAACCAAGAGTCTAAATCTACTTGGGGTTGTCCAAATCTATATCTTCATTTTAATGTTTTAGAAGCAAAATGCACAAA
This sequence comes from Condylura cristata, assembly GCF_000260355.1. NCBI lineage: Eukaryota > Metazoa > Chordata > Mammalia > Eulipotyphla > Talpidae > Condylura > Condylura cristata. The sequence goes on along the minus strand of NW_004567104.1, from coordinate 19,863,127 downwards.
AGTTGTAGCATGGCAAGGATCTACTTTTCCTTATCCCACTGTCTGCTTGGAAGATTATTATTCTATTTCTAGTATCTAGTTGACTCACTGGTTGCATGCCTTGTTCCCTACCAGAGGAAAAGCTAGAGGACAGGGACTGTACCTTATTTGCTTTATATCTCTAGAGCCTAGGTATTTAATAAATAAATAAATGAAACAGGCAGCTGTAGCGTTTCAGTTTAAAACATAAACGTGCACTCTTATGTTTACTGCAGCACTACCTACAGTAGTTAAGATATGGAAATAACCGAAATGCCCCAAAACGAATGACTGGATCAAGAGGGTGTGGTATATACATTATGGAATACAGCTAAGCAGTCAAAAAAGAAACTCACGCCATCTGCATGAGCTGGAGAGCTGGAGGGGATTATGCTCAGTAAAATAAGTCAGAAGGAAAAATAAATGTATCGATGGTTTTACTTACAGGAGGAATACAGAGAAACCAAACTACGGGTCAAACCAAGAAAACAGATAAAACTTGTAGGCAACTTTAGACCTGAGGCTTACAGTAGGGGTGGGGTGGAGTGGAGGGGTTGGGTGGGGGAGTAGAAAGGGGATAAGAATAGGAAGAGACAAGCACAAGGGCCCACAGTGATGGAACACAGGTGATGTGGTGGTGGGATCTCTACAGGGACTACACATGAATGGAGAATCAAATGCACTGAAATGAACAACAATGTAAGAAAATGAAAATTAAATAACAGAAAAGTAAAACAAAATATTTGGGCACTAAAAAAAAAAACCAAGAAAACATTCTCAAAACATGATTAGTGTGAATAACTACACCAGGATACAGAGAAAAATTTTCAAGATGGTTTAATAAAACAAAAAATTGAAAATACAAAGATGTCAAAAGTCAGTATTTTAGATTATTAGTTTGTCTCTAATTCTCAAACACAAAATGCAAATCTGAGAGGAAATTTGCCATGAGTTATTCTTAGGGCCAAGACAAAAGTTAAGAGCACTGCTTAAGTAAACAGAATTACGACTTAAGGGAATTATTAAAATTCAGCCATTCATATAATACATGTGTACACATTACACTAAATTTAGAAAAACCTTGCCTTTGATCAGGAAATGATTATCATTAAGTGCCTAAATATATGAAATGCTATGTTAAACACTCATCACATAAGAGATGACCTTTGAAATTTCAGTCCTCAGTTTATAACTGAAAAGTTTAGGTCTTAAGACAGTCATGACAGTGTCAAATGCACTGAATAACAAACCATACAGTACAGACTGTCTCTACCAAACAGTTAAAATGATATCTAGTACTCTGATCTTAACAAGTCAGATCACCTTTGGAGCTCTAAATTTCAAAAGACTTCTTACCCTAAAGGAAGAAAAAGAAAAACAAAAATCCCAACAACACTCCGGTGAGATAAGAATTATTTTCAAGTAACCAAATGGCTGACAGTTTCAAGTAACCAAATGTAGAAAATATTTTTACTTCCTGTTTGTGCAAATATAGGCCCCCCCACCCAAATATGATTTGCTATATGAATTATTTTTAAGGTAACATTTATTTTAAAAAACTTATTTATTTATGCATACAAGAAGTTGGGTACAGGCCAGAGGTGTAGGGAGTGGTGAGAGGATTCATCAGTGACAGAGTGGGGAGCAGGAACAGGCAGATGTACTGAAATACACTGCAGAGGGGAGCAATAGAAAGGTCTGGAAAGGTCTGCTGTGCCATGTGGGTCAGCTCCCTGGCTGGGGATCAAACTCATGCTGAAGTGGCTGTGGATAGCTTCATTGTGCTACATTTTAACCAGCTGCTCCATCAGGGAGGGCCCTAAAGTAACATTTGTAATAAAACTATCCAACAAAAGAGCCATCTCCTTATCATAGCAAGTTTCCAAATAGATTCTGGTAGACTAATAGAAATGTTAAGGAGCATTATCTACACTAGGCAGAAATCAAGGATAAGGTAGGAAGTCTGGACTAGATCTTATGTATTCTTGTTAGCCTGAAGATTATATTTTATGAAACTTGCATTGTCAACTTACAAATTCCTAGTGAGTTTGAACAGTCTTTAGAAACTAGCAAAGTACAATAATGCAAGCCTTACCTTGACAGTAGATGTTACAAAACTACTTCCATGAATTTTAGGAATAGGGGAACCTGTTCCTTGGGAGGCCTGAGAGGCAGTAGAGAGTTTGTTTGTAGGACTTCCTAACAGCAAGAGAATTTAAAAACAAAATACAAAGTAAAACTTACAAAATGGAATTCAAAAGCATTTTTCATTTTTAAGAATTGAAAACTTCATAACCCTGAAATTATTATAGAGAAAAAAAAAAAAGAACAGTTAACGATTCAGATGCTGACCATCTTACTAACCTGAAAAGGGATGAAGCTAGAATGACGGTACTGAAGAATAAATCAGTAAGTAGACATTATAAACTCAGCTAATTAAATCAAAAGAGATACTGTAACATAATGGGATTAGTTATTTAACAATATGCCAAAATGTATTCATTCAAATAAATGCTAGCCCATCTAAAGTAGTTTCACTATAAGGTAACATCCTCTCTAAAAGGCTGTCACCATCAGATATTTTATACTCTATCTACACAACTAATTGCCTTCAGGGTCTGGTAAAAGTAAGCCACCCTGGCCCTCCCTTGTGGCGCAGCGGGTTAAAGCACAGCACTAAGAAGCTAAAGTCACTTCCGCATGAGTTCAATTCCCACCTGCCCCGGAGGTGACCACATGGCGTGGCAGACCTCTCCTGACCCGCCCGCTGCTCCCCTCAGCAGTGTACTTCATCGATCTGCCTGTTCTTCTCCCCACTCTGTCCCTGGTGAATCCTCTCACCCTTCGCATCTCTGGCCTGTGCCCCAGTTCTGTATGAATAAATAAATAAATCTTAAAAAAAAAAAAAAAAGTAAGCCACCCTACCTATAGTAAGTCATGATCAAAAACAGTATTTGATCAAATACTCCATTTACTAAGCTGTGTACAAAAGACTTTTGGCTGATTTTTAAGACTCAAAGGACATCTATATAGCATCCTTTATCTAAAATGTTATCCTTTTAGGTAATCTCTGAAAACGGCATTTTAAAGGGATTTCCACAATTTTAATTAAAGTACATAATTTTATATGAAAGTACATAACTTTTCCCAAAACTACTTGGAAAGACCCAAAATATATTAACATGTCTTAAAAACTAGTCTAATTACCTTAAACTCATCTCTCATTCCTTATTACTAGTTCTTTAAATTACAAGTGAAAGAAGACTACACTTATGAACATGTGTTTAGACAGTTTAACTGAAGGGAATAAACACAAAATAATGCTAGTGACCCACGGGGATTACAACTGAGATGGGAAAAGGCACAAAATGATGTAAAATAAACTTATTAAAAAAAAAAAAGTTAGTGGAACAAAGCACCTGAGAGTACTCTGAAGTTATGAGTATGATGGCAAGTACAAAACTTTTTTAAAAGATTTACTTTTATTTATTTATGCATATAAGAACTGGGGTCAGGTATGGGGAGGGGCAGGTGCATATAAGAGATGATTCAGCAGAGACAGAGTGAGGAGCTGAACAGGCAGATGGACTGAAATACACTGCTGAGGGGAGCAGCAGGCGAGATAGGAGAGGTCTGCTGTGTCCAGTGGGTCAGCTCCCTGGGGACTGAACTTGGTTCCCAGTGGCTGACGATAGCTTGATAATGCTGAGACTTTAACCCCTGCGCCACTAGGGAGGCCCCAAAGACTTCTTAACAAAGCAGTATTTTTATAATGGCATGGATGTTTACCCACACACAAAGTTTATCATATTTATAGAAAAGATAACTTCTATTTGACTGAGAAGAAATACATGTTGTTCACAAAGCTATTCTAGCTATAAAGTTTAATTTGGAAAATTAAACACATTGCTAACATGTCCCAAAAAAACGCATTTCAAATGATAGTGAAATCACTTTTTTAAAAAAAGACAATTAGTAACGAGTTACTTTTTGTTCTTTATACAAAAAGAAAAAAGTAAATTCCTAAAGCACAACTTTTACAAAGAGAAACAGCACTGGGTTACTCTTACATACTCCCTCCTCTTGTTTATGTTTATGGCTACTACAGCACACTAGGATTTCATATTTAAACCAGACAAAAATCTTTTGGATTGCATACATACTGATCAAGTACACACCTGCAGTAGGAGCAGCAGCACCAATAACCTGTCCTGGCTTGTCCATAATGACATAAGGATTACTAATAACAGAGCTGGTAGTGGCTTGCTTCACATGGACTGGAGTGGAAGTTGGGGTTCGAGGCAATGGTGATGGACTTGGAGTTGATATAGGAGAACCTTTTTTAATTAAAAAAGAAGAGAAGAAAAACAAGATAGATACATTCAATCTGTCTAAGAAGATGCTGAAGAAAAAGCACGGCAGGGACATCAGGACAGAGCGGGCCTGGGTGGTTCAGGTGTGGGAGGTGGCAGTACAGCCAGGGCAGGCACCCTCACCCCCACCAAGAAGCATCTGCATCAGCACCACTGGGGAGCCTGTCAGACACAGATTCCAAGGTGTTACCTCACATTCACTGAACATAAATGCATTTTAACAAGATATTTCAATGGACACATTACATTTCAAAAAGCAGGGCCCTCCCTGGTGGCACAACAGGTTAGGATGCAGTCCTGCAAGCTAGCCTCAGCTGCTTCAGTAAGAGTTTGATCCAAACCCAGGTGTCCACATGGCCAGCAGGCCTCTTCTGACCCGCCTGCTGCTCCCCTCAGCAGTGTGCTTTGCAGATCTGCCTGTTCTGCTCAACCCTCTGTCTCTGGTGAATCCTTTCAATGCCCCTGCACCTCTGGCCTGTACCCCAGTTCTGTATGGGTAAATAAATACATCTTTAAAAGTTAAGTTTCAAAAAGCAGAGCTTTACATCACTGATGAAACATCTGATTCCCTAGATAATAAATCTAACAACTTAGGCAGGATTTATAATACCAGTATATTCATAGACATGAAGGTTAGGTAGGAAACAAGTAAATGACCAAACTTAGCAAGCAGCCAGAGTCTTCATTTGAAATTTATTTCCAAAAAAAAAAAAAAATATGAATTCATCCAGTACAACAAAAATCTACGTTAGTCACTATCCAGAGACTCACACTCCTACATACTAGTCTCTGAAGGCTACCAATGTATCATTAAGCATCAACGGTCTTTCATTGATCAAATCTGTCATCTATTAATTTCTCTAAGCTTAAAAGCATTTATACATGGCCCTCTCTGGTGGCGCAGTAGGTTAAAGCACAGCACTGGGAAGCTAAAGCCACTTCAGCATGTGTTCGATTCCTGCCAGCCCCGGAGATGACCACATGGCACGGCAGACCTCTCCTACTCCCCTCAGCAGTGTACTTTGTCGGTCAACCTGTTCTGCTCCCCACTCTGTCTCTGGTGAAGCCTCTCACTGCCCCTGTACCTCTCGCCTGTAACCCAGTTCTGTAATGCATAAATAAATAAATCTTAAAAAAAAAAAAAAACAACAACAAAAACCCTCAATGTATATATACATTTAGCATATTCCACCTCTGAAATATAAGTTCCAAAACTCTTTTAACTGCAGTTAAAAAATGATATAGTCTTCATCATTTATCAGCTTCAGAGACTTGGATCCTATACCTGCTTAACCATCTACTTTGAGCATCAAAGACTTCCCCCAACACTTTACTAAGTTTTGTATGTAAACCTCCTACTGCACACTTTTAGTGACTGTCTTTCATGTCTTTTCTGAGGTGATACACCCAAAACCATAAAGTATATTTCCAATAAAAGTACACCTACCACAACATAAAACTGTTAAGGAAATGGGCAATTCACCTGAAAATGAAGGTTCAGAACTACCTACAACAAAAAGGAATAATGTTTTAATGTAAGTTAAGAGTACAAAAGAGATTTATTCCCAAACCAATTCTAAGACTTGAAACCTAACTCACACCAGAAGGCCTCTGAATTTTCCCTATTGTTAGACATACTGGTTTTCATAAAATCCAAAACTTAAATTCCTACTTTAAGAATTTTACATGTGCTGATTCTAGGAGATACAATTTCACCATTTTGAATTTCATTTTCCCCTTTACTCAACAATTGCTTATCCATCAATGACTTTTAGTTTTGTGATAGCTTTGCTTTGTTAATCTGTACCGACAGCTTCTCTTTTTATTTATTTTAATTAAAAAAAATTTTTAGTCATTTGTACATACAAGATCAGAGGGTATAGGCCAGAGGTGCTGGAGAGAGATTGAGAGGATTCATCAGAGACAGAGTGGGGAGCAGAGAAGGCAGATCAATTGAAATACACTGCTGAGGGGAGTATGGGGGAGGCAGGAGAGGTCTGCTGGGCCATGTGGGTCACCTCCCTGGCCAGGGATGGAACTCATGCTGCTGGCTCAACCCCTTATACCACCACGGAGGCCCAGTTTCTCTTTACAAATTAAAAAAAAAAAAATTCTGCTAAGAAGGAAAAAACACACACCCAATAATTTTTACATACAACTTCACAGACATAATCATACCTGAAACAATTTTGCAGCTCATGGTGATAGGCTGGAAAGACTTTCCAGGTGACTCAGGATTAGGAACCTGAGTTTGGGGCACAATTTTGCAGCTGGACGCTATTGGTTGAAAAGCTGAATTGCCATGAGAACAAAAGGTCAATTTCTGGGATGCTGTTATTTTGGTGGGTGTTCTTTCCAATGAAGATGGTAATGAATAAAATGTAGCATGTCTCTCTGCTTCAGTGTTGGCTGGGAATCCTGCTTGAAATGAAATGGCCAAATGATAATTCATTAATCACCTTGAAATAATAAAATCTTAATCTTATCATTGTGGTAAAGGTATGAAAATCTCATCATTTCACAACAGTTTAAACCATTTACTAATAGTAAAATAAACACAACTGACATTAGTTTTTACTTCTTTATAAATTTTGGTGTTGAAATATAAATATGCCTAGAATCCTTTTGTATCAAAATATTTCTTTCAGAAAATTAGAGATCATATAGCTATAAATTGTGTATTTAAAAAGTATAAAAGTTCCTTATACTCTCCCATTTTTATAGATGAACCAAAAACCTGTTTAAAGAAGGAAAAACCTGAAAAGATACCATTCACTTACTCTAGTGATGTTGTCTTATCAGATACCCATAAAGAGGCAATTAAAATTTAAAGAGGAATATTGTTGAGACTTTTAAAAGAACTAAGATGTTAACAACACATTATAATGTAACTCAGATATAAAATTAACACAATTCAGAATTGGCTTTATATATTATATACTTATATATTGATGGAATAGAAAACATGCCATAGTCAAAATAATGTGTTGATGATGAATCTTACATTGTATTTTAAGTAAGACTGGAAAATATTCAACTTTTTGTTCATATATTTAAGGACTGAACTAGAAGAACCTTCCTGTAAACTACAAGAAAACATTATGATCATTATGAAAAACTTTTTTTTCTGATTAAGAGTAAGGATTTGATTATTTTCACTACAGGACTATGCAGTAGAAGGAGCATGCCTACTTAAGAAAACTTTGCTTTCCCTAAAATCTAAGTCTCGGAAAGAAGCAGCTCGGTATCATATTATAAAAATGGGAGAAAGGAATGCCTCCATTTTTTATGGAGTACCTCCATAAAAAAAAAAATTGCATTTCCATACAAGGCAAAGGATATTACCTTTCTCTACAGAGGTATCAGGTACTGGCTCATGTGACTGCTTTATTGGTGAGGAGGCTTTCACTGGTGCTGGAATGGTTAAAGGCAAAGATGGCGGGGCATCAGAAATGTCTGACTCAGAGGACTGAGGATAAACGGAGTCTTCTCCAAGAGAATGCCGGTGGAGCTCAACATCCACTACCTACACAACCAGGCAACAATTGGGCTCATGAATCCACCATTGATGTCACAGAAAGCCTAAAATCTGTCTGAGAATGGGGTCCTCTATGGGATGTGACAAATGATTTCTAATCATTCTCCACAGGCAACTTCAATCTCAAAATCTCAAGAACTTATCCTAGAGTTGGAGACTAGTCTGGCTTAGCAGATAACTCAGTACAAATTTGAGATTTTTCCATTTACTACTTCTCTACCTTAGAACACTTACCCCAAATCTTTGCCTGACTGGCCCCTTATTACCAGTAGGCTCCAATGAAATGTTACCTTTTCAAATGGTCTTCCCTAAACAATCTACCTAAAGCAGACCCTTTGCTGTCACTCTTTATAGTACTTATCTATAATTGAAATAATCTTTTTGTTTGTTTACTGTTAACCTTTCTTTTCATTCTCAACACAACCAACAGCCCTCTTTTAGAGTAGTAGCAATTTTATTCACTTATCCCCAATAACTGGACCAATGTCTAGCATATTGTACATGCTCAATAAATAACTTCTAATACTTACAGCAGAGCGTATTTTTCTAAATAGTTTAACTAACTCCTTTTTTTTTTTTTAAGATTTATTTACTTATGCATACAAGAACTGGGGTATACAGGGAGTGTGTGTGTGGTGGTGGTGGTGGGGAGGTAAGAGTATTCACCAGAGACAGAGGGGGGAGCAGAACAGGCAGTTCTACCGAAATACACTGCTGAGGGAAGTAGCAGGAGAGGCAGGGGGGGTCAGTTGCTCCCTGTGGGTTAGCTCCTTGGTGGGGATTGAACTTCTGAGGATGATAGCTTGATAGTGCTATCATTAGCGCCACCTCAGAGGCCCAAGTTTAACTAATTCTAGTAAGAATGACTAATGCTGGTATGTTATCAGTACACCATCCCCAAAGGGGCAGGAAGGGAGAATGAAGTTCCAGTTGAAAGCCTCACACTTTCTGTTCCAAACCTAATTACAAAGCTATAGTAGTAAAAACAGTGTGATACAAGTACCAAGGAAAACCAATAGACCATGTGTCCTCACATGTATGGTCAAATTTTGAAAAAGGGACTAGAAAATTAATTATGAAAACAATTCAATGGGAAAAGGATAATTGATCAACAAATGGTGATAGAAAACCTGCATTAGAATGCAGTTGGACCATTACTGTATACCATGTACAAATTTTAATCAAAATGAATCAGAGACCAAAACCTAAGACTAAAACAAATTCACAGAAGAAAATATAGGACAAAATTTCACAACTCAGGATTTAGCAATGATTTCTTAGATTTGACATTAAAAGCAAAGGCTGAAAAAGAAAGAAAAATCAATTATATCAAAAATTAAAACTGGGCCCTTCTTGGTAGTGCAGAGGGTTAAAGCACAGCACTGTGAAGCTATCCTCAGTCACTGCAGCATGAGTTTAATGCAGGCCAGGGATATAACCAAACATAGCACAGCAGACCTCTCCTGTTTCACCTACTGCTCCCCTTAGCAGTGTGGCTCAGCAGATCTGCCTGGTCTGTTCTCTCTGTCTCTGGTGAATCCTCTCACCCCCATGTACCTCGGGCCTCTAGTTCGTGTATGCATAAATAAATAAATCTTAAAAAAAAAAAAAAAAACTTCTGTGCATCAGAACACAGAGGTAAAAGGTAGGTCACAGAATGGGAGAAAATATTTTCATTTGGTACCTCTGATAAAGGATTAATAAAGAGAGTAGAACTAAAAGTGCACACAAACCAATTTAAAAATGGACAAATGATTCTAACATGTGCAAAAGAAGATGTGTAGAAGCATATTTCTCTAAATAAAGTTTAACTAATCCTTTTTAAAAAGATTTATTTATACATACAAGAACTGGGGTGCAGGTCAGAGGTGTATGGAGGAGGGTGAGAGAATTCACCAGAGACAAATACACTGCTGATGGGAGCAGTGGGTTAACAGGAGGTATGCGAAAACATATGTGGGTCAGCTCCCTGGCTGGGGAACAAACTCCGGCCATACTGGTGACAGTGCTAAGACTTAACCCCAATATCCAGGGAGGCCCAGATATTGGAACGCTTGTGCACCACTGATAGGAATGTAAAAATGGCTCAGCTATTATGTGACAGCCTCTCAAAAATTAAAAAAAATACATGACCCATAAATTCCACTTTTGGATTTAGACCCAAAGAACTAAAAGCAGTAACTTGAACAGATATGACATGATATGAGGAGCATTAATCATGCAAGTTTTCAAAGTAAGTAACTCAAATACTCACTGATGGATAAACAAAATGTGGTACATATATGCAACAGAATTATTATTTAATCTTTTAAAAAAGATTTATTTATTTATGCATATAAGAACTGGAGTACAGACCAGAGGTGGGGAGGAGGGAAGAATTCTCCAGAGACATAGTGAGGAGCAGAACAGTTAGATCTATTGAAATAACACTGCTGAGAGGAGCAGCAGGCAAGACAGGAAGGGTTTGCCATCTGTGTGGGTCACCTCCCTGGCAGAGAATTGAACTCATGCTGCAGTGACTGTGGATAGCTTCACAGTGCTGTGCTCCAACCTGTAATGCCACCAGGGAGGGCCCTATTCAACCTTTTAAAGAACAAAATTCTGATGCATGCTACAACATTAATAAACCCTGAGACAATACTAAGTAAAGTATATGCTGGTCACAAGGAGACAAACACCGAAATTCCACATATTTGGTAGTAAGGGGAGTTAAATTTATAGAGATGGGCAGTTAGGAATGGAGTTATTTACTGCTAATGTGCAGAACTTCAGTTTTCCAAGATGAAGGGAGTTCGTGAATAGATGGTAGTAATGGCTACACAAAAAAAGCGAATATATTTAATACCATATAACTGTACACTTAAAAATAGCTAAAGTGCTAAATTTTATGTACACATCATAATTCTGAAAAAAAAAAAGTGGAAATAAACTTCTAAAAAATTTAGCCTTTTTTCTCTTCCAAATTAAAAATGAAGAACAATTTTCATTCTACTTGTTCCCAAATACTAGGGAAAAAACCTACCGTTTCTGCTCCGAGAGTCTGCAACCCAGTATAAGTTCTATCCAGCTAGTGAAAGACAAAAGGAAGAGTGTTAAGTTTCACTACGTTTACTTACAATTAGGGTTACAGCCTTAGCTAACACCCCTTTTGCCACAAATCTTTATAACATAGTCTATTTTTCCTAATATGAATGATCAATTCTTTACGTTAATAGAAACCATAGCCAATATTATCACTGTTAAAAAGATATGGGTAATTTTAAGCTACAATCATTTTCTCCAGAGCACAGAAATAACAGGCTTTCCGTAATTTGCAGTGGCCCGCCTTTCATTCTTGGGACCACATTTTATCAGGGATGTTGATAAGCAAAACTGTTATCAAAATATCAAGAGACCTTGGAAAGCTTCTTACACAGGAAATGTTATAAGAACAAGTTTTGCGTGGAAAAGAAACAACTTAAGGAGAGGGGTAAAGGCTATCATGAAACACTTTTAAAGTCCTTAAGAACAAAACAAAGTCTTACTCTGTTCAATTCTAGAACTCAAAACTAGGAAAGATGAGATCAAGTTGTTTTTGTTTTTTAAAGAAGAGGACGTGGCAGTTTTAGGACAATTTATGAAAGAACCTTGTGAAAGTTTATTTACTAATGGATAAATGAGTTGTATGGGGAGTTGCTGTGCTCCACGGTGGTAGCTGTAGATATGATAGGATATGGTAGGAAAACGGGAAACAAGAATTTCATACACCCTGGAAACTTAAAACTTTATATAACCTAGCTAACCCTTACAAATATTTAGTATTTAATGTAATTTTTACAGCATCAAATATGTTATATACAACAGAATTTCAAAACACAAAGACAACTGTAGGGGTTAAATAGCTAGGAAATGTTACATAGGGACCTGACAAATAGAAAATAATCAAATATACTTTTGAGGAAGGAAAGAGCATGAATAAAGAGGACATGGATAGACAGACCTGGTTAGAGAAGCATGTTTATACAGTGGGATCAGTGTGAGGTAATTTAGAGGGAAGTATGATGACTTAAAATGCAGGCAGAGGAATCTGAATTTGAGTAACAGGAATTCAAAGTTTTTCACACAGGAATGCCCTATGTTCTTCTTAAAGACTAATCTGAGGTGTGTAGAATCAAGGGAAAAGTGCCACATAAGAATTAAAGAAAGTAACTGAGGAGACAGAATAGCCTAAAAAGAGAGAGGGGGGCAAACAGAGGTGTTATAAAGACTGAAGAAAGACTAATAGTCTACAACTGAAAGAATACAGCAGGGTTAAGAATCAAAGATGGCCCTGAGACTTAACATAGAAGTAACAGACAAAATGACACTTGAGTACAAGTAAAGATCACGTGGTCATAGTCTAGGTGTTTACAGTCTTGGGATCAACCAATACAAAACAGAAAAATTAAGTTTCCCAGAAAACCTGATAATAATTTAAATACTATGACTTAATTCATCTTAATTTTCCACCAATTCTAAGTGACATCAATAAAATGACATATAAAAACTTAACAACAGTTTCCTTTATTTTAGGGATTAGAGCTGGGCCCAGTGTAACATAAGTGCAGTGCCTAATTAAAATTAAAGGAAAACTATTTTAGATCTTCCTCTAAATAAATGGGACCATATTCTGCCCCTCTGAACAAGGTGGCTGTATGTTCTTTATTTGGTTTCAGTTCTTCTCGGAAATAATGCTGTATTATAGTACTACAGCAATCTCTAGAAAAGAACAAACATAAACTTCAATATGCAGTGTTGTCTATCACCAGTGGAGGGCACATTTCAGCATAACAAGAATGAAATAGAGCAATCACAGAATAAAAAAAAGAAAAATTCTACAGATGTACTCAATTTTATTTAGTTCAGTTTGGAAGTTGTTAATTCCAAACAATGCAGTAATTCACACATAAGGGTAGCCTAGGAAAAGTTCAATATAGAAAAAATTTATATAAGACCACTACAGAGAGGTCATGGGGAACCTAAAAAAAAAAAAAAGACCAATCTTTCATCTATGACAGTTAATTATGGTTACTATATAAAATTGTAAAATATTACAAAACAAACAACCAAAAAAACCCAAAAAGGTCAGGGAAAATTGCCAACAATGTCAATCTCAACTACTCAAACATTATGGGATACTTCTGTTGCAGTAACAGTCATAGTTACTTACAGTCATAGTTGCCCTCATAGTTTTATATTCTGTACTTTTCAAATAGCATAATATAGTTTTCTTCATAAATTATAATTTCTAATAGCTGCATAATAAGCCTTGCACTTAACATTTTCTAAAATATGTTCTCTTCTATCTTTATCCTTGTGAGAAACATTCTTCACTCTCATGAGATAAACAGAAAAGGTTTGTAACTGTCTTAGTTATATTAAGAAATACACGTATTTCTTAATTTTTATTTATATTGCAAATATAAATTCTATTTGTATTTACAAAGAAAACTAAAGAGATTGAGAAAGAAAAGATTTCAGTTACATAATCCCAGGTACACAACAACCATGAGGCCTGGCCACAGAGCTGAGACATCTGGTTGTCTGTCAAACAGACACTGTGCTATGAAGCGACTCCTCTGCTAACTTTCAAAGGACAAAGGAGTGGTGTGGCTGTGTGCCTAACACATTCAAAAGGATCTGTCCTGCCTCACTCTCCTAGCCACTTCTCTCAGAGCCCTACCACTACTGCTTTCAGAAGCATATGAGAGACACTTCATTGCTGGTGAGAGGTGCTTTGTTACAATACCTTCAGGTTATGTATGATATCTATCCGCTTGTTCTGGCTGTCCTTAAAGTGAACTTGAACTCTGACAGGAAACTCACCCCAGCCTCTTCTGGTCAGGTGAAAAGGTGGCTCTCTAGGAGAAAACATACTTACACATTAGCCTACACTCTCTCATTCTGAAGAGGAAAATTTCCTTCAATATGGGCAATTATGTTAGAAATTCATATCTCTTTGATAATCCTTTAGGCTTCTTCTTTTGAAGCCAAATCAACATACTGAAATTTTGGTAAAATGCTAAATTACAAAAGTTAAACTCAAATCTATAATAAACTTCAAATTACTTAATACCTGGAGCTAAGAAACTTATACCACATATCCAATATCATTATTTTCAAATAGCAGAATGTTAGTTGGATACATGTCACAATAACAGAGCCAGAATCCTTGGCTGGCACTTGACAGATGCACAATGTGAGGTACACATTCTCTGTTCCAGACACTCATACATATTCCTCTTATCTGGCAAAAATAAACTAAATCGTGAATGCTCAATCTGAAAGAGACAAGAAACTGTGATTTAAAAAAAAAAGATTTATTTACTTATGTATACAGAATTGGGGTACAGGCCAGAAGTGCAGGGGTGGTGAGAGGATTCATAAGAGACAGAGGGGGGAGCAGAGTAGGCAGGTCCACGAAGTACACTGGTAAGGGGGGGCAGCAGGCAGGTCGGGAGGTCTGCTGCCCCATGTGGGTCACCTCCGGGGCTGGGGCTGGAACTTGCACTGATGTGGCTGCAGCTAGCTTGCAGTGTTGTGTCCTAATCCATTGTGCTACCAGGGAGTCTAAAACTGGGACTTAAAAGAACTTATATTCACAGTTTTGATGTTCACTAAATAAATAGTAAATAAAATTTTAGTGGATAGAGAGAACTGTGTGTAGATGCTAATTGAACTAAAAAAATTTTCATTCAAAACGTTAATATGAGAAAGGAAGAAAAGGAAAAGTGGTTAAGAAAGACCACTGTTAATATCTGGTACTGGATGCTTTTGTGTAAGTTTGGAATTTTCTATAATCTATACCGCAAACATGTAACTATAAGACATTTAAGTACTCCAAAATAATATGGTTTAAGTTAACAGGAGGAATGCCTTTAAAATGAAATTGTTTATATGAATAGTGGCCTTGGAATCACTGCAATGAGAGAAGATACAAAGATTGCAGGGAGAAAGGAATATTCAGTAGAATGTGCTTCTGGAAAACAAAGGAGAGCTATGAGTGCAGTAACGGCAGGGTCAGGAGCACAACTGGGGAGTCTGACGCAGGGTCAGAGACTAAGCAGGGCACAGCAAGACCAAGACTACTGAGTGAGGCCATCACCCTGAGTTTGAGAATAGACTGGAAATTAGAGAAAGCAACAGCAAAAAAGAAACTTAAAGAGAACCCTGGATGAAAAAAAGAGCTGAATACCAGGCAGAGTTACTGAGGGAAGTCCCCAAAAGATGTTGATACAGATTCAGCAGAAACTAAACAATAAGCTTGAGGTCAAATGAAAAGGTATGTGAGATTTATTAAAGGAAATTCTACTGATGACAAGTTTGGTTTTTGAGTCCAGTAAAACTAAATAGTCTACAATTCATTATGCAATGTGCACCAAATATACTTCCTGTATGCTAAATTTCTTTCTTTCCTGTATGCTAATATATAGCATATTAGCTGTATTCAATTTATGTACATAGTCTAAACTTAAGTGAACAGAGTAAACTGCTGAAAGGGAAGACAAACTACTAGGGAAAAGATTAGGAAAAAGAAACATAGCTTTCAGCAGGAAATTCTTCTAAACCAAATTTTTTCCAAAAAAATAGATAACATCTAACAATAGATCTACCAATAGATTAGCTATCACCAATGGAAATAATACAATTCAAAAGATATGCATTTTACACAAAAAACAGATCTCTATACATCGAGGTTCCTCATAGAATGTGAAATATGGCAACCAAGAAGGAAAAAAACTACATAACAGAGGGCTTTAAGGAACTTTACTAGAAAAATACAGAACAGAGTACAACTCCTCACCCAACAAAGAAGTCATTACTGATGCCGTTTTTGGAGTTTGGGGCCCTTGGGTTTACTCTGGGAAAGGTTTCACCAGAGCTCCCTTTTCAGCAGCATGTGGCGAGTTCCTGTCTCTTCTCCACGAGATACAGACTCAAGTTATATTTAGAAAGCAGGTTTACTAGGAGCAGGGACAGACAGTGAAGGACACTTGCATAGACTCAAGTGGGCAGGAAGAGCTGCCCCAAAAGGCAACCATGCAGGCGATCTTAGGAGAGCGGGCTCCACTGTGGGAGGTCAGTGGCAGGTACAGGTCATGGGCAGGCAGGGGGCCTCTGCCCTGCAGAGGGAGAGAGAGGGTGTTAAGAAGCACCTGCATAGGCATAGGTGGGCAGAGGTCTGCTGCTCAATGCCAGTGCAGAGACTGTCCTGATATAGTCCTTTTCTCTATGGGAGGGCTCACTCCTTTGTGGGGTGCCCTGTTTGCTGCTGATTTAGGATATGTGAAATCTCAAAATGGGCCCAATCTATGTATCTTCACCCTCAGGTCTGTGCTTCCGCTATTCCCTACAGCAGTCTGATACAGGAGTCTCTATGACTGGGTTAATGGTCATGTTTAATTCTTTCTGCCCCCCACCTCCCTGCATGAGTCAGGTTCCAACCTTGTGATGCCTCCCTCAGATTTTCTACTTTTTCCCTCTATCAATTACTTAATGAGACTGTTACATTTCTACATACCCATTAAATTTTTTTCACCCCCCCTTCATAAATTTTTCCTCTATATGAAAGACCTACAAAAGAACTAAAACATTCCTCTAAAGCTTGCTTTTTCAGATGAATACATTTCATTTCTTTTAACAGCAGCAGCAGCAGCAAATACACTATGACCCAACCTCAGTTCTCAGTCCTCTATATACACCAATTTGTTTCCATCCTTTTAACCACACAAATAAAATACCTCCTCTAAAACACGGTAAAGTTGAATAACTAATTTGCCTGAACTAAACAGCTAATAAGTAAGTCAGGATTCAAACTCCGACAACGGGCTCCAGGGCGGGCCCACTGTGTTCAACTGTATCCTTGAGGTGTCAGATTGCTTTCCTACCCAGATTACTCTCCCATCATTGCATAACAGCGTGGCCAGATACAGTCAGACTGCAGGGAACAGCAAGTTGATATTATATTCTGCTGCTCTAAAAAAAGCAGCAGAAGAATACACTGCAATGACAGTGATTTGTATTTGCTTTTTTGGCTTTACTTGTACAGTATGATTACAATATATTTTTAATGGACAATGAAGCTCTAAAGAAGTTCTACATTCTTGGTAAATAAAACAAATATAAGTATTTTGAAAAAGTCCATCAGGATATTCTTTTGGGGATATCTCTTGTCTTTCATGTAATAAAGACAGGAATAGTCTACTAATCTACTAACATATACTGAGTGACTATCTTGTACCTAAAAGCAAAGTTTACAGTCACATTTTTTGGGGAATTGACTAAGGGTTGTCACAGCAACTGAACCTAACATGAAAACGATACTTCTATAGAGCAAAACATACCGTATCTTCTCCAGGTAGCGTGTTGTTAACAAGGAGCTTTGGAGTACATGAGTAACATGCAAGTGTTTTGATCTAGAGGTAAGATTAACCTCAAGTTTCAAAACAGATACAATGAGCTCTGTAACTCATATAACGAGACACCAGATACCAGAAATATAAGAGCCTTGAAACATAAAAAATTAGATCTAAATCTACAATACAGATTAATAGCTCTAACCTACTTTACGTTGGTTACACTAAACCTAGAATTTTAAGTTCAGTTCTAAGACTATTTCAAAAGGAATAGAGACAAAATAGAGTATCAAGGACTATAACCTGGATAGCAAAGGGACACAAAACTTAGTGACAAAAAATGAGGAACAATGGAAAATAAATATTAATATTTGGCCTAGAGGAACCTGGAACAGATTCAATAGTTGCTTTCAAAATATATGAATAACAGCTACATGGAAAAGAGATAATGATCTAAGTGGCATCGTGGGCAGATGAAAGTTTACTATTTTAAAAAAGGAAGTTAAGATATCTGCTCAGTAGAATTAAAATTTCCAAATAAAGCAACCTACAAATTGAAAGGCCTACTTTATTCAATACCTCACTAAATAATAAACATAAAATGAACATTTAGTACCTATTAGATATTACACTAGACTTTGGGAATATAAAGACCAGGAAAAAAAAAAACTAAACATCAGGAAGCTCTGAGACTAACAAGGAAGACATACATATAAATTAGTAAGTTTAATAACTGACATATATATTTCTTACTATTAAAACACAGAGGTGGGTCAATCATAGCAAATTATCTCTCTAGGAGTTTTAAACACCAGAATTATACGAGTGAAGATCTCTTTCAAAATACCATTTAAAAACCATAACCCTACAGTTAAAGTAGGAATTGCTACTGAAAAGGTACATGGCAATGCTATGGCTCACTAGGCTGTGAAAAATGAATCAGATCTGTCATGAGATAATATGTGCAATATAGAAAGAGTTGCATAGACCACAATGAAAATAATTGTCAGAAACTCTAAACCTCAGAAATTTCACAAAACAAAGCTAATTTACTATTAGTAGGAAATATCCTAGGGATGAAAGAGAAATTTGAAAAGGAAATAGCCTGATTTTCTTCTTGGATTCCCTCAGAATGTTAAAAAACGACATATTGATTTGTGACACCTTTATCTATAACCTAGTATAGATTTCATAGTATACACAATTTCATATTTTCTTACATACTACTTTTTTGCAATTTGAAAAAAACAATGTGATTTACAAATTCTAATTCATGAGTTAAGAACTAAGAAATGAATACAGGTATTGGTTTACATTAAATGTTAAAGGTTTGATATGACCCAGCAATTCCAGTCCTAGGTATCTACCTAAAAAATGCAAAAATACTAATTAAAAGGGATATATGCACTTCTATGTTCACTGTAGCACTATTTACAATAACCAAGTTATGGAAACTACCAAAGCACCCAAGGACAGATGAATGGATTAAGATGTGGTGTATATAGGCCCTCCCTGGTGGCACAGCGGGTTAAAGCACCGCACTGAGAATCTAAAAGCCACTTCCTCATGAGTTCGATTCCCGCCTGCCCCGGAGGTGACCACATGGCGTGGCAGACCTCTCCTGACCCGCCCGCTGCTCCCCTCAGCAGTGTACTTCGTGGATCTGCCTGTTCTGCTCCCCGCTCTGTCTCTGGTGAATCCTCTCACCCTCCACATCTCTGGCCTGTACCCCAGTTCTGTATGAATAAATAAATAAATCTTTAAAAAAAAAAAAAAAAGATGTGGTGTATATAGACAATGTAATAGTACTCAGCTGCAAAAAACAGGAGAAATTCTATTATTTACAATAATATGGAAGGAGCTAGAGGGGATAATGCTAAATGAAATGCCAGAAGGAAAAAGACTGCTATTTGATTTTTAGACAGTCTTACTTATGCATGAATATAGACAGAAAGAAAAGGTCAGACAAAAGCAAACCAAAAATCCTAGAAATCCAACTGTAGATTTGAAACTTTTGGAAAGCAAAGGCGAGGTTGGTGAACAAAGGGAGATGGGGAACAATGGACTGTGGTAAAAGACACCCTCCTTGGTCGAGGGTGTGGTATGGTACATACATCTGAGTACACTGGAACCTACACCTCTGACTCTCATAAAGAATTGTCAACCAACATTACTTTAAAAAAAAAAAAAAAGTATTGAGTCTGATAGCTTTTACTCCTAGTTTTTTTATTAAATTATAAAAAAATGTAATTAATACATTTAAGCATTCAAGTAAATAATATTTCCTGTGATATACCTATGGGAGAAAGTAGGACAAAGAAAGACTCATTGAGGAAATAAAAAAGCAGATTTTTAAAAAAATAGCTACACAATGCATGTGCACGCTTATGTGTATCTGAAGAACACAGAAAACAGGTAGATGATATTATATTCTTCCCAGAATAAAGGTATCCAGTGGAATTCTAGATGAACTGTAGATGGCATTTCTGAAGGTTTTCTGTATTAGGTTTCAAATCATGGGCAAGATCTCTTCAACACTAATGTTTGGGAAACCTAAGAATAAAACTGAATATCAATTAAACTCCACTACTGAAATAACAGAGTATCAATACTTTTCTAGTGAATAAAATGGTCCCAAAAATGAAGGGAATATTGCCTAGTCTATCTAAATAGTAAAAGAAAAAAATCTGCATTCAAAAACTACTACATTGTTTGATTCTTTTGGGTAGACAGAAAATTCAGTATCATAAAAAATGCAAATATTAGCCATTAATTCAATGCAATTTCAATCAGTAAGTTGATACTTAAGATACTAAAGTAAGCTGGAGGACTGGGTAATTAAAAAAAAATAAAGGAATCTGGAACAACAAATATACTCAAGAATATCCAAAGAAAGTTATAAAACAATGATAACCAGGGAGCATACTTTACCTGGTATCAGAATATATCAGTTAAAAAAAAATTAAAATACTGGTAGAAGAATAGATATAAACAGAGAAAAAAATCAGATTCCCATTTATGTGTGAATAGATGTAGGGAAAAAACAGATCAGACGACAACTGATTGGGACAACTAAGAAGACATGCTATAACACCTATAAAAATCTCATTTCCAAGTATTCTACTTATTGACTATCAATTCCTACCTATCCTGTTCCTAGTCGAGCTATTCTTTGGTTATCACTGGGACTTCCATTTACTGTCATATAAACTTTCTTTCACTACATACTGCTATTCTTACATAATTTTTATCTCCCTTTAATTATCTTAGATTCTATGCCATACCATTATGATGACCTCATTAACATGAGAAAAGATCAATGAACTGAGAAATGAGGATTTTGTCCTGATGTCCTGAAGAATGCCAAGGTGTCAATTAAAAAAAATTTCAGTAAACTAGGTGTTAAAGTCATTTTTGAAAGTGGGGGACAACTGGGTAATTAGTAAATGCCTATAATAAGGAAGGGCAGCAGATCATATGGTGCTTTAAAGGAAATGTTTATTTAGGGGAAAAGGAAGGAAAGGGTGGCTTGGAAGTCACAAATATGAGTAAGACGGGTACCTACATCACCCCTACATTGTGTGACTACATGGTATGTGACAGAAAAATATACCTAGTTTGCCAGTTGGAAGTTGTTCTCAGGAGCAGTATTTTTAGAACACAATCATGTTTTAAGAATCAGGAGTGGAAGGAATGTTCTGAAGAGAACTAATGATGTAAGATGATAATTAAAAAACCACTTTGATAATAAAAATATAATTCATGATTACTTTGAGAATGAGATCATGGGGAACCTTAATACTAAGTATTCCTGCAATACTATAATCCTGTTATGTTCTCAATTCATAAAGAAACCACATTTTACTATTTACCTGTGGCTATATAAACAGGTTTAGCTATTTCTGGACAGGGGCAGAACAAACCGAAAAAATTTTTTTTTACAGTAACACTATGAAAAGAGGAATAATATCTGTTCATTGAGATAGTAATATACATGAGGGAACCACAGCTAAAACTATATTGTGACTAAGAGCCAAAACTGGGTAAATTACTAATACAAGAATTACCAAGGAGTGTTCCTAAGTTAAATCAACTTTCTCCCACTTCAATAAATCATTACTATTTAGGTAAAATAACTCAAAAGTGCTTACCTAACTTCTACAAGGTCATTTGGTTTATAGCTAGGATGAAGAAAGAACCAAACTTTCTTGACAAAATGATTAATACTGGGTTCTCTACGTGACCCTCGTACATATACCATCCACTTATGAGTTGACTGGTCATTTTCTTCTCTCTTATCAGGAGGTATATACCTACAAGAAGGAAAAAAAAAACTTTGAATTATTTTTTTCCTTCAAAAACCAAATAAAACAATTGCTATTTAAGAAGGTTAACAATCAACTACAAGAACAAAACTGAAATCCACAAATATATGGACCTTAAACAATACACTACAGAATAAAAGTGGGTCAAAAACAAAATAAAGAAATTATGACAACTGAAAATGGAAATACAACCTACCCAAACTTATAATAAGCAGCAAAAACAGATGTCAGAGAATTTATATCATCAATAACTATGTTAAGAAAAAAGAAAGCTCTCACACAACATAACTATACTTTGAGGAAAAGAAAAAGAACAGACTAAGCTAAAAATTAATGATGAAAGGAAATAAAAGATCAGAATGGAGGCCCTCACTGGTGGCGCAATGTGTTAAAACACAGCACTAAGAAGCTTGAGTCACTTCCGTGTGGGTTTGATCCCTGCCTGCCCCGGAGGAGATCCACATGGTGCAGAAACCTCTCCTGACCTGCCTGCTGCTCCCCTCTGCAGTATACTTAAACGATCTGTCTGTTCTGCTCCCCACTCTGTCTCTGGTGAATCCTATCACCCTCTCTGGCCTGTATCCCAGTTCTGTATGAATAAATAAATCTTAAAAAAACAAACAAAAAAAAAGATCAGAATGGAAATATATGAAATATAGTAAAAAGATCAATGGAACTGACACCTGGTTTTTTAAGATAAAGTTGTTAAATCTTTAGTAAGCCTTACCAAGAAAAAGAGGACTAAAATAAATAAAAGTATAAATGAAAGATTAGACATTACAACTGATAGCATACAAAAAGCAAAGGATCTTGAGAGACTAAGCAACTATATGCCAACAAATTAGACAATGAAGAAGAAATGGGTAAATTCATATAAACATAAAAACTACCAAAGAAACAGCATATCTGAACAGAAAAACTATTAATAAAGACAGTTAATCATTTATCAAATCAAAAGCCTCCCAACATATGAAAAGTGCAGGACCAGATGGTACCATTCATGAATTCTACCAAACATTTAAAGAAAAATTAATACCAATCCTCTGCAAACTGTTCAAAAAAATAAGTAAATAAAAGATAGCTTTATTCTAAACTCATTTTATGAGACCAACATTACAATGATACCAAAACTAAATAAGCACAGTGAAAGAAAAAACATTAGCGACCAATACCACTAATCATCATAGATTAAAAAAATATCAACATAACCTTTATAGAATGCAACAGTGGGGCCTCCTTGGTGGCTCAACGGGTTAGGAAAAAGCATTACAAGCCAGCCACAGTCACTTAAGTGCAAGTTCGATCCCCAGAACCAGAGTTGACCCATATGGCACAGCAGACCTCTCCTGTTTCACCTGCTGCTCCCCTTAGCAGTATCCTTTTACATCTGCCTGTTCTGCTCCCCATTCTATCTCTGGTGAGTTCTCTCACCACCCCACCCTTGCAACTCTGGCCTGTACCCTAGTTCTGTATGCATAAATAAATAAATCTTAAAAAAAAAAAATTCAACAGTACATTAAAAGGATTACAACACCATGATCAAGTGGGATTTACTACAGTTCTGCAAGTATGGTTCAATGTCTGTTAAACCAATCAATGTGATATACAATATTAGTAAAACTAAGAATGAAAATCATATGCTTATCTCAGTGGACACACAAAAAAAATCTGACAAAATTTAAGAATCATTCATGATTAAAAAGTCAACAAAACGGCCCTCCCTGGTGGTGAAACAGGTTAGGATGCCAGCACTGCAAGCTGGCTGCAGCTGCTTCAGTGTAAGTTCAATCCCTGGCCCCAGAGGCGAACCACATGGCATGTCTGACCTCTCCTGACCTGCCCGCTGCTCCCCTCAGCAGTGTACTTCATCAATCTGCCTGTTATGCTCCCCACTGTCTCTGCTGAATCTTTTCACTGCCCCTGCACCCCAGTTCTATATACATAAATAAATAAATCTTTTTTTTTTAAAAGTAGTTAACAAACAGGGTAGAATTATCTCAATGTAATAGAGGTCAGTATGACAAACCCACAGCTAACATATGCAATAGTAAAAAGCAGAAAGTTTTTCTGTTAAGATCAAGATCAAGAGAAAGACACATAAACTTATCGTTTTTATTCAACATAATACTGGAAGTCTTAGCCAAAGAAATTCAGCAAGAAAAGGAAAAACAACACCTGATGACAGTAAAACTGTTACTATTTGTATATGACAGGATATTATATATAGAAAATCTTATAAAATCCACCAAAAGACCCAGAATAAGCAACTCAGTAATGATGCAAGATACAAAATCTAAACACAAAACTCAGTTGTTCTTCTATACATTAACAACTATCAGAAAAAGAAATTAAGAAAACAATCCTATTTATAATTGCATCAAAAGAGTAATATAATTCAGAATAAATAACCAAGATGTCAAAGTTCTGTACACAGAAAATTGTAAGACACTGATGAACACAAGTACATGAAGAATATCTGTGTTCATGGATGAAAATTGTTAAAAGGTCTATGTTACCTAAAGTGATCTATAGATTAAATGCAGTTCCTATCAAGATACCAAAAGCAGTTCTATCACAAATGAAGAACTCTTAAAATTAATATGGAATCTACAGAAACACCTAATAGCTAAAATGTCTTTAAAAAAAAATCACATTTTTCTAAGTATGTCACTATTGCACAGAAATAATAAAGCTCTGTGTACTAATAATATATTCAATAGCTTTGTGAAGTTTTCTCATTAACTTTAAAACTTCAAACTTTAGATTTTATGTAAACAATCATGTTAATAATGAGTTTCCTCTTTCCCCCCCCAAAACTGTATTTTTTTTATATATATTTATTTTTACATCATTTTGCACATTTTCCCATCTCATCTGCAATCTCCTTGGGCTTCCCATCACCAAATCACCCATGTGCCACAGTTTCCTTTTTTTAATCCTTATTAAAATCCTTTTAATTTTCCTTATCTAATACAGTACTTATTATCTCCAAAGTACTATTGAACAGGAATAGTGATACTTGTCTTGTACTTGATCCTAGAGGTTTTTAAGTTTACCACTGAGTGTGGTATTTAGTGAAGGTCTTCTGAAGTTATCTTTTCTTCAATAGAGCTAAATTCTCAGTTTTCCATGAGGATTTACTCACAAATGAATTTTGTCAAATATTTCTGCATTTTTGAAAGATCATGTTCTACACTTTAACATAAATGTGTAATTATATTTATTGATTTTATTATTTTAAAAAAGATTTATTTATCTATTTATACAGAACTGGGGTACAGGCTAGAGGTGCAGAGGTGGTGAGAAGATTCACCAGACAGAGTGGGCAGCAGAACAGGTAGACTGATGAAGTACCTTGCTGAGGGGAGCAGCGGGCGGGACAGGAGAGGTCTGCCATGCCATGTGGATCACCTACAGGGCAGGTGGGGATCAAACTCATGCTGAAGTGGATGTAGCCTCTTAGTGCTGTGCTTTAACCCGCTGCGCCACCAGGGAAGGCCTGACTTTATTTTTTAATAAACTTGAAAATGTGACGTGTAAATTACGCATATATAGCGCATCAGATACATGAATATATTGTAACATGACTACTGTTTTAACATTATTACATTACATACTTACACTACAATGTGATTATCTATATTCAATATGCTCTACATTGGGTCTCCACGGCATTTTTAGCACTCATTACAAGTATATAACCTGAAACAATGTCATTCTTACACATTTACTAATCTTCCAATCCAAATTTGTGTTTCTTGGTGTGAAGTATTATCATTCATAATCTAAGATAACATGTGTTGTAGCCTCTTCTCCAGAACACTTTCTATACAACTAGAATTATCTGTTCGTTAGGCCTGTAAAGCACTCTAAGTGCAGGGGTGTTTTTGGTTTTGTAATAGCAATGTTTTAAAAATCTATACTTAGCAGTTTTTCTAGGAATTCTTTATTTAAATTTCAAATGCATTAGAATAAAGATGTTCATAGCTTCTGTCTCTTCAGTAGTGTAGTATATCTAATTTTCAAAAATTCTAGTAACTTCTTTTGTGCATGCTGTTACTATTTTTTTCTACCTAATTTCTTTGCTTTTCCCTTTAATTATTTTGTCTAATTAATATGCTTAGTTCATTAATTTTAAGCTTTTTTTTTACTGAAGAAATTTCCTTTTAAATACCCTTTTGTATTATCCTACAATTCCCATTCTGATTTTATTATTTAGTTTCAAATATTTTAATGTGATTTTTTAATCAGTATATGAGCTATTTGGATGTGTTGTAAGTTTTCACACATATGGAGATTTTCTAGTTATTTCAGTAACACTGATTCCTAATTCTACTGCACCATGGTCAGAAAAAAATAATCTGTTACTTGATAAAGTTTGTTTCACAATTTATCGAGTAGTCCATTTTCATAAATGTTTGTTTACTCTAAAAACATGCTTAGTGAAATAAGCCACAAAGAAAAGGAAAAATACTGGATGGTTTCACTCATAGCAGGAGTATAAAGGGCCAGGAAAGAAAATAATAATAATAATTTTCTTTTTCAATTGTTAGGTACAATGATTGATGTTCTATATGTGTACATTAAATCAAATGTTGTTAATTAATGCTCCAATCTTACATTTATACAGGTATACTGGCCCATCTAGTAATTACTGAAATATGTACATAAATAAAATCTCTATAATAATTCACTTGGCAATTTCGCTTAATGTTTCTGTAAGTTTTGGCTTAAACATTTTAAATGCATCAAAGTTTATAATTTTTTTATCTTCTTGGTGAATAGAACCTTTTATTATTACATAAAAGCTGTCTTTATATCTATGAATGGTTTTGGTCTTAAAGTCTATTTTGCTTGATATTTAGATGTCACATTGGTTTTCTTTAAGTTAGTGGCTGACAGCTCTTTTTTACTTCTCTGCTTACTTCTAATCTTTTTGTATATAGAGGTGTCAAGAACAATGGGAAGCTGAATTTTAGGTTACCTCATCTCAATATAATGACTCTCATCTTTTCACTAGTTAATTCCATATACATTTTTATTGATGTGGACATATTTTGATCTTCTACTAAATTATTTTATAGTATTTGTCTTGTTATTTTTCTTTTCTCTAAATCTCACCTTTCATTCCTACTTAACCTTCTTTTGAAATCAATTTTTATTCAATGTTTAACCCTTTGCTGGATTTTTTCTTTTAAACATTGCATTTTCTTTTTTTTCTAAAGATTTATGCATATAGAACTGGGGTACAGTTCTGAACAAAACAGGCCAGAGGTTTGGGAGAGTTAGAGGATTCATCAGAGACAGAACAGGGAGCAGAATAGGCAGGTTGACTAAAATACACTTCTGAGGGAAGCAGTGGGTGAGTCAGGTGAGGTCTACCATGCCATGTGTGTCTCCCCCCCATCCCTGGGAATTGAACTCAAGCTGTAGTGGCTGTGGATAGCTTCATAGTGCTGTGCTTTAACTGGTTGTGATACCAGGGAAGGCCTTAAAAGATTTCATTTTTATTATTTATGCATACAAGAGCTGGGATGTAGGCTAGAGGCCCCAGGCAGTGAGAGGATTCATCAGAGACATAGGCGAGATCAAACAGGGGAATCTACTGAAATACACTGCTGAGGGGAGCAGTGGGCAAGACAGGAGAGGTCTGCTGCACCATGTGAGTTAGCTCCCAGGCTGGGGATCGAATGTGCTTCAATGGCTGCAGAGAGCGGCATAGTGCTGAGTCTTAACCTCTTATGCCACCAGGGAGACCCTCCCCTTGCTATTTTTAATCTCTTATCTATATACTTTCAGTTATCTGATAATTTGCAAGCATCCTTAAAATCTCAAGTAAATCAGTACTTATTCTTCCAAAACAAGACTTTATAACACTCTTGGCCCATCATTTTCCCTCTACTTAAAATCCATGGTTAACAAGTCCTATTTGGTTCAAAAAAAATTTCAAAAGTCAAGAAACCCTAAGCCTAGAGGTTTGTAAATATTAATGGTTACTCTGGATATCTAGTTTTGGCCTTTTCTGGACTGACCTGTCTTATACTGTAGGTAAAACCCCAACATTCTAACACTTCACATAAACTATAGTCTCCTTAGTAGAATGTACAATAACTGAAATAATCTATAGAACAAAAAGCTAATTTCTTTCATCATATTTCATGTCTCTATATATCATGTAGACCATTAAGACTCTTTATTTCTAGTATCTTGAGATTTTTCATGTACTTCTTGTTTGTTACTGTTCATTAACTGTGGCTTAGATATTTAGTTTTCCATTCTGATTCCACCATCCCCCCACACAAATACTGTAATCCCCAAACTTCATTTTCAATAATTGGACCTAATTACAATTTTCATAAGTACATCAATTTATTCATCAAATATTTACTTAATATCAAGCAATATAAGGTACAAAAACAAGACAGACTTTCTATTCTAAAGAGATTCTAGTGTGATCTGGGGAATATATATGAAAACAGTGACTATATTGTATGATAAAATGAACAAAAAAGCAGAGAGGAAATATACCAAATAAGGAAGAAAAAGAGCAACTAAGACTAACAAGGAAATAACATTTGTATGCTCCTTGAAAACTTAGCGAATATCTGTAGCCATTCCTAGACACTTCATAAAAATGATGCTGTACCCCAACATGATGTGAAGTTATATTATTAAAGAGATAGTCCTTTAACTTGAAGGAAATGTGCTTAAGATCTGCCCTGCAATCTGCTGTTATAAATTAAAAACATTTTAGTTTGAATAATCAAATAAACATTTTAAAAATTAGGTAAAGACCCTAGGAATATATCTAGATTAGAAGAAATCAAACAGCTTCTCCAAACTTATTCATACTTACATGCTTAATGAAATACAATTTATTTGTATAAAAGCTCATGTCTTAAATATTCTTATCAAATGCAATTTTACTCTACATCAAAGATCAGCAGATATACTGAGACAGAATCTCAAGTCTCTGGACCTAGGTATATCTTTGAGACAACTAAAAATTTGGGGAAAAGAACCCCTAAGGCCACTTTACTACTATACTATATTAAGGACCCTCCCTGGTAGCACAACAGGTTAAAGTGTAGCACTGCAAGCTAGCCGCAGTCACTTCAGTGCAAATTCGAGTCCCAGACCTGGAAGAGACCCACATGGAGCAGCAGACCTCTCCTGTCTTGCCTGCTGCTCCCCTCAGCAGTGTATTTGAGTAGATGCACCTGTTTGGTTTCCCCCTCTGTCTCTGTTGAATCTCACCACCCTCCTCCTTCCTCCCTGTCCCCCACAGCTCTGGTCTACACCCCAGTTCTTATATGAATGACTAAATAAAATCTTAAAGAAAAAATACTGTATTAAGAGTATGCAAAAGTAGTCACATAAATGCCTGACTGAAATGACACAATTCAATAGGATACTCACTTAGACACATTACCCACTACTATTGTTTTCTTTACAAAAAGTCGCGAAGTTTCATCGCCTGTGAGATCAGCATTCCGCTGCTCTGTTTTATGGGAGCCAGTCATACCAGAAGTGTCCTGAAAGAAGATCATAATCCATTTTCATTATGGAAAATTTTCAACAGGCAGAAACCATAAAATCATACAAGCATAGTGAATTAACTCAGACATCTGTTGTTTTTATTACAAAATTCTGACTTTATGATACCTCTCAGAGCATGGAATAATTTTACTCTAATTTCTGCATCAGTTAATATAAATGAGTTTGTACACTACAATTCATTTTGTAGGTGGGTGAGTTTTTAATAGTCACACACTTATTTCATATATACAAGCAAAATAGATTAAAAGGATTAAGAAAACTATTAGAATGGTTATCTCTGGGAAATAGGAACAGGGAAAGGAGCTGACAGAATTTACTTTCTTTTTAATCTTTTGTACTATTCAAATATTTTCACTAAAAATATAAACATAACAGTAAATTAAAAGTTTCAATATAGAGACAGACAGCCAGGGTTCAAATCCTGGCTCTTCCATTTAGTACATGTGTAATTTCTTAACTTCTCTGCCTCATTTTCTTCATGGGAATAGTACTTATCACACAGTAACTGTTTTGTAGTTCTGTATATTTCTTGCAAATGTGCTTGGTACACAGCAAATGCTGTTACTTGAGACATAAACATCTAAGTATATTACATAGGAGGTGGCATATTTCTGACTTCTATCGCTTTGTTATTTTAAAAAAGAAAATCAGATGCAGTATTTGCCTAGAAATAATACTGGAAAGAACAAGTAAACCCAAACACTGAGTTCTGATTTTTGGGTTGCAGCATTATGAATCACTTTTAATTTTTGTATTTCATAATTTTCAACAATGAACATATACAAATTTACAATCAAAAATTTATCAAAAATAAATCAAATTCAAATTGTTGATGCCTGAGCATGTGGAAAGCAACCTGCCAACTTCCTCTATCAGAACAGCTGGTTCAATAAAGACCACTGGTCTCATCCAAAAAGGCCTTTATAGCAAAATAATAACAAGAAGTTCACTTGAGATGGGAACTCAACTATCAAGCTGGCAGGACTGAACAGTAATAAATGGTCTTCCATTCCATTATTTGTCAAACTTGTACCAGTTACTAAAATCTTAAAATGTAAATCTTCAGAGAAAAGTGCTAAAAAGCTGTTGCCCTTCAAAGAAGAAAAACATGACAGTGTGTGCAGAGCTCGGGCAAGTACACAGCACCGCCAGCTCGTGAAGGTTTCTTTCATATGGACGTGAACAGCATTTAGGGGTTGTGCATGCACAAGAGATCTGAATTCTGAAATAGAAAAGACCCAGATTTAATTTTAGGTTCTGATACTTTGGTCAAATATAAACTCCCTGAGATTCAGTTTCCCCATTTCTTTATATTATTTTTAAAAGATTTATTTATAAATATAGGAACTGGGGTATAGGCTAGAGGTATGGGTATGAGAGGATTCACGAGACAGAGTGGGGACCAGAACAGTCAGATCTACTGAAATACACTGCTGAGGGGAGCAGTGGGTGACAAGACAGGTCTGCCATACCATGTGGTTTATCCTCCTGGCCAGGGAACAAAATCATGTTACATGGCTGGTTATAGCTTGATAGCACTGTGTCCTTAACCCCCTGTACCCGTAGGGAGGCCCACCATTTCTTTTTTTAAAAAGATGTATTCATTTATCTATGCACAGAAGAACTGGGGTATAGGCCAGAAGTAGGAGGGTTGAGAAGATTTACCAGAGACAGAGTAGGGTGCACAACAGGCAGCCCTACTGAAATACACCCCTTTGCATACAAGGGGAGCAGCAGGTGAGACAAGAGAGATCTGCTGTATGGTGTGGGTTAGCTCCGTGGCTGGGGATCAAACTCAGGCCATCGGGGTGAGAGCACTCAGATGTAACCCAATGACTTGACTCCAGAAAGGCTCCATTTGCCCCATTTCTAAAAGGGAAATATAACTAGCTTGTTCCCTAAGGTTTCTACAAAGATCAAACAAGACAACATATGCATACTTAACAAATATTAATTCCCTTCTCCTATGGCTCCCTCCCATCAATCCAACTATACCCTTCCAGTATTTCGGGTAGGTCTCTGCTCCATGTTGTTCGAGAGTCTTTCCTCTATATCCATACTGCTGCTATTGTCTTTATCAGACAAGAAGTCATTGTGCTGAGATAGAGAATCACTTTCTGAATGATTGGCTGATGGTGTTTCTGATCTCTGATTAGCAGGAGATGATGACCTAGATGGTGATTCTAAAAATTTCTTTATAGCAGGATGATTAAAAACCATTGTATCACATGTCTTTGATCCCTGCAAAAGCACACAAACAAAAACAAACTTTTAATCAAATTCATCAAAATTGGAAAAATTATTTATCTTTCTAAAACCTGTATCTATTTCAGGATAGATGCCTCTCTATATCCACAAAATGAAGTTTAAATGTCCTAATGCAGCCTGACCCAAGAAAACAAAAACAAGAAAGTGGTGAATTATTATGCAAAAAGTTATAGATGGGAGGTCCACTGAAAGTATATGGAACATAACATTTTACTTAAAAAGTATCTCACACCTCTTTACACAAATATATCAAATACTCTAAATAAATATTCCTACACGAAATGTAAATTTAAAATATGTAAAATGATTCTAACATAGCTGTAATGTATAGTATAGAATGCTTTAAAATGATTAACACTGATATATAAATCTTGCCCTATCTAATGCTGCAGCATAGGGTGTTTTTTATGTATCTTGTAACTTGCATACAAAATACAATGTGTTCTGCTATAACAGGATATACTATAGTTATGAGGAAGCTATTTTAAAAATTGTTTTCTTAAAATACTATGCTTTAGCAAGTAAAGGAGCCAGCTATTAGTGTCTCAAATTAAACTAACAAAGTGGTTATATTTCAATAAAGGATTTTTTAGATCTATGTGTATTTTGTTATAGCAAACTACAATCAATAAAATGGTAGATCATAAGACAGAAACAGAACTAAATAACCTTGAATAAATCCTTATGTAATGAGATAAAAATCAGTTTATTCCTAGACCATCAATGGCTCAGTTCACAAACACTAATGGCTTAAGAAGAAAAAAAAAAAAGACAACAAAACATTAAATGAATAATCACCTTTACATATGGAGTAGCTATAGCCCTACATCAAACAGCTATGAGTTTATGATGTAAATCTTAGAATTTGCCCTGAGTTGAATAGTGTCTCCCACAAATTTTTATTCACCTGGAACCTGTGACTATGTTCATATTTGGAAATGAGGTTTTACTGATGTAATCAAGTTAGGATGAAGTCCTCTTAAGTTAGAATAGGTTAAGTTTTCAAGAGAGGAGCTTAAGATACAGTGAGAAACAGAAGACAAATGGAAAAAGTCCACATGAAGCAGCTATATAGAACAAAGCTCACCAACAACTACAAGACGGAAGGGAAGAAAAGACTCCTAGAAAAACCCCTCGTAGTCCCATACCCTGATTTTGGAACACTGGTGCCAGATTCATGAGATGATAAATTCCTATAGTTTTAAGTTACCAAGATTATGAGAATTTATTAAAGTACCTCTAGAAAAGCAGTTCAGACTCTAGTATTGGATACTCTTGCAATAGAAGCATTTATCTACTATCTAAGATTCAATTCAAATAATGCTCTAGTTTCTCTAAGACAACATCAGGAGACTCACCAATACAAAGTACCTTAAAACTCGATGAGATGAGTTGTAAGCCTAATAAAAATGACAGGAATCT
Organism: Condylura cristata; assembly: GCF_000260355.1. NCBI lineage: Eukaryota > Metazoa > Chordata > Mammalia > Eulipotyphla > Talpidae > Condylura > Condylura cristata. The sequence continues at coordinate 19,830,249 of NW_004567104.1, read as the reverse complement.
TCTATATGCAAAAACCATTGGGAATAATGCAAAATAATTTGCTACCATAATCCCTCTAGTCAAGATCGCCCACCATTCTTAGCGAGCCGGTATTCATTAAATACAAGAGAAGCATCTAGTTCTAACTAGATAATGTTTAAAAAAGGGAAATTTTAAAAAGAACACACAAAGATATGGAATTATCAAAATGTCAAAGGATACTTCTGTTTCAATTCAACACTATTTCAATACTTTGAAACAATCTAGGGTAATTACATTAACCAAACAATTAAATTTAGTATTACTAAATTTGTAATAATTGCATATAATCTGATACATGTCTCCTGATATTAAAAAACATGACATACACAGCATCACCTATGAGGCATTATTGCCAAAAAGCTTTAACTTTAAACTGATAACATTTTTTTCATCCAAATTCAGTTTACAGACAAATAGAGGGAATGAAAGATAATCCAAGAAAAGCAGTAAATCTAAAATGTGGGACATTCTGCCAGACAAATCAGTCAATATCATAAGGAATGAGTGGGGAGTTAAGATTGTCCAACATAAAAATGGAAGTAGAGAAATAAAACAGTCAAATGCAACCCATGGAATCTTAACTGGATCCTGATTTAAAAAAAAAAGCTTGAAAAGATATTTTGAAAACAATTGGACAATTGGGAAAATTTAAACATGGGTTGGTTATCAGACAATATTAAAGAAAAATTCTCTTACAAGCTGTGACTACATAGAAGAATCCTTTCAGGGAACACATAAGTATTTAATGGTGAAGTGTCATGATGCCTAGAACCTATTTTTAATTGTTTCAGAAAAAAGTTAAATAGACAAATATGGCAAAGCAAAACTGTGAATCTAATTGATGCATTATTTCATTTTTCTGTATATTTGTAATTTTTCATAAAATGGGGGGCTGGGGGGAGTCAGGGATTTTTAATAGGTTAAATCTGAAACTAAAAATTGCCATTCATTAGCATTAAATGTTGAAAGGAAATTTAACTGATCTATAATTTAGTTTAGAACTAATAACTCCCTCTAAAACCTACATTAATTAAATAAAAAGGAGTATGGCAAGTTACAATGGGGCCTTACTCATCTTTGTATCTGCAAAGTTTAGCAACAATGCTAATAATCAGGAGGATTAGGTAAAAAGGAAAAAAATGCTACTTAGGATTACTGAGATATGATGAAAGAATTATGGTTGAACATGTGAAATGTATGTATAGTCCCAGAAAGGTAGGCTTCCTGTGTACTAAAATCCACTGTAAGAATGTTTCAAAGACAGGGATTCCATTGCTAACACTATTTCCCCCTCACACAATAAATATGGGTGGTCAGAAATGACTGCATTTGAAGAAAACTTACCTCAGAAACTTTCAGAAGCCCTGCAGAAGCATAGTAGTTTGCAACAATACAGGCACGAAGTTTATCCATCATCCTTCTTGCTTCAATCAGTCGCTAAAAACAAATGTTAACTCATTATTTTGAAAAACAGAAATAATAAGATATAAACAATTCACAAACTAAGAAATGCTAATGACAAAACTCAACTTCTCTAATATAAACAAAAACAAAGGAAATCAAAGTTTGCAAGAGTATACAGATTTATTAATGTCTGTTTATGTAAATATATGCATACTGAGAAATGTCCACAAAGAACACAAGGACACAAGTGAGTTCTCCGCTGAGATGGAATTTTAGGTGATATTTTACAATCCTTCTGCAATTTAATTTAAAGAAAAAGAAAAAAAAAAAGCATTTCCCCCCTCCCCCCAAAGGAGAAAGTGCTCTCTAAAAGTAAAGCAGAGGAAAGAAATCCAAACCACAACTCTGTCAGTATTTTGTTATATTCACACACAGATTTTTTTCAGAGCCTTTTAATTTTTCTTATTTTATCATTATACCTGGTCAATGACTTCAATTTCATGTTCCTTATTCTTCATTTCAAGTGCAAATTGTTCCTTGATAATAGTCTCGATCTTCTGCACAGCAGCATCTCGAGCTGTACAAAGAACATAAAATAATCCAAAGGTTAATTAAGATATGAATTAGACTTTGCATGCAGTTAGCAAGGAAAACTAGAAACCCAGGGAACAGTGTCTAAAGTGATGAAACCTAGTGGCTATCACTGTAACCTTGAAGTTACCATCACTAATGTTGGGTCAAACTAACCCTCTCTTTTCTAATATAATGCTTTGAGAAGACTATATCACTCTCTAGTATTCCTGTTAATGCTGATTCTAATCACCAGGAACATCAGACAAACCTAAGCTAAAAATAATACTTTAGAATATACTGAGTATTAAAGGTCAAGAACAACAAAGATAGGTTGGGGAGGTTAAAAGAAATTATTGAGCTATAACAACTAAATGTGCTGTGTGGTCCTAGACTACAATGGAGAGGAAGAAACAGTTATAAACTACAATAGTGGGACAACTGATGAAACTTGCATTAGGTTAGGTAAAGTAATGTAAATGTTGAAACTTTTCTGCTTTTGATAACTTTACTGCGGTTACACAAGACAGTGTCCTTAAGAAATAATCAGAAATGTTTTATGTAAGTGTCCAATTTATCTTTCAATATTAATTTAGAAAGAATAATGTGCATATACATCTGCAGCAGGCAGGTGTGTATCTGTGTGGTGTGTGAATTTGGGGGTAGGAGAGAATGATAAAATGAGGCAAAATGTAAACAAATGACGAACTACCCTGAACAGAAGACGTAATACCAGTATGCTCCTTGAAATTTTTCTAATTGAAATTTTATCAAAATAAAATTACCAAAAAAGAAAAAAGAAACCCACAAGGATTGTGATCTTTGAAAAACCACACTCCCAAGGAGAAAGTAAAAAGTTAGCTAAGGTGAAGTATTTAGCAAGCTCAACAATTTCTAATCACAACCAAAAGGAATGGACAAAGAATAAATTCAAAAGGAAAGAAAATGCCAATGTAGATAATATAATTCAGATAATGACTATTCAAAGTAATACCCAACTCAAACAGCAAAACTATCCATATAAATTGGAGCTGGATATAAAAGAATAAAATGAAGAGCAGAATTACTATTTTTAAAACCTGTGATTCTACAAAATGTTCCTGTGTTCGTTCTGTAATATGAAAAAAATCACTACTCATGCTTTGGTATATGAAAAATTGCACACAAAATTTGAACCCTTTAATCCTCCATGTCCTCTCCTGCTAAAAAAGGAGACTATCAATTAACACTAATAATAGTGCAAGCAATCCCATGGATATGTCTGCACACCAGCAAAAGACTGACTTTTCCTATATTTAAAAGAAGAGTATTTTCCACTATTACAAGGATAACATATATCCTCATAATCTAAACCTTGCATGTAGAAACTAGTAGCTATTCTTAAGGGAGACTCAAAGTCAGAAACTGACCACTGAAGATTATTTAATTATATATAACCTTCTCAGAAAGAAACACTTTTAAATGTAAACCTCTATTAAGTAGCAAGTAAAAACAACAAATCCAAGGGAAACATTCCATCAAATCTACTCTGAAAAAATTCTGAAAAATTAAAATCTGGCTTGGGTTTAGACAGAGTATGGACATCAAGAGGAATAACAGCAAATTGTCACTAAGTAACTCTCCCCACTAAGGCTTAGATTTAAACTGAAATTATGATGTTTATTGGAATAGTTTTCTATACTCTCATTTTTATTTAATTAAAAGTTATACCCAAGTGATGTATGTGATTAATGGATTTAAATTTTATAATGTTTTCACATTTAGTTAGTTTATTATTGAAAGGAAATAACACTTCCTACCAAATAAAATTACAACTGAATGAGATGTAAAGTTGCAGAGAGGTGAGTTTGCAGAGAGAATGAGAAAATTTTAAGTCCACAGACTTTTGGAGGGTACATATGACTAGACTGCATTTATAGAAAGGAATTTTCCTCCTCATCACTTAAACTCTAAGGGCCCTAATCTGTAGTATTTTATCCATGACTTTATCCTGCTATAAATTATTTCTGATCACAAGGAAGCAAAATACCCGTAAAGATGATGTAATTCAGGTTAAGGACTACTCAAAGTAATATGCAATTCAAAGAGTTAAAAATATCAATATGAAGTAGCTGGATATACAAGAACAGAAAGGAGCTGAAAGCCTGAAAATTATTTTTTTTAATAACACAGATTTATAGCTTTATATACAGTAATGAATTCAGCATGATTTGTTTAAAACATTCAAATTTAGCAATTTTTTTTTGAGTTAGCTTACAACAAGCTTTAATAACTATAGAAACAATTGATGCTTTGTTCTTCAACTAATTTGATGATCTTGGGCAAATATTTTAATTCCTCTGAGCCTCAACTGTACCACCAGAAGCAAAGTGTAGGGGTTGAATTAAATCTTTTCTCAAATTTCTATCATTTGTACAACCTCTTCAAGATACATGTAACATCTGAGAACCAAGTGAAACATCTAGTTAACACAACTAAATAATATTTCTAAATAATCAGACATTATCCTAATATCATTATTTTTCTTCATATTCATTAAAATAATTAACAAGTATTAAAATATGAAAATCTAATTAATGAACTCAATGTGAAAACATTTTGTCCATTTGTGAAAGGCACTAAGACTCCATAATTATACCTAACAAATAGTGAAAGCTAAAACTTTTACCCTGTTGCATTGTTGACATTTTCATTATCTGATTGTATACCTGCTTTTTGTGTCATTTATATATATTGCCATTAAACAATCAGATAATCCCTCTCACAAATCTTCAAATTACACCCAATAGTGCAAATCTAATTCATATTAGTTCCTAAAAATCTTATGGGGGAAGAGTATGTCAACCAAGAAATAATTTCCTAAAATGGGTGAATTTCTACCTGAATTCTCAATTGCTTTATGTCGCTTATTTGGAAGGGCCACAGATACATCCTCATAATCAGGGTCAGTTTCTTTGATTGTTCGCTTGACTCCAGACATGATGACATTTGTTTTTCACTGTGAAGCAACAAGAAATTAATTAATAATAGTGCTTGATATTAGTACTTATAAATACATGTGTACACATACACAAAAGGAATATATTTTACAAAATACTCTCACTAGTGTAAATATACATACCCCTTTTAAGACCACAAATATAACTAATTTCCAATATTTATTTAAAAAATATCATGAGCAGGCCCTCCCTGGTGGCGCAGCGGGTTAAAGCGCAGCACTGAGAATCTGAAGCCACTTCCGCATGAGTTCGATTCCCGCCTGCTGCCTGCCCCGGAGGAGACCACATGGCGAGCCAGACC
>NW_004567104.1:19813874-19824190 GCF_000260355.1 Condylura cristata | reverse complement strand
TCTGCTCCCCACTCTGTCTCTGGTGAAGCCTCTCACCGCCCCTGAGCCTCTAGCCTGTACCCCAGTTCTGTATGCACAAATAAATAAATCTTAAAAAAAAAAAAAATTCCATTCCTTTTCCCCATATTTCAGTCTTTCACATTTCAAAGCTAGTTGCTTTTCAAGTACTTACTAGCTATCAGAGGCAGCAGCTACTATATTGGACAGCATGGTCATAACAGAACCTTCATATTATTGCAAAAACTTTTTACCAGTGTTTCACTGAGCACTTACTAGTTTTATGAGCTAATTTAGGAAACACTGTTCATAGCAGCAGTTTCTGAAATGCAATGAATCATATTATAGCCAAATTTTTACATTTTTAAAAAGGAAAAGGTGGGTAAAATTCATTTTAATAATATATATAATTTAACCACTTAACCAATATAAACAAATTAGCAGTCAGTTCATATTCTTATCTTTGGATGGTCATGAAACCTGGTGGGTATTTAACTTCTACAGTATATCTCAATTTGGAATACCAACATTTCAAAAACTGAGTAACCATGAAGATGTACTGATACACAGTTAAGAAAAACAGTGTCCAGGGTGTTTACATGCATTCATGTATGACAGACAAGACTAGAAGCCCTCACTGATTTCCAAACCTCTACTCTATCACTGACTGAGATCATTTACCTAACCAAAGGCAAAAATGCACATTATACATTTATTGATAAAATAAATTTAAAATTAATGAAAATGTAAATTCAAAAGTATTTTTTAATCAAAGTTAAAACAGGAAGAATTTAAAAGATTATTGGTTCTTAGTTTATTTCTTCCACCCATCTTAGAGACTTATATGATTCAACTAGAAGAGACTCATCATGTAAATCTTAGATCTGAAATAACATTTTTCCTGTAATTGCTATTTTGTATAATATTTGTAAACTTAATTTTTTTAAAAAAAGTTTAGCATTTATAAGAATTATTAATCAAAATCAAGCTATTTCATGTTTGTTCATAATCATTACCTGCTAGTATTTTGGAGACCCTAAATTCAAATTTTATTTTCTGTTTTTAAAAAAGCTTATGAAAGGTAAAGTCCTTTTAACTCCATTTGGTCTGCAATCAGTTTTGTCTTAAGACAACTTAAGAAAATCTTGGGCAATTATATAAAGAACATTTTCTTAAAAATTAGTGAACCTCAGCCCTCCCTGGTGGCGCAGCGGGTTAAAGCACAGCACTGAGAAGCTAAAGCCACTTCCCCATGAGTTCGATTCCCGCCTGCCCCAGAGGTGACCACATGATGTGGCAGACCTCTCCTGACCCGCCCGCTGCTCCCCTCAGCAGTGTACTTCGTCCATCTGCCTGTTCTGCTCCCCACTGTCTCTGGTGAAGCCTCTCGCCGCCCCTGCACCTCTGGCCTGTACCCCAATTCTGTATGCATAAGTAAATAAATCTTTAAAAAAAAAATCAATGAACCTCACTCTTCCTTTAATGAAAGGGGGGGATACTCCCATTTTCAGATAAAATGAGAATCAGAGGTGGATACATTCTTTTGACTGTACCCAGATACATTCCAATACACTGTTCCTGCCCACATCATTTCCTTGGTGACCACCTATCTTCTACAGTTTTCATGAGTCTTAGGAATTATGAGTAAGTCTGAGTCCTGCATCTTTACTCCTCCAATTTAAAAACTTAATAATTTGTGTATCTTCCTTCTGCCTCCCACATAATGTCAATAGTAATCCCCTCAAAACGCTAAAGATCCCAGTAGGGAACAGCATTTTATTTCACTCTCATTTATGGGATGAAACAAAACTTCTCATTTCAACTCTATAACTGAAGGAATAGAATGGAAAAAGGAAAGGAATCTGATGTACATTGGGATGTGAGGTTAATGGGGGAACCATCAATGAGTTAATTTATGCTGCCAAAAAATTTCTATTTCATGTTTTGTGGTCACCTCTAGGCTTAAGATCTGAGCTTCAGATAAGAATTATAAGAAGATTTAGGTATAGGTATATCGAGCATTTTATTTTTTCATTTATTTATGCACAGAAGGACTGGGGTGTAGGCCAGAGATGTGGGGGTTGAGAGGATTCACCAGAGGGAGAATGGGAAGTGGAACAGGTGGATCTACTGAAATACAGAGCTGAGGGGAGCAGCAGAGGAGAGAAAAGAGTTCCACTGTGCCATGTTAGGGGATCAAACTCATGCAGAGTGGCTGGCGACAGCTTGGTAGTGCTGAGATTTTTACCCCTGTGCCACCAGGGAGACCCTTGTGTTAAGCATTTTAAAATAACTCACTTTTTTTTTTTGTCTAGTAAGAACATCTCTAAAAGTACACTATGACACATTCAAGTATATGCTAGCTGAAGCTAATAAGCACATCAGCCAAGGCATGCTCTAATGATGTAATAAATAAGTATACAGAATATGAAACAAAGACCCATGGTGTAATGTGAAGTTTTGGATTCTTCTTGTCTGAGATTTATCAAAGAGAAGTGTGATGCTGTTGTATCATACTTTTTTTAGGTTATATCATATTTTTAAACAGAATGTCCTACTAACTCACTTCATGTTTTAAATCAGATTAAATGAAAATACTGAGGTTAGTGATAGTCTTTTTTAAAGACTTATTTATTTGTGCATATAGAGCTGGGGTACAAGCCAGAGGTGCAGGGGCGGTGACAGGATTCACCAGAGACAGAGTGGGAAGCAGAACAGGCTGACTGACGAAGAGCACTGCTGAGGGGAGCAGCAGGCAGGTCAGGAGAGGTCTGCCATACCATGTGGGTCACCTCCAGGGCAGGGTGCTGAAGTGGCTTAAGCTTCATAGTGCTGTGCTTTAACCCACTGCGCCACCAGGGAAGGCCCGATATAAACTATTTTTAAGAGTTTGTTTATAATCTGTCCATGAGAAAGGATTTTTTCCATTGGACAAAATCCAAGTAAGAAATATATGAAAATATAAATCCTCCAAGTAAAGTTTTTATCTGAAACAGCTCTTTACAAAAAAGTAAATGCTGTTGGTTTAAATTTAGAAATCACGTTTTTCTCACATACCATATAAGAAAGCAAAACTTGCTTTGTTCAAATAATAAGTCTGTGTTCTTGACAATGTTAAGACCAAAACTCAGAGTCTTTTAATGTTTTCAACTTTGAAATGAACCACAAAAGTAATTTTAAAAAGCAATTATTTAATTAAAAACACAAAATTAAAACAATACAGTTACAAGAAATTCTTGGTAAAATGTCTGAATGCACAGAGAAGATTCAGAACCCTGTTTTACAAATACCACATCTTACAAAATGTGGCCAATTGCTGGGGAATAAGTAAAATCTGACAATACGGCACTTGAACAATCTGCCACATACTACTTAAGTTATCTTCTCAATATACAATTCCAGCATTTGAATTCCATTAGAACCCTTATATTTTGTGTTCTCATTCAAGACAATTTTCCCCATCTAATTTAACAGGGCAGAGGAAGAGGCTAGCAACATTATTTTCTATTTGCTTCCATATAGACAGATATTCCAAAAATGTCAATTCTTTTACCCTGTCTTTTCCATAGCCTTGATTTCAAACAAAACTAACTTAGTCTTTTGTAAATGGGATAACCAGTGTTCCTTTATTAAGTATCTGGATGAGAGAATACACAATCTATTCTCCTATTAGCCAAAGAAACATTTCAAAAATTTCTGCAAATAAAGTATAGTATATCCACTGAACTCTTGATCCAAGCAACAGGAATTAATCTAAAACAATATTACATATATGAAAGTCTATTAACAGGTAAGTTAATCTTTGGTGAAGAAATGTGAATAGTGATTGGGGGGCTGGTGCTAGGGACTGACTTGGGAAGAGAAATAAAGAATCTTTTTGAATTAATACACGGGGTACATGCAATTATGAAAATTCACCCAACTGTACACTTAATATCTGTTTATTTTGCTGTATTTAAACTATATTTCAATTTACAGAAAGTGTAAAACTCTATCTGACCATGTAATCTTCTGTATGAAATCTTCCAGTAGATTCCCATAACACAATAAAATCCCATTCCTTAAAACAACATACAAGTCTTACATGAATTAGACCCCAGCTCCCTCTCCATCCTCAGTAACTAAGACTCTGATAAATTGGTTTTCTCTCTGTTTCTCAAATATACGTCAATCTTTCTTTAAGATTTATGGATCTATGAACCCCTATGTATGGATTGCTTCCCCCGCCCTCCAGGTTAGCTTTACCAGATCCCAGCTCAAATATCACCTTATCAGCGAAGGCATTCCCTAATTATCCTATTCAAGATAGCACTCCTCAACTTTCCTCATCAAAGTTCCTGGAAACTGGATGTGAGGGCAATCTGGCTGTTACATCTGTCACCCCATTGATCGCCAGGGTTGATTGAGCTGATCTGGCTGGCTTGGTGGGTGCCCCTTCCTCCCTCACTGCTCCCGAAGCTCGAAGATGCTCATTTGGTCAAAGAGGACGGCCTTCCCGTAATAGAGACTGACCAGTCTTCTGTCAAGGGTACAGAGTAGCTGTGCTCCCCTGCTAGAACCTCCAAACAAAGATCCTGGAAACTACCAATAAATGACTGCTAAATGAATGAATGAATGACTAAAACAAACATCCAAATACCACAGGGAACATAACAATTAGTTTGCATCATTCTTTCCAAAGTACTTAAAATCTATTTGTTGATTTTGCTATATTCAAAGGCATGATAGCTACTTGTTTAAAGTAAGATGTGCAGTTACTGTACACAGATGCAAATAAACAGAAGGCAAGCATAACATTAATAACAGACATGATAAGGCAAAAAACATTTAACATATAAATAGGTTACTATTAAAAGACACGTTAAAAACTGTAAACTAAACACCACTGTCAAAATATACAAAACACAAAACAAACCAGAAATACAAAAATGTAAGAAAATTGTATGTAGAAGTTGAACACATCTCTCAAAAATGTAAAAGACCACGAAGATAACAGATAAAAGTAGATACAGATAATGCAATTACCAAGATATATAAACTCTGAGCCCAACAGAGAATCCATTTTAAATTTATACAAAAATTCATTATTAAATCGTTTAATAGGATAAGAAACTCTTGCAAAATGTGGAAATGTTACATTCTAATCCTAATAAAATGAAATATGAAATTAACACAATCTCACTTTGATATGGAAAGTATGATACTCTTAAACAACTCAAAATAACAAATTACTTAAAAATTAACAATAATTTGAACATAATATCTAAATCTATGAAAATGTGGGGGAAGGTATCCTCAGAGAAAAATGACAGACCAGTTTTCATCTGTGAATTCAGATACAAATCTAATCCAGCAGGGTATTAAAACAGTACAACATAATCAGGAAGTTTTACTGCCACCAATAAAAACAGCATTGAGGAGCTTGAACAGCAAGGTGATACACATTGTACATTTATACATTTAATACTGGACCTTTACAAATATATTGGTTTTGAGTAATCCATTTCATAAATTATATTTTTCAAATTAAAAATAGGCTCCCAAAAGATCATCCAATATGTACTCTGACTATATAGCCATTTTAATATTGTACTGAAAAACATCATTAGACATAAAGAAATCCTATCAAAAAAATTTTTAAAAAATCAGCCAATTAGAAAGTCCCCCTTTATTTGAAGAATATTCACATATATTCTCATACTGACAAGGATAACTGAAAATACACACACCTAATTTTCTCCCTAAATTATGTTTCCTTTTTCACAGCACAAGCAATTTGAAGTGGCCTATTATAGGAAAGACTCACCTCAAGGGAAATTTAGGAGAAATAGAAGATTCTATTCTGTTTTCATGGAAGTTGGTACTAACAAAACTATTCTAAGTTGTTATACACAAAACCATTCAAATAGGCTCTCATTTGTTGGTGAACATGCATAACTACTTTTTCTTCAAGTCCTGTTATGTTTTAAGCAAAAAAAATCAGAATTTTACACTGAACCAGAATGGTGGTAGCTGACAGAGGCCATTCACTGGCATCATAATGTATGCCAAAATAACATGTATAGAAAAGCTGAGCTTATAAAAATGTAATATTAAGGATTATATTTTCCAAGTCAAACATACCTACTTCCCATACAATACAAAACTTTTAAAAGTTGGTAAAATACTGTAAAACCCGCCACAGGATCCATTTAGGACAAAAAATACCTACTTTCCTATTATAAGTAAAACTGCTTAAGATTATATATACTTAAGGTCAGTCCTAGGATCTATGCAGGCCAGTACTCTTGTCTCCAATCTTGCAAGCTTAATTTTGAGATTAAGTTTAAGATAAAAACAGCTATTCTAAATTATCCATGCTACAACTTTTCTATCCAGTAGTGTAACAAATGCTTAAATCAGACTTTAGGCAAGTTTCCCCTTTTACCCTAACACTTCAGTGTACTGTCTCTGGACAGTGTAAGCCATATGTGGTATTTAGAGATTTGGAGATATTTAAAATAAATTCTTCCTAAATGACAGAAGGAGGCCACATAACTTTCTAGTGACTTCCTTGAAGCCACTTCCAGACAAGGATCACTACAATGGTCTGAAACTATAGCTGATTCATATGGTAGTCTTGTTTCTGTTGTAAAGCCATAAAAGTTTTCCTTCTAAGAGAAGCAAAAGGGAAACAAAACTAGTCTACTAGTCTACAAATTCAGATCGTAAAGGAAAAGAAAGGTATTGGACCAGGTCACAGTTATACAAAGCTCTGGAATAGTCATGGAAAATATATAAATTGAGCCAAAATCTTGCATGATTCACTAAAAAGGGACTTTTAAACTGACATTAAATCCCATGGTCTAGCTCTCCCTTCCATCTGGGGCTGAGAGTCTAGAAAGTAAGAACTTAAAGCACAAAACCTTCTTCAAAAGAAAATTGTTTTTTCTTTAGATTAGCATGACCTAGAAAAAATACCCATTTACAAAAATTTACCCAATAATGAAAATTTTCTGGAATCAGCTATAGTGATGGTTGCACAACTTTGTGAATATACTTCAAAAAAATGAATTTTACACTTGAATGAATTTTCAGTATATGAATTAGCACTCAACAAAGCTGTTACAAGAAGTCACAATGATAATCCAATGGACAGTAATCCTCCACAGATCTACTTAAAGATCACCCTTCCCCAAGTGTGTGTATATACTTTGTGTATACTTGCAGGAGTGGGGCAACTGGCAGGGGAATCAATATTAGAAAGACCAGTCAGTGGGTTAGGAGGGATTATTTGTTATTACAGTACTTTGAAATTTAATTATAGCATTAAATAGTTCAGATTTGCAAAAATATATAAAATGATCAGTGAGAATAAAAGGAGACTCAAAAATATTGGTAATTTTCTATTAAGATGGATCATAACAAAGTAGGATCTGTTGCTTTAATATTCTTTAAGTACTCCTCATCTGTGCTCTTTATTATATAACATGTATTTCACAACTTAGAAAATGTAAAAATAATTACAACATATTCATACTATAGAAAAAAAAATTCTGCTAGAATGTGTCACATGCATCTTAAAATCACCATGCTGTATAAAACAGCACAATAAAACCCATAGGTTTATACAGGAAATGGAGCTGGGGACAACCTGAAATTTTAATCAGCGACATAAAAAAAAGGAAGCTAATCAAAATGGTAGCAGAGTTGTTACACATGTGAAGTAATTAGATAAATGCTACTCTATCTTCAAAAAATTTTGCTTGTGTGAATGTGATAGTTTGTTACTGTCAAGCTGCAGAAGGCAGGCAGGCAATCTGAAATCAAGACAAGCTGTAAAAGGATGTGGCTCATAACCCCGCCATATATTGATGCAGTTAGAACATCTGAGATATATGACTGGGTGCCTTTGTACTCCTGTGGTTCAGTTCATCAGGGTAAAGTTTTCTGTATTTTCTTAGTATTTCTTGCAGATGAACTCACCCACAAACTCACATTATACTCAAAAAGCTCCCTAATCTATCACTCAGACTGGGAGACATTGTGTTTTCTTATAGCAAAACAGATGATATTACTCTAAGACTGTATTGCAGTCATTACAGAGAATGTGTTGATATATTTAAGGAGGAAGAAAAGAATGTGTTGATATAGAAACACCTCTAAAATAAAATTAAAGTGAAAACAAAAACAAAAAAACAGGGTTAACAATGAGTCCTGTGTAAACTAAAGGAGAGAAAATAGATCAAAGAAATGATATATATTTGTGTAGGGAGAAATGATTAACACCAATGAACACTTCTAGGTAGAGATGGTGCCATCCATTTTATTCCTAACAATGCTAATCATGTACATGTGTTGTTTTGGGGAGGCAGAAGCTGAAATGACTAATCTGTTTTGTCCTCTTTATGTTAAAAAGAACACAGAGAATGTGGAACAACTGGAACTTTCATATCCAATGTAATATGGTACAACCACTTAGGAAAAACAGGTTAGCAGTTTTTTGTAAGTTAAATACACCTTCCCATATAATCCATTCATCCTACCTCTAGGTATTTACTAAAAAAAAGTTCATGAAAAACTTGTACACAAATGTTCACAAAGCAACTTTATCTGTAGTAGGCAAAACCAAGAAAAAACCCAATGTCAATTAACAGGTATCTGAATAAACATGTTGTAATATATCCATACAATATTAATAAAAAGGAATAAAATGGTACATGTAACAACAAAAACTAATGTCAAAATGATGCCAAGTGAAAGAAAACAACTTAAGGAGAAGTAACAACTGAGAGGCAGAAGGGGATTAGAAAAGGGCATAAGAAAATGGGAAGAGGTGGGGGGGAGAGTATAATGGATATGTTTACTATCTTGATTGTGGTTTCACAGGGTATAAATGTCAAAACTTTTCAAACTGTATTTTATATGTGTGTGTTTATGATATGTCAACTTACCTCAATTCATCTGTCTGAAAACACACGTTAACTATTAAATACTGCCAGCCCCAAAATGTTTAAACAATACAAAATGGGAATGCTTGGACATTGTTGGTGAAAATATAAAATGGTGCTGGTGCTATGGAAAACCATTTGGTTCTTCCTCGAAAGTAAAACATATGAATTACTATATGACCTAGCAATTGTACGCTTAGGCACATATCCAAGAGAACTGAAAACATATGTCCATGCAAAAACTTGCATGTGGATGTTTAAAACAGCATTATTCATTAATAGTGAAAAAGTAGAAACAACCCAAATACCTATCCATTGATGACAGGTCAAACAGAATGTGGTATAGTCATATAAAGGAATAATTATTAAGTAATAAGAAGGAATGAAGTACTGACACACACTACAATGTGGATGAACTTTAAATGTATTTTGCTAAATGAAAGAAGTAAGGTATAAAAGGCCTCATATTTATGATTCTATTTACAGAAAATGTCCAAAAATCCACAGACAAGAGAAAGTGGCTGCCAAAAGGATGAGAGGGGAGTTGACATTGACTGTTAACAGGTATCGGGTTTCTTTATCACGTGTTGCAAATACGGAATTCAGACAGTAGTAAGGGTTGTACAAGCCTGTGAATATATTAAAAACCAAAGAATTACACACTTCTAAATAGTGAATTTTATATTATATGACTATATCTTAAAAAAAAAAAAACATAGACACTCGCAAATAAAGGAAAGTAACTTAAAAAAAAACAGATAATGGTCAATGCATCCACATGTCTGAATAAAAACATTACATATAAAGTTGAAGGCACTCCCACCATCTTGCCATTCTTTCGACCCCCAGCTTCCATTACTACCTCATATCAAGAGCCCCCTACAAATACCCACAACAGCTACTTTTCAGATAAGCACAGCAAACAATCTTTGGTGAGGAGAAACTAGTTCAACTATGGCTCCTTGTCTGCAGTCATCAAAGTTCACGTGCCTGAACATCTCACAATTACCTTCCAATGGGTTTTTATTTCGCCTCTACCTTCTATCCACTTCCACGCTTGCTATTTATCTTTCAAGAATCAAATTATATTCTGACTCATCCATTAAGTGCACTCCAACCTTCAAAAACTCCCACAGAGCAGATGATGTAGAAACAATCTACTTCATAACTCTTGTTTCTATGAGGAAAAAAGCAAGTCAACTATCACCCTCCATTGGAAAGTAGTGCAGAAAATTTAACGAAAGGGGGTTAGGATTAAAAGCAGAGAGATATAGGCCCTCCCTAGTGGCGCAGCGGGTTAAAGCACCGCACTGAGACGCTAAAGCCACTTTGCATGAGTTGGATTCCCGCCTGCCCGGGAGGTGACCGCATGGCATGGCAGACCTCTCC
>NW_004567104.1:19809423-19813759 GCF_000260355.1 Condylura cristata | reverse complement strand
AAAAAAAAAAAAGCAGATATAGGCCAACTTGAGGAAGTGGCAGTTAAGATTTGAATAAAAATCTACGGTTCAATGATAAAAGGAAACATTTCTAAAATTCCTAACAGAGCACTCTCAAGATTAGATGATGTACATCACATTTGGGCTGAAATTACACATTAAATATCAGTTCTATTCTCCTATATGCTTTATAATAAACAATGTAGTCTATAGCAAGTTATATATTCACCCAAATGGATGTATTCATCCAGTGAATGAAAGCATTTTTTTTTTTTAAGATTTATTTATTTGTATATACAGAGCTGGGGTACAGGCCAGAGGCTCAGGGGTGGTGAGAGGCTTCACCAGAGACAGAGTGGGGAACAGAACAGGCAGATCGAATAAGTACACTAGGGGAGCGGCGGGCAGGTCAGGAGAGGTCTGCCATGCCATGCGGTCACCTCCGGGGGAGGCGGGAATCGAACTCATGTGGAAGTGGCTTTAGCTTCTCAGTGCAGTGCTTTAACCCGCTGCGCCACCAGCGAGGGCCGAATGAAAGCATTTTAATATGAGATGATATATGTAGAAAATCCTGAAGTCTCCACTACACAATTGCTAGAATGAATAGATTCAGCAATTACAGTATAGAAAGTAAACAGACAAAAAATCACTAACACTTCTACAAGTAACAATCTGAAAAGGAAATGACAAAACAATTCCACTTATAATAGCATCAAAAAGAATAAAGTATGTGGGAATTAACTTAGATCAAGAGGTGAATGTTCTATACAATGAAACTACAAAATACTGCTGAAAGAAATCAAAGACATAAAAAGAAACACAGCCATATAAAAGTTACTATTATTAAAATGTCCCAAAGCCAGTGAAACATTCAAAGCAATTCCTATCAAAACCCCAATGAAACTTCTTGAAATAAACTTTTAGAAAAAACCCATACTATATATAAAATCTCAAGGAACCCTGAATAACCAAAACCACTTTGAAAAAGAACAAAACTGAAGAACTAATACTTCCCCGGACTCATACTTCCTGATTTCAAAACTTACTTCAAAGCTACAGTAAGCCAAACAATGTGGAACTGGCATAAAAACAGCCTATTCCCCAAAGGACTAGAACAGAGAGTCCAGAAATAAACCACAGCACTAGTTAAATGATTTTTGACAAGGGTGCCGAGACCATTCAAAATGAGAGTGCTCAACAAACGGTGCTAAGAAAATTAGATGCCCTTATGTAAAACAATAAAGTTGTGGACTCTTACTAATACTATTAACAAAAATGAACTCAAAGTGAATCAAAGGCCTAAATGTAAGATCTAAAATAATGAAACTCTTAAAAGAAAACTTAAGACACAAAGTCACAATGTTGGATTTGGCAATGATCTATTAAGATATGTCTAATAAGATGACATCAAAGGCACAGATGACCAAAAAATAGTCAGAAACAGAGCTCATGAAAATTTACAAATTTTGTGCATCAAAAGACATGCTCCACAGAGTAAAAGACATCCTCAGAATGGGGGAAAATAATTACAAAACAAATCATGTATCTGATAAAGGACAAGACCTAGAGTAGAGAGAACTCCTAAAATTCAACACAGAGCCAAACAAATCAATTTTAAAATAGGGAAAGTATTCCTCCAAAGATGATACACAAATACCCAATAAGCACATGAAAAAACATTCAATATTCCCAATATTAGATGAGGAAAAATCAAAACTGCTATAAGTATCAATTTTACACACATTAATTAGGATGTCTACTATTCTCCAAACAGAAAACAAGTGCTGCTGAAGTCATAGAGGAACTGGAACCAGTCTGTACTGTTGGAGGGAATGGAAAATGGTGCAGTTGTTGGGTAAAACTACAGCAGTTTCTAAAAAAACTAAAAATGGCATTACCATATAGCCCAGCAATTCTGCTTCTGGGTTTATGGCCCAAAGAACTAAAGCAGGGATTCAAAAAGATACTTGCATTAGCAGCTTTATTCTTAGAAGCTTTATTCATATGTCAAAAGATGAACAGCACTCAAGTGCTCATGGACAGATGAATGAATAAACAAAATGTGACATACGCATACATGGAACAATTATTCAGTCTTAAAAAGGAAGGAAATTTTGACACATGCCACAACATGGCTGACCCTTAAAGACTTCATGCTAAGTGAAACAAGTCAGCCACAAAAAGGCAAATACCACATGATGCCAATAGTATGAGGTAGTCAAAATCAAAGACAGTAGTATGGAAGCTGCCAGGGATAAGGGGAAAAAGAGGAACTGAGGATTTTAAAGTTTCAGTTTTACAAGATGAAAAAGTTATGGACAGTAGAGATGATTGCACAATATTATAAATGTTTCAATGCCACTGGAATGTACACTTAAAGTAGTTAAGGTGGTAAATTTTGCTATGTGTATCTTACCACAACTGAAAAACAAAGTATACCTAAGAGTTAAGTAAGCATGTTTTTTCCATTAACCATGTCCTTCCTGATAAAGTATTTGTAATAAATGCATTCTTATCTCAGCAGAGGGGTTTTTTTAATATCTAAAGAATTTTTGACAATCAGAAACTGATAAGCACAAATAAAAAAGATGCACAAAGGACAAAATATGAATTCACAATGGCCAATAAACATAACACAGGTTCAAACTTACTAGTAATGGAAAAAAAATTAAACCACTTTTCATCTGTCAAATCTGGTTTGGAGGCAGATGGAAATAAGATGTCATGAAAATCTGTGATTTTTCCCTAATCCAAACTCACTTCATAATGAATTGGTCATTTATACTTAGTGCCATTCAACTGTTTGAACGTAGCTTCCACCTTCCACTTCTACTAGAACTTTGGACAGTAACCTCCACTTTGCCAGATCCAGCTGAATATCTTACTAAGTAACTCAGAAGCAACGATAAGAATACCAATTCTCCAATTTCCAGAAAGGTATCTCTCCTGGCTTCCATGACACCCAATCTCCTGCTTTTTCTCTTACTTCACTGGCTGTTTCTTCCCTTCTGTGTTCAATCTACCTCTCCCTGTATTGGAGAGTTTGAGCCTTGATTTTCACTTCTCCATTTACACTTTCTCTAAATTCCTGCAAAGAGCATCCAAATGCTCTCCAGTTCCTTTCCATCACACAGCAGTCGAATTATGGCTTCGTGCCTTACCTAACATTTTCAAAGGATCCCCTTAAAAACCAAATTCCAAATTCCTAATCAGGACATCAGTTGCTCCTATCTTTCAAAGGATACAACCAAATACACACTCCATGATAATATCTCTAGACGGTAGAACTAAGGGTATTTTTTATCTTGCCTGTATTCTTTACATTTTTCCCTTTTACTTGCTTATTAAGAGGAAATATTGCTGAATATCGGCTCATACTACATCGCACTTTCACATGTTAAGAATGAAAGGGAATGGAAAACTGCAGAGAAATTCTTAAATGTTTACATAAAAATATTAGAAATAGACACAGAAAAACACTAAAACGATGATGTGTCGGGGCTGTAGGTTACTGGAAACATTTTCGTCCTCTACTTTCTATGTTTTAACATAATTACTTTCATAATAGAAATAACAAGGTTGATTGAAACCTCATTGTCTTCTGCAAGCAATCTGGCCACAATCCACCAAGCCAGTCTTTCTTCCAAGTACTCACTTTCCCAAGCTTCCACTCCAAGCCCACACTGTCTCACACCTCCGGTGTTTTCACTAGGTAGGGCACAGTTCTTGGAATAGCCTCCAAACCTGCTGAATCCTACTTATCCTCCACCGGGGAGGGGCGGTAGGGATGGCGACAGGTTGGAGGGAGATTCCAGGATTCTTGGTGGGTAAATCCACAACTTGCTGGTGCTGGGGCCAAATCTCGTCTGCAACCCCATCACAGGCCCCCAAGCTTAACTAACACACAGAAAGCTGAGATCTAAGGCCCAAGGGGCGCCCACCTCACTCAAAGAGCGCTATACCCCTTAGAAAAGGACCCCCGATACACAGCCCCCCAAATTCCGGGTTCCCGCTTCCGAGACTCCCCCGACATACACATTCAGCCGCGATCCAACCTCCTGTCTGGATCTTCTCCCCTCTGCAGGATCCGTCCCCGCCTGCTCGCCCGCTTAGGGGTCCTAGCCGCAGGCGGGGTGGGGGAGGGGCGCGCACGTGCCCGCGCCGCCCCCGCCCAGACAATGCCCCGGAGAGCAGAGCGCGCGCCCTGCCGGTCCCATCCCGCTCCCGCCAACACTCACCCTTTCTCCGGATCTCCCGCCGAAGCACAGGCCCCGCCTGGCGCCGCGGGAGCGCACCGGAGAGGCGAGGGAACGGGCGAAGCCCGGCCAAGCCGCCC
>NW_004567104.1:19747317-19809225 GCF_000260355.1 Condylura cristata | reverse complement strand
GCGGGGGGCGGGGGGGTGGGGGGGCGTCACACTGGTAATGCATCATTTGTCATTTCCTCCTTCGAAGAAAGTGTGAGTTCCTGCTCCAAGTTTGACTCGTTGTGGGGGTGCATTTATGAAGCATCCTCGCAATAACAGTAATTGCTGTAGAGTGTGTGTGTGATGAGAGAGAAAAATAACTATTAATCTATATTGCAGATGCAGAAAATGAAGCATTGAGACTTATCTAGGTCACAACTTTTGAGTGACCGTCCAGCAGCCCCCAACATCTCTTGAGCCTAGTCCTCTCTCTGCTTCCTATACCAATTTGCCCCAGACCACATCACCCATTTGCACAAGATCTTTGTAGCCTGCAAGGACAGACATACTTGCCTCCTTCTTTAAACATTTCTCCTCACCATATTAAGATTTACCGTTGGAAGATTGGTGGTCGATTTAGAGGAGGTTTACTTTATAATTGCTTATGATTTACATATATGTCATCAATGTTTTGTTGTATTTAATAAAAATGCTCTAAATGACTTGTTGAGAGCTCCAGTAACACGTGCCATACATTGCACACAGTGTTTGCACTTAAAAAATATTTGTTGAGGCCCTCCCTCAACAGCGGGTTAAAGCACAGCATTAAGAAGCTAAAGCCAGGGCTCTCCCTGGTGGCGCAGCGGGTTAAAGCACAGCACTGAGAATCTAAAGCCGCTTCCGCATGAGTTCGATCCCCACCTGCCCCGGAGGTGACCACATGGCGTGGCAGACCTCTCCTGACCCGCCCGCTGCTCCCCTCAGCAGTGTACTTCGTCCATCTCCCCGTTCTGCTCCCCACTCTGTCTCTGGTGAGGATCCTCTCACCCTCCACATCTCTGGCCTGTACCCCAGTTCTGTATGCACGAATAAATAAATCTTTAAAAAAATAAATAAATAAATAAAGAAGCTAAAGCCACCTCAGCATGAGTTCCATCCCCACCTCCCCACCTGCTTGGGAGGTGACCCACATGGCACGGCAGACCTCTCCTGACCTGCCCGTTGCTACCTTCAGCAGTGTCCTCCATCAGTCAGCCTGTTCTGCTTCCCACTCTGTCTCTGATGAACCCTCACATAGCCCCTGCACCTCTAACCTGTACCCCAGTTGTAAATGCATAAATAAATCTTTAAAAAATATTTATTGAATAAATAGTAGGTTCATTACTGACCCCAAAACCCTGCAGCAATAGGGAATCAAAGGATTTATAATATGTCACCCCTGGCGTCCTGAACTTAAGGTCAGGTGGCGACAAATGCATTAACAATACTTGCTCAACAAATTTTTATTTCATTTGTAGTCTATGTTTTGACACTATGTGCCAAGTGCTGTGGTAGACAATGAGGATGTAGTAATAAAAAGAACAGTTCCTTTCCCTGTGAAATTAATAGTCAATCTAATATGAAGTCCAGGAAAGGCTTCTCTGAGTCTTAAGTCTAAGAACCAACAGAAAATAAGCACTGGAAAGGTAAGAATACATTTCATGGAGAAAGAGGTAGAGGAAGAGATCACAATGAGTAACTCAGTCACTTTTTTTTTTTTTTTAATCATTTCGGGGCTCTAACCCTGGGAAATACCCAGCTAAGCTCCTGGGAGGCTGGAAACCCACTTCCCCTACCTTAGCTTGAAACAAGTCTAGTAGAACCTCTCATCAAGCAGAGCTCAGGTACAGGTAGTGGTGTTGGAAGGGAGCGGAATGTGATATAATGCTGCTGGGTAGCTACAGTTAGCAACTGGTGTACTTGGGCTTCTCTATATGCTCTCTGCCAGGCAACCAGAAAGTAGCAAGCTGGGAGGCCATGGACAGGCCATTAGGCACAGTGCCAGGAACCAGATTATCCTAAACCAGAGAACTTGTACTAGATTGGAGAATGTGGCTGGAGAATGTGGCTAAGAACCCAATGATGTGGAGAACTGAAGACCCCAGCAAGAATTAAACCATCCCCATGTCAGCTGGGAGGAGGGGTGATGGAGTGGGAAGGTAAGACATCAGACTCTGAAGAGGCTGAAGCAATAGTTATGAACTTGCTAGCCAACAACCTCAGCAGCAGATGCTGTGAGCACAGTGTAATAAGAATTAAGGAATTTTCCCTGTTGGCCCAAGTCACCAGGTGTAGGTCACCTTGTACACTAGCTCCTTGATCATAAATAAAACCTAATGGAGATAAGAATCATGTGTGACAAGCTTTCATGTTTGCATGCAAGTATGTTTTTGTAGATCTCCCTAACTAAATATAAGATCCAGATGATGCCAGCACCCAGCACAGGGAACAAAGACATTACTCAAGACCTCCTCCCACACTGAACAATTCCATATAACCATCTCACTGTCCCATCTACGAGACAGTTGGAAACACTGGTCTGGCTGTCTCCTTTTCCTTTCACAAGGATGTAAATACTAGTCCTTTGTGCACTGCATGTTGGTCGTGTCTTTCATTTAGTCCAGATGCCCACCATGAAAATAGATCCATTGAGTTTGTTTACAATGCCAGCAGGGCTGGGATGACCTCGGATGACATGGCAGCAGAGGGCACTGAGGACCCAGGCTCCAGCTCACAACTCTACACACAGTCTGAGACTTCTCCAGCCACTACCTTGAAGCTTCTCCTTGATCGTATTGGCCATCTTGAGACAAGAAAGTTCTGATGGGGGGCCCTCCCTGGTTAAAGTTTGATCCCTGCGAGGGAGGTGACCCTCATGGCCTGGCAGACCTCTCCTGACCCACCGTTGCTCCCCTCAGCAGGGTATTATCAGTGGATCCGCTTGTTCTGCTCCCCAATCTGTCTTTGGTGAGTCCTCTCACCCTTCACACATCTGGCCTTTATCCCAGTTCTTATCTGCATTAAAAAAAAAAACATAAAAAAGTTCTGATGGATTGTAACTCAAATTTACCCAAACTAAGACTACTTAAAACCAGGTAAATTTCACTGGCAAGTGTGCTTAACCCCCCAGTAAGAATTAGAGCCCATGAGAAAGTATGGAGCATTTATTTTATTTTATGTTGACTTATTTTATTGAGAACACATGAAGGGTAATTTTATTTTTTTTTTAACTCTGAGCTTGCCAAATGCACCTTTGTTTGAATACTTAGCTTCTTTTTGAAGAA
Source organism: Condylura cristata (assembly GCF_000260355.1). Taxonomy (NCBI): domain Eukaryota; kingdom Metazoa; phylum Chordata; class Mammalia; order Eulipotyphla; family Talpidae; genus Condylura; species Condylura cristata. Next base: position 19,806,103 of record NW_004567104.1, on the reverse strand, counting down.
GCAGGCAGAAACAGGATCTGCTTGTTCTGCTCCCCACTGTCTCTGGTGAATCCTCTCAGCACTTGCACTCTGGCCTGTACCCCAGTTCTTTTGAAGGTTGCTCTGATATTGGAAACTTAGTGATTCTACTTTGAAGTTATAAATATACAAATAATATGTAAATATGTTTCTAGATAGTCTACTTGTACGGTAAATAAAATTTAGGAAACTTAATGTGTCTTCTTTTACAGAAAATCTACTTTTATCCTGATGTGGTTTTACTAAAAGAAAATTTAGGTTAGAGATTCTAGAACTAACTTGCTTGAGTGAGTCAAAAGGAAGTTTTCCCAACACTATAAACAAGAAATTCTTCTTTTTTTTTAAGATTTGTTTGTTTACAGAACTGGGGTACAGGCTAGAGGTGTGGTGGGTGAGAGGGTTCACCAGAGACAGAGTGGGGAGCAGAACAGGCCGATCTACTGAGACACACTGCTGAGGAGCAGGCAGGTCAGGTGAGGTCTGCAGTGCCATGTGGGTTGCCTCCAGGGGATGGAGCTTCATAATATGGTGCTTTAAGCCAGTGTGCCACCAGGGAGGGCCCAAGAAATCCTTCTTTTAAATATCAAATCAAGTTTCTTAAATGTTACATTGAATTCTACCTTGATGATTTTTATCCTTACTACTTATGATTTTAACTTGAAACATGACCTATAAATTTGTTTAAATGAGAAAATACTTTTTCTGTTTTATTAAGAATTAAAAATAAGGGCCCTCCCTGGTGGCACAGTGGGTTAAAGCACAGCACTAAGAAGCTAAAGCCACTTCCCCATGGGGAGTTCGATCCCCGCCTGCCCCGGAGGAGACCACATGGCGTGGCAGACCTCTCCTGACCCGCCCACTGCTCCCCTCAGTAGTGTTCTTCATAGATCTGCCTGTTCTGCTCCCCACTCTGTCTCTGGTGAATCCTCTCACTGCCCCTGCACCTCTGGCCTGTACCCCAGTTCTGTATGAACAAATAAATAAATCTTAAAAAAGAAGAATTAAAAAAAAAAGAAATGAGTTGCAGATGCCACTAAAAATACTTCCTCTTTTGAATATGGATGCGGCATTGAAAATCTACAGGAATTTTTCCAGTTAAATTTCAGATCTTCACATACACTCCCTAAAGAGCTATCATCTTTCCAGACCAATCTGGTGGCGCAATGGATTAAGGAGCAGCACTGTGAGCTATTTGCAGCCACTGCAGCATGAGTTCTATCCCTGGCCAGGATGCTGACTCAGATGGTGCAGCAGACCTCTCCTGACCTGCCCGCTGGTCCCCTCAGATGTGTATTTCGATGGATCTGCCTGTTCTGCTCCCCACTCCATATCTGGTGAATCCTCTCACCCCTGCACTTCTGTCCTGTATCCCAGTTCTTAGATGCATAAATATATAAATCTTAAAAAAAATCATCTTTGAAGTAATTTGAATATATACTTTACAAATCAAAAATTGATTTACATGTCCTTATTACCATAATATCCAACATTAACACATCTCCTAAAAGTTTGTTTGAATTTTTTGATGATAAAAAGTCAGTAACATGGAAACATTTTACATTTAACAGAACATTTATTTGCATCAGTTTCCCATCAATACATATGTCATCACATTGGCCATTTCTATTGGCTGGCAGGGGCCCTGCTACTAAAGGCTTCCATGGTTTTCGTTGTAAAGTTTTTCTCACCAGACTTAGTTCTGTTACAGGGCAGGGAGAGGGACACCCCAATAGCTAGTTAGCCAGGGCTGGTGAGGGTGCAGCAGAAGACAGTGCAGATTAGAGTGATTGTAAGGCCATACTGCCAAAGTCCCACATGGCTTTAAGCAAGCCAACGTGGGTCTCCCTGCTTGCACAGGGGTTAAAGTCTCAGCACTATCAAGCTGTGGCCATGTGAATTTGAATCCCTGCTAGGGAGCTGACCCACATGTCACAGCAGACCTCTCCTTGCTCACCCACTACTTCCCTCAGCAGTGTATTTCAGCAGATCTGCCTGTTCTGCTCCCCACTCTGTCTGGCGAATCCTTTCACCCACTTCTGGCTTACACCTCTGTTCTTGTATGCATAAATAAATAAAAATAATCTTTAAAAAAAGAAACAAGCCAATGTTCCAAATAATGAGAAATTTCACATAATAACCAGAGTTTCTTTCTATGAAAAAGTCAGAAGCTGTGTTAATCTGGACCCAATTGCTAAAGTTGGCTATTAGCTACCACTTACTATGTACTAGGCTAGGAGTCTAAGCACCTCACAAATGTAATCAAATTAACACAGATTACTTTGATTAGAGAAAGTTACATTACAGTAAAAAGGTAGAGTAACAGCTAAGTGATGGAGTGGAGTGACAGATCAGCATCTCGAAGTTTAGATCTACACCAGATGGGCTGGGATGCTTCTGGGAAGCTGCCACCCCACTCAGGTGTCCCATTGCCTTCAGGGGATCATCTCCCCTACCCCCCTGCTCTCTGTTGTTTCCCTGTCTCCTTCATCCCAGTCTGAGCTTCAATTGCCATTTATTGTTTTACTTACACTGCTATTTTTGCCTCTTAAGAGTTGTTACAGGGCAAACCCAGTGTGAAATGGGTTGGCCTGACTGTGGTTCCTCACCCATGTGCTTAACATGGGACTTAAAATGAGACTCAAGTGCAGATACATACAAAAAGGTTAATAAAGGGTTTATATACAAAAAAGGGGAAATGAAGGAAAGAATAATTCAGGAAGAAAGAGAGATAAACTGATGAATGCGTCCTACCAGTTCTGCTAGCGTGGACTCCAATATCATGCTGAAAACTTGTGAAAAACCAATAACCCCAAGGCCCCCATGTTTTGTTATGTACCAAGTCTGGCTGCTTAACCCTACCCTCAGTTCCCAGCAATCCACTCTTCATTAGTGATGACATTATGGGATTTGTAGTGCTTGGTGTCTTGGACCTCTTTGGTCTAGGGTGAGAGTGGGGTTCTATAAAGGACATCCTTCCCCTCCCCCCCACCCTGTTTATAGCCATGTCTCTACTAAATAAAAAAAATATATTGCTTTGAGCCATTTAACATCTATGGTTTAGAATTTAAAAAAATTATTAGTGAAATTTTGTTTTTTGTTTGTTGTTTGGTCAGATAAAGTTGATAAAAGTAGCCCGATAAATAATTTAATTCTGTATGAGAAAAAACTATTTCCATTCTTGAAGTGATCTGTCACTCCCAAGTTTATGAGATTAAAATGACAGCTTAAATGTTAACTGTTTCATTTCAGGCATTTTTACTTAGATAATGTTGATTTCCTTAGCTAGGTGGGAGACACTTTGATAGCATGCGTCAATTTAGTTTCAAGTCTTGGGGAAAAGTGTAATTTAGTCAGTATTATAGATTCTTAACTGGAAAGGAGTGTGGGGATATAAAGTTTAGCTTGCTCACCAGTGTCTACCTTAGGGAAGGTGTGAGAGGAGGGCGGTGGGAGGTGGGATGGATATTAAATGTCAAATGTCCTACATTAATAAGAGGGAAAGCAGGGCCCTCCCTGGTGGCGCAGCAGGCTAACACGAAGCACTGTGAAACTAAAGCCGCTTCAGTACAAGTGCAATTCCCACCAGGGAGCTGACCCACCTCCCTGGAGTGGCAAACCTTTCTTGACTCCCGGCTGCTCCCCTGTTCTGCTCCCCACTCTGTCTCTGGTGAATCCTCTCACTGCCCCTGCACCTCTGGCCTGTATCCCAGTTTTTAAGTGCCTTAGTATAGTACTAGGCAGTTGCATAATTTTAAAAAATAAAAGGAAAAACATATTAAAGTTGGTCAAGAAGTTCCTAGAGCGTTGTCACTGACCAGGAAAAGGTAAATGTTAATGTGGGGCCTCAAGCCTGGAGCAGCTTCCAAAGACCTCTTTGGGGGGCTCCAGCAGAAGGGGAATCTACAGGCTGAAAGCAATGGTCAGAGAAATAAGGAAAGATCGAGAAGGATGGAGAATCCAAAACTCCACCTGAGAGTGGGAAGGGAGAGCTGGCTCAGATGGAAAATTGTGGCTAATCTCAAGTGCAAAAATACACAGTCCCCAAATGTCTGGCCTTCTCTTAAGAAGACCAATCATCCTTCCTGAGATAAAAGGGAGTAGGAACCCTGGAGTCTTTAGGGTGATGAACTTTCTCCACCAGGATACAGAGACTTATCAGACTTGTAAAATGAGAAACTCACTTTACAGTCCCAAACAAACCCTTACTGCCTAGTACTATACACAGGCAGTTAAAAAAAATGAATGATTGTCTCCAACTGATGAAACTGGGAAGGCAGGGATGGGAGAGGGAGTTAACTTTGGCCCAGGGAAGAATTCATGCAAGAGTCAGAGTAGGTGAATTAGCAGTGAAGCTTTACTGCAGGCAAAAGTACACACTGGAGTGAGAGCAGGTAGATTCAAGAGAATTGCACCAAAGGCTTTAAGGCTGCTGATATAAAATACTTGCTTACTCTGAGGGGGTAAGAGGAAGGGCTCGGAGTTGGGTCACTGGGTAAGTCCTGACCAGTTTTGTTTAGCAAGAAGGGGTAGGGTTTTACAGATGGGATCCTGAACTGTTTTTGACCAGTGGTTTAATAAGACCACTGGGTCATAACACCCCTCTTGGTTAAGTAAGATAGGGAGAGGTTTTATAATCACGGACACCCAGCGTGAGAAAAGGATATAAGCTAATAGGATTTGAGTGGCCTTGCTCTGGAATGTGCATAGACTTTTTTTTTCAGACTTACTGGATGGGGTGTGGTGGTGGTGGTGGTGGGGTGGGGAGTTACAACCTCTGCTAAATCCTGTTTGACCAAACAGCAAAGTCCAAACAAGAAACAAAATGTTTGGATTTTGGTAAATCATATTCCAGCTTTGTAGCTCTTATTGGTCCCTGTTATAACCGCAAATAACCTGAGCATTGTGTTTCTTTTGGATTATTTAATAACCACAGACGACAAAGTTTGAGAATAGGAGAAATGATGCAACACATGTTTTCATTCATGAAAACATGATATTTGTTCTTCTTGTGTCTGTTCTGGCTGGGTTCTGAATGTTTGTTTCTTTTAAAAAGGAAACCTCTAGATGTGGAGAAATTGAAGTTCTCATACATTGCTGGTGAGAAGAGCTATTTGCTCTTCGGCAAATAGCTTCGCAGTTCTTCAACATGTCAAACCATAGCACCCAGCAAATATTCAGGAGAAATGAACGTGCATGTTTACACAAAATTTGTTCATGAGGTTTTTGCAACAAAGGCATGTATCTAAATACAACCACTTTCTCTCTCTTTTTTTAAGCTTCTAGCCATAGGCTAACCATGTCTGGAAATTACTTATAAGGTAAAGCAAGTTAGATAGAAAATTTTAGCTATATCATGAGTTATGAAATCTAGACAATGTAAAGAGAAACGTAAAAAAATAGTTCAACTTAAAAGTCCGAGTCAAATTTTGAAAGACTGAAGAGTTCTGACTTTAATTTGGTTAAATTTCCTGATATCCTTAACTGGATTTTAAATGCCCAGTGAATGCCAACACTGAGATTTTTCATCTATTTATCATTTTTTAGTGGAGCCTCTGCTGTATAGCTATTGTGAAGGATAAATAATGTTGAGTTTATTTATTTGCTGACAGAATTTTAAATATTCTTTATTATTCTTAGGGTATTTAATTGTATTTTCCTCTGCCAGCTTTTAATCATGATGTTTGCCTGGCTTTCTATTTTATGATCCATCTACTCTAGAAATGCCCCCAATGGCCTTAGTTCAAATGCATAGTCCTGACTGTAAATAGCACTTATTCCCAAATATAATCTCTGGTAGCCTAGACTGAGCCAAGGCAAATAAGGTTGCGTCTATCAGGTTTCAAAAGCTGATTACTGCCCAGGGTATATCCTGTTCACCTGATGTTAGAAATCTTATTATTCTGCCCTTACAATGGGACATGCAATGACTAATTATGAGATGTTGTCCCTGTAATCAGATCTCTTTTCTCCAGTGCAAGCAAACAAAGGGGTTTTAGCTGGGAAGAGCTTCTTCCCTTTGGAAGACCTTGTCAGTGAGATATACCATGTGTGTAATCACTTTAATTTCTCCAAATAGCTTCATGTTGTCTCCCTTTGTATGACCATTATGCTTTTTCATGTATGCTTTTTTAAAATTTAAGATTATCCATTTATGCATACAGAACTGGGATACAGGCCAGAGGTGCAGGGGCAGTGAGAATATTCACCAGAGACAGTGGGGAGGGTCAGGAGAGGTCTGCTGCACTATGTGGTCACCTCCAGGGCCAGGGATCGAAATCGCACTGAAGCGCCTGCTGCTGTGGCTGGCTTGCAGTGCTGAGCTTTAACTGGCTATACCACCAGGGAGAGCCATAATTTTCATTTCAGCTTTTAAAACACCTTATTCATCTATGGTCAGAGTAAATGCCTTCTGGTTTGGTGTTTCAAACTGAACAGACATGATATGTCAGAGTAATCCTAAAAGGGCAGAGTACCAGTGCTAGCGTGAGCACAGAGAAAAAATTTCAAATACTTTAAAAAAAAGAGCGTGGAGTTAGATAGGAACATGAGGTTGCAGAATAAATTTTAAAGAATGGGAAGGTGGGAAAATGTTTAAATGCCATGGGACAGAAAGAGGCTGGAAATCAGAGCAAGAGAGAGAAGAGAGTCCTAAGATGCTGGATGAGCAGCTTTCAGAGTTTAGACGGGGGAAGGAAACCTCAGTCTCCAAGGAGGAAGAAGATAAGACATAAGTATGAGAGGATAAGATGTCCAGAGACATTCTACTCCAGTCTTTCCCTTCAAGCCTTTTTCCAGAGAAACTGCTGAAAACAGAAAACAGTCGAGGACCCCTGGGGAGAGTGACTAAGCTGTCACAGAAAAAGGGGAAGGGAAGAAGGAGCACACTGAAGGCTTGTCAAGAATACCTCGCTCAGGTGAGAAGGGAGGCCACAAGCTTGTTAGGTATCAACTTGCTGCTAATTGATTTTCTCTACAGCTCTTTAATAGCTTGGCGGTAGTTTTAGAGGTCAACAGCAACCTGGTTGATACCTGCCCAGGCAGCAGAAGAATAAGTGGAAGGGGACATCAAAGGAAGACCAGAGTTTGCGTGATGGTGAGAGTGGTTGAATGACATTATAATTATGGAGTGCAGGCTGGGCAGGGTTAATGAGAGCCAGGGACCTGCGTGAATTGATGTTAGAGAGGAGATGCGGATAAGAGCCCAAGGAGAGTCACAGAATAAGAAAGATGCAAGGGGAGGAAGGCTTTGGCATAAGTCAGAGGGCTTGGAGTAAGGTTTCATAGGCAGAGTAATCCTGGGTGATGAAGGCATCTAAGGCGTTGAGTTTGCATGTTACTGGAGTGAGTGAGGGGTAGAGGTCCATAAAGTAGAGGTCAAAATAAGTGAGACTGCGGCCCTCCCTGGTGGTTCAGCGGGTTAAAGCACAGCATTGAGAATCAGAAGTCACTTACCAATGAGTTCGATTCCCGCCTGCCCCGGAGGTGACCACATGGCGTGGCAGACCTCTCTGACCTGCCCGATGCTCCCCTCAGCAGTGTACTTTGTCGATCTGCCTGTTCTGCTCCCCTCTCTGTCTCTGGTGAATCCTCTCTGCACCTCTGGCCTGTACCCCAGTTCTGTGTGCACAAATAAATAAATCTAAAAAAAAAAAAGTGAGTCTAGAGCAAAGGGGATGGGTCCTATAGACTGACATGACTCAGGCATAATGGCAGAAATAAAAATTAAAGAATCAGGTGATGAGTCAGATTGTCAACTTTGCTGATAAAGAACATGTGAATAGTAGGTATAAAGAAGCCACAGTTGGAAAGCGGGAAACAGGATATTAGGACTTTAGTGGAATGTTATTTCCATGTTTCCAGCAAACAGCCCTTTCTGATTGTTACGTATTTTCTAACTTTACAGAAAGCTCTTGGACATCTGGGCCTGTCTCATTTGATGTATTTATCCCATAGTACCTGACCCAGTGCTTGGCAACAACTGGAAATAAAAGACCATAAAATCGCTAGTGATGCTTTATTCTCATTTACACAGTTCTCAGTACCTGGAATGCCTATGACTTCCTCTTTTGCACTATCTAGAATTTATCTGTTTATAAAGCCTGCTTCTCCCATCATTTTGTAAACTTTTTTTAGATTTATTTTTATTTATGTATACAAGAACTAAGGTACAGGCCAGAGGTGTGGAGGGTGAAAGGGTTCACCAGAAACAGAATGTAGAACAGAACATGTGAATCTACTGAAATACACTGCTGAGGTGAGCAGCAGGTGAGACAGGAGAGGTCTGCTGCTGTACCATGTATATTCACGTCCTGGCTGGGGATAACGTTCAAGCCACAGTGGCTGATGATAGCTTGATAGCATTGACTTAAAAAAAAAAGTTTATGGCCCTCCCTGGTGGCGCAGCGGGTTAAAGCACAGCACTGAGAATCTAAAGCCGCTTCCGCATGAGTTCGATTCCCGCCTGCCCCGGAGGAGACCACATGGCGTGGCAGACCTCTCCTGACCCGCCCACTGCTCCCCTCAGCAGTGTACTTCGTAGATCTGCCTGTTCTGCTCCCCACTCTGTCTCTGGTGAAGCCTCTCACCGCCCCTGAGCTTCTGGCCTGTACCCCAGTTCTGTATGCACAAATAGATCTTTAAAAAAAAAAAAAAGTTTATTTTTACATCATTTTGTGCATTTTTTTCATCTCAGTTGTAATCCCCGTGGGCTTCTCATCACCAAATCACCCCTGTGCCGTCAACATAGTCCAGGATAGCACTGACTTTTAACCCATGTCCCTGCATCAGGGAGTTTCCTCATTTTATAAACTTTGAGGAGAGGGATTATCACTTCATTTTTTTTTTTTTGCAAACCTAACAGGTAACTTTCTGCTTGATCCATATTTTTTCTTAAAAAGATTTATTTAGGAATGCATACAAGAACTTGGGTACAGGCCAGAAGTGCAAGGGGTGAGAGGATTCACCAGAGACAGAGTAGGGAGCAGAACAGGCAAACAGACCAAAATACACTGTTGAGGGGAGCAGTAAGAGAGACAGGAGAGATCTGCTGCACCATGTGAGTTAGCTCTTAGGCAAGAATTAAATTCACGCTGCAGTGTCTGAGGATAGCTTCATAGTCTGCAGTGCTTTAACCCCTTCTGCCACCGGGGAGGCCCTGCCTGATCTACATTGATTCCATTATCAAATAATAAATGAATAAGGGCTGTTAAGAGCTACTATCTCTGATTAAGCACGATTACCAAGTAGTAAGTTAAGTGTTTTTACATTTTAATTTGATCTTCACAACAAGACTGCCTGGAAAGAGGGAGACAAGCTCAGAAAGATTAAATATCTTACCCAAAGACACACAGGTTAATAGATGTTAAAGCTGGCAGTTGAATACAGTTCTGATTTCAAAACCTATTTTCACACATATTTCTACCACACCTAGTCCAAGTGTAACCACTAGTGCTTTTCAGAAAACCAGCTTTAGGCTCCATATGCTAACTTTATCTTTAATTTTAAATTTTTTTAAAAAGGTTTATTTATTTATGCATATAGAACTGGGGTACAGACCAGAAGTACAGGAGTGCTGAGAGACTTCACCAGAGACAGAGCAGGGAGCAGAACAGGCAGATCGATGAGGGACACTGCTGAGGGGAGCAGCGGGCGGGCCAGGAGAGGTCTGCCATGCCATGTGGGTCAGCTCCCCAGCCTGGGATTGAACTTGTGCTGGAGTGGCTGCTCTAGCTTCATAGTGCTATGTTTTAACCCAATGCACTACCAGGGAGGGCCAGCTAATGTTATCTTTAGAGTAATAATTCTCAAGGGACTTTTAAAGAGCCGCCATGTGTGCTAGTCCTGTGTCCTCTGAGAAGCAGATGCCAAGATGTGATCGAACCAGTAAGGATTTTAATAAAACTACGTAAGGAAATGCCCTGTGAGAGAAAGCAGGGAGGGAGCATCAGAGAAAGCCTGGGAGAGCCATTAGAACCTAAAAGCAAGCAAAAGAGCAAAAGAAGGTTGGTTACCAGCATCCCACCTTGCCTGATAGTTTAATGAGGGCTGGACAAAGCAGAGGGTGATTTAAAATTTTTACTTTAATTTTTGCTGTAACAGATTTGTTCTTCCATATGTGCACATTCCATTCACCCTCCACCAAACCCTCAATGTCCATACATTATCTGCCTCTCTCCCCTGACCCCCCCCAACACCCCTTAAAAGGCAGTTTTTGTGTCAAAATTCACCATCAGAAGACACCTGTCTCCCAGAACAGATGTGTGGGTAGTTTCCCAGAGACAAGTCAATGGCTGGGAGCAGCTGGAGGGAGGGTGGCAAGATGGTTTCAAAGGCAGCAGCTGGACACTGGTTAGTCACACTCCCTGTGGCTGGGAGCCAGTCAGGCCCAATTTGCAGGCCTGTTTCCAGGGTGCCGCACCATGCTGACAGCTTCTTGGAGAAGGGCTGCTGTCTGTTTTGTTTCACCACCAGTTTGCCCATCTACTGACAGTGAATTCCTACAGTGCTTTACAGTGCTATCAGTCAAGTTTCCATATAATAGACCGCTTAAACAAGTGTCCTTTCAAAACACTCTTTCCCCCTTCCAGTTGGACAAGATGTCTCCTCCCTTTAACATCAACTGAAAAATATAGTACCCAAGACCTTGACTCTTTGGACTGATTCTCTTTAGCATTTTGGTCTTAGTACATATATATGGATTATTGTTTATCACAGTAGGGAAAGTCCTGTTTTAAGGTCTATTTTGAACAGGTTCTTTTACAGTCATAGGAACCCGAATTGGCGCTTTCATCACTGGAAACATTGAACACCTCGATGCTAAAAGTGTTACAAGAATGTCAAGTGATCTGTCTGAATTTATAAAGGTTATTGAGGATATCAAGAGGTCAATACCACTGAAAGAGTGCTGCTTATCGCCCTCTTAGAAACATGAGACACAGCATGCCCACGCCGGCTGCAGGAAGAACCAGCGTTAGTGAGGCGGCAGGTAGGAATAACTGGAGAACATAGGCAATGACCTCTACTGGGGCTTCAAGGGAAACTCAGGGCAAAGTAAAAGCATAGGACCGGCCAGTGGGAAAACTTCCGTGGGATACAGGGGTTGCTCCTCGTCATCTGGTACCTGGAAATACCGGCATGGTATTTGAGACTTCAAGTGGTGGTATGGTGGTGGTGGTGGTGGGGATAAGGGCAAGGGTTTACATCAAAAGGTGGTTTTATTGGCAAGTTGTTTAATGGTCTAAGAATTAAATAATCCTGCAAGGGATAGTCTCTCTTCAGCCACCAAGTTTCCTCAAAGATGTAAAGAAAAAATCAAACAAACAAAAAAAACAGAGGGAAACATCCCTTTTCATTTCCCGTCTCCTTTAACAGCTAGTGAAGAGCAGAGAAGCACAAGGCAGAAACCATTTCTCCCCACATTCCATTAAAAGTGCAGGTGATCTTTTGGGAGAAAATTTAAAATATAAATGGGTCTTAAGCTTCCCCCATTGCCCTGTATTCCAAATATAACTCATACTTTTAATTCTTTCTTGTCCTTCTTGTACCCATTGTAATTTTGCCTTGAGCCAGCTGCATGAGAAAGAATCAACATTTACAGTTTTTTTTTTTCTGTGCCAGAATGTTGCTCACCTTCAACATACATTGCATGACCTCATCTTAACAACAAGCCTGTAAGGTATTATGAGTGCATTTCTTAAAAGAAGAAAAGCATGAGTCAGTGTTAAATGGCTTTACAGCTGAGCTGAGTTGGAGTCAGGTCTGATGAAGTGCATGCACTTTCCAGGTGTGGCTGTAGAGGAATTAAGTCAAATGCAAACAAAGGCACCATTTATTATTAAAGGACTCTAACTTCACATTTAATTTTGATAGTATAATTTAAAAGCTAAGCATAAAAAGCTAAGCATTGCCTGTGCCTCTATAATGCTTGCATGTTTTCAAAATTTTTACTTTTATTAGACAATTTTCTTCTCCTTGACACCGGAAATAAATTTTAGCTGATTTAACCTCAGCATTATTTTATTATAGGGTTACTTTTGAGAACCCTATAAATCAAAAGAAAACTAGAGTTCAAATGTTATGGGTCATATCCTGGTTATTGAATTTTTTTTTGACTAGGTAACACTTTCATGTTTAGTTTACACTATATAATTGATTATATATATTTATATATAACTACAAATAAACACACACACACATATATAATTATAAATTAGTGTGTAGTGAAGTTTGCTTTTCACTTCTCTCTAAGCCACCAATTCCTCTCCTCATACACACCAATGTCTTTGGTTTCTTGTTTAATCTCTCAGTTACTTTATGGACATACCTATGAACATATCTATGTTAATATACAATCCCATTCCTTTTTCACATACAACCAAGTGAATGTATTTAAAATAAAACAGAACATCAAATTTTTGGTAAACAAAATTTAATACAACCATATAGTCAAGTAATAATGGTTAAACAACATTTTATTAGATACAACTTTTAAAAAATTAGACTATGCACAGAGTATATTTAAACAAAACATTTAAGTATTAATGCGTTACAAATTGAGTGGGGAACAAATACAAAGCATTTTCTTTTTAACTGTGAAGACTCTGGAGACTCTAATTGAAAGCAAATGACATTTGGCTGTCAAGGGTCTGTATAAGTTTTTCAACTCAGTAATTGTGTTATCTTAGCTCCAGAAACTCTCAACAAAAGTTTAAATAAAGATGCTGTAGGGAAGGGTATTGGGGAAGGGTAAGAACTTTTTCAAGAAAGTTAAATTTTGAAAAGTCTGTAGAGAAAAAAAAGTACATCCGAATGAAACAAAGTAAGTGGATTTACTTTTTCTATATTAGATGTAGAAATGGCAAGTGATGGTTACAAGGGTTTAACCAATGTAAAATAGGTATTTTTCTCAATATCTTAAAAAGCACCTTGGTATCAAAAGCAAACCAAACATTGTAATAAAACTCCAAACAGCCAACCTCTCAGCATTCTCATTCTGCCAAGCAATCACGTGGTTGGTGCTTATTAAAAAATTTAAGAAGAGAATTTTATTTACTCTACATAGAGAATTTAGACTGAAAAAAAAAAAGTTGAGACAGCACTAGAGAACTTAAGGCACATAAATTCAGATGATGTTTTTCTGAAAACACTGAAACAAATTCTTTGGAATAATATATAAAATAAATTATGACAATTCCTGTTTTAAAAAATTATGATGATCATTTTTTAGTACTAAGTAAATTTAACATCTAAGGCAATCACACAAATGTAAAACATTCATATAAAACATTTAAAAATGTTTGAAGTATGTTGCAAGTGTCTCTGGAATTATCAGCTCACACTCCTGGCTCAAGTGGTTTCTGGTGCCTAGAGCTGGATGTAACAATATGTATAGTTCGCTAGTCAAACCTACTGCTTTAAAGGTCAACCAAATTGCCCCATTCTGGTTACTCAGGATGGTGAAATTATTTAACTAAAGAACAGTGGGCTGAGGTGATGTAAACCTGGCTTTCAATATAATGCACAACAAATCCTAGTAAGGCCAAAATTACATTGAGGTTTACTGGTGTCTTGAGTTTAGTAAAACAAGGCAATCCACAGGAAGCCTTTAAGAGACATTATCTTATCACTTCACACCACTTAGCAATCTCTCCTCTTTGAAAATCAGTCTAGATCAGAAAGATGTTTTTTCCATACATAAGTCTCAAGACACAAAAGGCACACACAAACAGTTTAACCCTTTTCTTTTTGTGATGGGTTCTCACAGCAGTTCTTTAAAAAAAAAAAAAAAAAAATCTATTGTCATATCCAGACAACAGGAAAAAAAAAAAACCTGGTTTGTATATTGACAAAAGTTGTATATTTGAACCTTTGTCTTTCCTGAGTTTCAAAAGGGTATTTGACAGTAGAGATACATAAATAGTTCATATTCACTAAGAGAAAAATGTTTCAGTCCACAAAACATTTTCATCTTTCTAAATATAGAAGAATGAATGTTCAACCACCGTCATGTGTGAAGCCCTTTATCAAATTAAATTTACCGTAGAATCATACTGAAGTTTTAGTTATGGCATTTTAAACACCCCCAATAGGCAAAATGTTAATACCCTCCCTGAGTATTTACGTCATTTTTTTAACACCTGGTTTAAACAAAGTGAAGTCATTTAGGAAAAAATGTTACTGAAGATCCATAGGCTACCATTTTTATAGCTGTGCAGTAAAGTCAGTCGAGTATTAGAGTAGAAAAGGAAGGTCTTTGTTGTAAAAATCAGATACTTTATGGATCACTTACTTATAGAAAAACTTGAAGGATTTAAGTTTACAGGAAAAAAGGTACTTTTCTGTTGACCCACAAAATACGCCCTTGAATTTTCTTTCCACTGAGGTATCACAGCTGGGTTTAGCAAACTCATGTCTTCTTCCAATTTGTTTTCTGATTTTGTAAGAGTGTATGTACTATATAGAGTCTGTATACAAGTCATCATCCTAATTCATCATGTACTTTCAAACATTAAAAAAAATTCTAGAAATACTCAAATAAAAACATCTTCTGGAACTGAATTTAATAAGGTCTATGAATATTTACTTTATGTGCTTTTCTCTGATCATCACAAACTGATAAAATTCTTATTGTCTGTATGTATGTGTACATGACCATACAATATATTTACACATATCTATGCGTATACAAACACAAAGACTTAAATGAACATGACCTATCAAAAGAAAATCTGTCAACTGTATGGTGATAGTATGGATATACTCTAACACCAATTTCATTGATATAGCTCTTTTGATAAACTAGTTATATGCTAAAATTATTTTATCAATACTAGAATTTACTTATCAAAAATCATTAAATGAAGACAATGAAAGGAAATCATAATACCAGTTAGGTAACTTTAAAAACAGTTAATTTAGTTTCCTAGGATTAAAGGAAAGTTCATGGTGGCCTACCTAATTACAGTTTTAATTAGGTAGAGAAAAAAATGAAGCAATATTGGTACAAGGTCTATGTTTAAACAACTCTTTTATAGAATTTCAACTCAAATTTACTACAATAAAAACACAGATAAATGTATACTAAAATACAAGCAGATAGTTAATAGTTTACAACAGGCAAAATACAAGAATACAAGTTATCTTGACAAAGTTTTTTGTGTGATGTCTCTGTATTTATGGATGACCACCCTCTTACAAATATACATGAAAATAAGTATTACTTGCATAATCCTCAGCATTACAAAACAATATTCTTATACATTATCTCATTTACTGCAAAGAATTTCTGAACTAAATATGTTCCATTATCTACAAAAAGTATAATGCAGAAGTAGACGTTTACTTTAAAATTAAAGTACAAGTATCCCAATATACCTATAGTTGTTGTTCAACTAAAATGAGAAAAGATTGTTTCTTGAACTGTTCTGATAACTGTCACAAAAAGTATCTATACCCTTTTAAATTTTAATTTCAAAAATAAAAATTTCCTAAAAATTTGTAAGATTTTCAAAGTTCTCAGCATTTATATTCCACATAAACATTAAAATTGATTCCATATGTTTTACTTAAAAATCTCTGTATCACTCTATGGTGAGAACAAAAAGAAATTCACTGTTAGGTCTTCTGTTCAATTACCTTGGTTTTAATAGAAACCTGGTTATACTATCATCAAATATCTGCATCATCTCTATTATGACAAGGAATATACAATTATAATGTGAGACAACAACATTGCCTGGGAAATGGAAATGTAGGCTACCTAGAACATCCTTAAAATGTTGTGAATTATATTTGCCCACCCAGGAAGAACAATAATCACGTATGCTGTAGTTTCTGTCATCTCATGTGCCTTAAAAAGAATTTTTACATTATTCTCTGAAAACTAATAAACTTTATAAACTGGAACTGAAAAATCTAGAAAAAGGTAATTCGCTGTACAGAAACTTGGGAATAATGATCAGTAACTTACACAATGGATACCAAATGAGAGATTTATCTTAGAAGATCGTAACGACTGCTGTTGAGTTTTTTCTTTTTAGATAGCCATTTCATTTTAAAAGAAAAATGGACCCAGAGATATGTGGTCCCTGCTTTTATCCTCTCTTTAGACTAGACTCCCAGAATTTTCAGCTCACAAGAAAACAGGATAACCAGGAAAAAGATCCTCACCCAAAGCACTATATTAATGAGATCAAACCCTGTTGGGCTAGGGAGAAAATCTGTCCCTGCTTTTCATAAGATAATATTGCAAAATGGATTTAGGTATGTTTAAGACAAGGAGCTTCCCTATACAATTTAGAGATGATACATAAATACCTTGAGAGCCACAACGGGTCATTTTTCCTTCAAAGGTCTTAGATAGTTTTTTCTTAGGAACTAACCTAAAAATTTAATCCTCATTTCAAGGGCACTTGCTTTTTATATCTCCTATCCAATCTCCTTCAAAAAATGTTTAATGAAAAACAGCAACACAAATAAGTCATAAAAATTCAGTATTTTATGATATTCAAGTTGTTGCCATGTAAATTTTATCAATTATAGAAACAACCTTCAATAAAATTAATCAATTTGTACATATTTTTAACAATAATTATCTTTTAAACTAATTTTTCATTTTAGGATGCATCCTACGCTAAGATTCAACCTAAATGAAACTTTAAGTCATGAAAGTTTCTATCTACTTATGAGAAAATAAGGACTATACAGTTTTATAGACATACACATACATATATAAGAAACCATCCACATATTCCTAAAAGGTATGCAGGCAGCCATTACGTCCTATTCCATACAGGTTTTTCACAAATACTTACAAAGGTAAACTCTCAGAGCCCAAGTAACAACCACCATTACCTTCAGTGAGCAAAATATTTTTCAAATACAATAAGGCTTTATTATGATTTGAAAGATTGCTATTTTGGGGAGAAAGGCACCACAATTATTATATTTTTTGTGTGTGCATATAGCACAAAGGAGATATGTCAAGTTCCCACTCTGGAGTTTCAAAAACCTTTCCATCTTGGATTGGTGTGGCTTCTTGGGTGAGGTATCCTGGTTTTAGAGCTTAAAGAATTTCTCATTGTATCTATGAATAGTCACACAGCCATGATAGGACACTGGCCTGGGCATTGCAGCTACCCCCGTGATGATACTTGTTGCGGGATCGTAACAGAGAATAGTGTCTGTTGCATCTCCATTTTCCCGTCGTCCACCCAGGATATATATTTTACCATTGCACACAGACATACCACAGTTCTCCTGTTTAACCAAATAAATTAAAAAAAAAAATTAACTGTTGAAGGTAAGGCATTTGGTGACAAAGTGTAAAGTAAAATGAGACATGCTATAATATAGTTAAAAAAAAAAAAAAAAAAAGCGAGAAATGAAATAAGCTTCCCTTTGGTGGACTGAGAGAAGGGTGCAGTCAATGACGGCTGAACAAAAACATTTTTGAAGAGTTTGACTTGCTATTCCTACTAAGGAAGATCTTTTATTATAGAGAGTGGCTATTACATGACCACAAAGCAGAGACATTATTCATTATGTGGAATTACCCATATTCATTATATGGAAATACCCATATGGAATGAACGGAAGAATTACAATCAAATTAACAAAGCACTGGCTGGGTCATAGAAATATCCTAAATAACATTTTACAGTTACCTTTCCACCTAATGGGATTCTTAGCTAAACTCTTCTCTCTCAATAATATAAATTGTAGTCCTATACAAGACAAATATTCTTGCAAGGATAAGGGTGACTAATGAAAAAAAATTTACACTAAAATTGTCTCACTATTATATGCATCTGGTTATTCTGCAGGTCAAATTATTTTTTATTTACAGTTTACTCTGATTCAGAAACTTACTGCATATTATAATCCTGGATCCTTATAGCCATTAATGAGATGTGTTTTATTACTTAAGTACAATAAGCATTTTCACTTGATTTGCTATATATATTTTTTTCTTTTGCAGAAGAAGTTAAATCTTGATGAACTGATGTATCTTCAGAGGTCTACAAGAATTAGTGAGCACTTAAGATACCTCTATTTAGAGTCTGGATATATCCAGAGTGACTTGGCTCATTCTCATTAGTGAATGACAAACTTCTCCATACTACCACTCATGATTAGTAGCAGTTCAAGGCCAAACGATAAAATTTTTCATCTAAAGCACAATGAAATTTTTTAGTAAAATTTTTTAATTAAAAATATTTTTAATTAAAATACATTCTAAAAGTTCTGAAGTACAAAAAAACGTACCCTTAGCTTTTAAGTACCAGCTAGCTCACATTGCTAAACTTCATAGTCAGTCACATTGATGATAATAATAATGCTCAGAATTAAATGAAGCAAGCAAAATCGTTATTTATTTATCAAGAAGTGACTTGTGCTAGATGAAGTGTACTCTCGAGAATGGTGGCACTGTTTTAATGTTATTTTTCAAGATTAAGAGGAAGCACTGAAATATCATAAAAAATACCAAATCCCTAACTCTTAATTTATAATGCTTTAGGTTTACATATTAAAATGCTATCAATAAACAAAAAAGAACATTTCTTTTCATTTATTATTCTTAACTTTTTTTTTTAGATTTATTTATTTATTCATACAGAACTGGGGTACAGGCCAGAGATGGGGAGGGTGAGAGGATTCACCAGAGACAGAGTGGAGAGCAGAACAGGCAGATCGACGAAGTACACTGCTGAGGGGAGCAGCGGGCGGGTCAGGAGAGGTCTGCCACGCCATGTGGTCACCTCCGGGGCAGGCAGGGATCGAACTCATGCGGAAGTGGCTTTGACTTCTTAGTGCTGTGCTTTAACCCGCTGCGCCACCAGGGAGGGCCTATTATTCTTAACTTTAATGACATTTTAAAAATATCTTGCCTGGTGAAGAGTTAATAAAATTACTCCATCACTGACTTTTTGAAAATCACAGAATTTTCAATATACTAAGCATTTAAAAGCCAGCTTTGGATTCAAATGACTGTTTCATTTATCATTAATCAGGATTAAAAGGACAAGCACAGAAGTTAAATTCTATTAATAATGTATAGAAGATATACTCAGAGATACTATATAAGGACAAAGCAGGGGAGAAAGATAATTCTGAAAATTTCAGGATTTTTTTGCTTTAAAGCATTTAATATAGAGTACTAGATTTGGACATGAATTATCTGTCTTTGTTATAATAGATTTGGGATGATCTAAATGTTTTTCCTTGAAATTTTAAAAGTCAGTTATTCATTGTTTGAGTACGTTAAATGTGTCATGTGCAACTTATTGTTTTTTTCTTACTTTACCTCAATCATTTAGTCAAAAATATATTCATTGTATGATCTTCATTATACTAGTTTTGGCAATTACTTTCCTAAGCTGTTATCAAGTTCTAATGAAGATGAGACAAGTTCTAATGAAGATTAATTCATTAAAATTAAAATTTTAAATTATTTAAATAGTCACTATAATAAAGCCTAGCTTAGATGAAAACATTTAGAAATAAGTGTAAATGCTTGCTACACTGGACTATAATGTGTGTTTTATGTGGTAAGGCACACTCACCACTAAGGGCTGGAATCTGTCCTTTCCAGAAGAGGCCACTGAGCTAGAGAGATATGTTTTATTTTACTTAAATGTGGAATGAGCAGTATATCCTCTGTCCCATGAAGCTGTCCTATCATCCCTCTTTCATCAGCTGAAGCAATACTATTCTAATATTAGTTGGAGACTATACCTCAATGTCAACAATTTTAGAAAAACAGCATTATATTCAACTCTATTCCTTAGCTTTACATTTTATAACTTGCGTAAGAATATCTTAAAATAAGGGCCCTCTGTTATTTCAGTTTATCATTTGTTTACTTACTGAATAAAAATGTACATAAAACCAAAAAATGTAAAATACATGAGATGAATTAGGGAAAAATTCTTTCCTCAAGAAGATTGCATTCTAGTACAGAAACCAACATTTATACCTAGAAATAAAGATATGTAGATATATGAATAGATATCAAGGTATAAATAGATATGCAAGTGTAGTGAAAGAACAGGAAAAAAGAAATCAATTCTCAACAGGACAACCTCAGTTTGTTATAAGTATGAATTAGTCCTTGAAAGTGAAGCAAACTGAACAGAGAAAAGGCATTAAAGGCTACAAGCACAGCACTGGTCAAGGCAAGAATACGTGTGATCTGTAAGTTAAATGCAAGTGTCCATGAAATTCACAGAAGTATGGGATGTGGAACCCCCTGTGGTGAAGCTCCTGTGCTGGTGAGCTTCTGGACCTCATCCTATGTACCTCTCCCTCTGGCTGTTCCTCTATTTCCTTTCTGTAGCATAAATGGAAACATGCAGTTTCCCTGAGTTTTGTGAGCTGCCCTAGCAAATTACCTAACTCAAGGAAGGGTTGTGGGGATACTGATTTACAGCCTGTCTGTTAGAAGTACTGGGGACATAACCTGGGACATGCAACTAGTGTCTGAAGCAGCAGCAGTCTTGTGGGACTGAATTCTTAACTTGAATAATTTTTAAATTGAATAACTATTTGATAGATAGTACCAGAATCAAATTGAATTCTAAGGTACCCACACATGTGGTGTAAGAAATGTTGAAATGTTGGTAGTTTTTTTCCCCTTACACAATGAAACAGTTCTTTCATTGATTAGGTCCTTTAGAAGGTGAATTCTAAGTTTGAAATCTTGGAAAATATCAAATTCCATTCACACATAGATGGAAATTTGATTCTGGAGCACAGGAGAGAGTATTCCATGGATATGAAGACTTGAAGTCATAAGTACTTAGTAGTAGAAGAGATCATTCAGCAAGCTTTAAAGTAGGGAAGAGAGCAGGGGAAAGACACTCAAGACTGAGTGGAGAAAATAAACAGACTAAGAATGACACTGAGGAGGTAACTAGTAATGATGCCTAAAGGGGACTACAGCATCCCTGGAGTGGTATGGGTAGAGTCAAATTTTAAGGATGAGAACCTCCAAACATTCAGTGGTGGAAGAAAGGAAGTCCTGTTATGAATCAAAAGGCTATGCGAAGGCCTTTTGTGGTGGCAGGAAATTTAGGAGGGGAGGAGAGAGTGAGTGAAGGATATCTGAATACAGTCATTTCTGTTATGACAAAAACCAATGTAAGATTTATTCTCTCTTCAAATATGCAAGAAAAGAGGGGAAAGGGCTACAAGATTCTGAAAAAGGTCAATGAAAAAAAATCAACAGTCCACATGTAACAGCTACTTCATGAAGGGATGGTAAAAGTAAGTTATTTCAAGAAAACATTTCTTTGGTAGGAGTTCAAAATAGGTAAACCATATACTTTCTGTAGAGTTTTAAAAAATTATGAAAGAATTCTATCACATATGAAAAATTTTAATAGTGAAATTATAGCATATTCATAATAGTCATATTCTTAGCCCCTTCTAGATTAATTTATTACCTGTCGACTGAATGTATTCTGTACATGCATCCAGTAATCTTCCACTGGATCATAACAGTATATTGCCTTGGTCAGTCCACCGGCAACATAGATCAGGTTGTTTAAGGATACAGCTGTAATACATCTCTTGGCAATTGGTATAGCTGCACGAAGTAGCCAAGAATTGGTTTCTGGATCGTAAGATTGAACCTGATAATACGTAAAAATATTTTATTAAAATTTCTAATGAAAATGAAAATTTACTTAATAAACTCTGCTGATATATAGTATCATCATTAAAAACCCAATCCCATTAATTCACAGAATTAAGGGAGATTAGTTTGATAGTGAAGTGTATGGATCACTAAATCCTCAAAAGAAAGACAAATTTATTTCTATAAAACAGAAATAACAGAGTACCAAATACAGATTGCTTCCAGGGAAAAGGGTGACCCGGT
This sequence comes from Condylura cristata, assembly GCF_000260355.1. NCBI lineage: Eukaryota > Metazoa > Chordata > Mammalia > Eulipotyphla > Talpidae > Condylura > Condylura cristata. Next base: position 19,784,205 of record NW_004567104.1, on the reverse strand, counting down.
TTGCTACTTATTTCCATTAAAATTAACAATTAAAGTTGTGCCACATAGAACTATGCCTCAATCTCAATATAATTTCTTTTTAAATTTTTAGGAATTTCTTTTTTCAAAGGAACACATAAATCTAAATTTAGTATATGCTGAATTATCACACATTTTGAATAAATGAATTCTAAATATCTAACATTTGACAACATGTTAAAATTTCGTTTAGAAAAATAATTGACAAAATTCAGTTGACTATTTGGGTAAAATTCAGCTTAACTAATTAAGTATTAGATACTTATTTCTAGAATAAACATGGCAGGCATGTCCTGAGAGGTCAGGATGGCACATGTCCTTTTGTCCCAGGAGCTCAGTGAACTACATCAAGTAGGAGCAGCCCTCCATTTACATTACAGAGATTTTCTTTCCCCTTCTTTGTTCTAAAAAATACTTTTAAAGTATGCAGAAAATGACCTAAGTGAAAGTAGTCTTGTCCTTTGCAAATTTACTTTCCATCCATGTTTTGTGTAAATAACTTTGATTCTGCAGACCAGGGCATGAAAGGATTAAAACAATTTAGTACAAGTTATCAACACTTTGAGACTAGTCTCATTAATGGTTTCAAAAAAGACTGAATCAAGTTTTAAATAGCAAATTGTCAGATATATTAGGAACTTAAATAACTTGAAATTCACTGTTTTCTCCTTAACACACAAAGTGCTAGATCATTTTTTAAATGGTCTAATGAACCTAATATTAGAAACTACTCCTTAATTGATAAGCTTTCTGTTTCTGTACCTGTAGATAAATCAGTGGCCATTTCTAAAACAGAACTTGGCTTACCTTATCAGAACAAGTATTATCATCAGGTCCTCCACCGATCACAAACAATTTGCCTACACAGCTAGTCACAGCAGGAGAACTCACTGCCTCCTTAAGGGGAGCAACTTCAGTCCATCGGTTTGAAAAGGAGTCATAACATTCTACACTGCTAAGTCTGTTTTGCCCATCATAGCCTCCGACAACATATACCTACACGTAAAATACATGGAAACAAATCTTAATTATCAAGTCTGGATTTTTGGACGTTACTTAAACAAGGGATTGCTTCTTTGAAAAGCCCTTGATAATTACAACTGCAATAGATTTAGCTCAGTTTCTGAAAATATTTTTTAATCATCCCTTACCACCACAAAGGAGCCATCTTAGACAATTTTTTTTCATAATAGCCCCCGCCATTGAAAATGTAATGTGTGTATACAAGAGATATTGTGTATCTGTTTAAGTCCTATATGCATATAATTGTTTTTATATGAAACAGTACAATTTTTTTCCCAGCCCCGAAGAACCAACTTCCATCTCTTCAATATGATACTTCTCAAATTGAGAATTATAGATGGTTCCTGACTTGTGATGATCTGACTACTGACTTTTTATTTTACAATGGTGCCAAAGTGATATGCATCACTTTGATATAATTTGAATTCTGATCTTTTCCCAATCGGCCATATTCAGTATAGTACTCTGACTCTGGGCCGCAGGAGGAAGCCAAAACTCCCAGTTAGTCGTGAGGGCAAACTACCACCTCATTTTTTCACTTTCATTGCTCAACTGTAGGATAACAGAAATATTCTGAGCATATTTAAGATAGGCTTACACTACGATGTTGCTGCTTGCTAGATTAGGAATATTAAATGGAATTTGAATTCATGATATTTTTAACTTATAAAGGATTTATTGGGATGGCATCTCTTAAGACAAGGAAGATCTGTACATTATTTAAATTAAATGTTCACATTTACGGATAATGAAAATATTTGATTATTACAAAGTAATAAAGATAGGAAACTTAAATATTAGGTAAAGACTAGTAAACTGTAAAGTCTTTGAAGTGAGGGCTTACCTTCTTACTAATTTTATCCCCTACAATACCTAGCAAAGTACCTGACGCATAATAAACCATATATTTGAAAGGGCTTTCATGTACATTTCGTTTTCACAAACATGAGGCAAATTAACATCTTTACATGACAGGTGAATTAAAAAGCTACATATTACATGATTTATGTGCATAGTAATCCATTAAACATCACGAGCTATACAAGAAATCTTGAACTTAAAGAAATTCTCCAATATAACATTTCACAATTCCTTTAATGGATTAATTCTTCCCTCCACATCTTAATTATTAATTCCCATGAGTCTCCTTTAACAGTGTCTCTCATACCTGTCCCTATCTTTTGTTTCCAACTGCCAGTATCCTACCTCAGGGTCCATGTCACTTCATACTTTTCAATTAATCTCCTGGTCTCCCCTCTTGTGTTCTCTAAAGCACAGATTATATTATATCCATAAGTACCTTGTCAATTTTTCTTTGTAAGCTTGGGCAAGTGACTTGATGACTTTGGATATCATTTAATTTCTTAATAAACTGAAAAATCTACATTAAATATTCTCCAAGATGCCTCTTTGTTCCAAAGTTCTATATTCTAAACTACCCCAGATATTCTTAACAGATTATAAATTTAAATAATAGTATAAGTTTGAATTCTGGTTCAAATCCAGAATTTACTCTCGAATGTTTTTTAGCTGCAGTCAGTAGTAGGTTTTCTTTAAAATATACCGATGAGTTTATCTTAATATTTCTTAAAAATTTTGTCTTTAGTTGTACAGATAAAACAGCATCATTTAGATAAATATATCTCTGACTAGCCACCAAAGTCAGTAAAAAGTAAAAGATTGCTTGGATTAGACATTGGTCTGCTTTTGTACCTAATGTAACCACCTTATTTCCCAATGCTTCTTAGGCATATAAAATCTACTGGAGCATGAGAAGAGAAATGTGCTACACTGCTACAAATTCCAAGTTGGGAGAACAAAATATCCATTCAAAAGTACAGTGTCAAATTTTTTATATTTTTAGTTTATCTATTGGGTTACAAGTAGAAGGAATACACAATTTGAATCCAATATACCCAGAGAGTAAAATGAAGGATTTAGCTATGTTATTTTGGAAATGTTCCAACGATAGTAATAAAAAGTAGTTTCTCTTACTTTACCAAGAAGGACAGCCATTTTGTGACGCCACCTGCCTTTATTTAGAGATGCAACTCTTATCCAAATATTTAACTGTGAGTTATAAATCCAGACATCACGGCCATTGATTCTTCCACCTTTAAATGCAAAATAAAGTACATACAATTATATATACATATGTATATCATGAAGGGATATATGCCACCATGGTATAAGGTAATGAAAACATGGCATTTATTTACCCAGTACAAGAACTTGAGAATTGAGTTCAATAAATAAAAAAGAACCCTCGGAATACTTATTAGAAATAGTTCTACAAATCATACTTAAAACTGGACAACTGCTATTTTGAGAAATGATTATATACCTTAAAATAGTAAGATGCAGGATAAGAATTTTATAAATGTGTGGACTGTTAACTTAAAAGTGAGATATCAGAAGCACCTAAACAACATAATTCTTCTAAAAAGAGTTTAAAAAGTTTCATCTTTTTGGAAGCATACCATTGTACAATATAAAGTATGTATTGTTGTATATTATTTAATATGTGATAATATATTAATTTTGCAAGATTGGTGAAATTAAACAACTGACAGACTTTAGAGCATATATATAGACAGGTTATATTTGGTAAGTTTGTCATTTTATTATTTGATTTTTGATATTACATATTATAAAAGAAATTAAAGAATTTTAAAGGAAAACCTATATAATAAACCTTGGGGACATTTTCAGAAAATACGGGCAGATTAGAGTTGCTTAATTCTTGAGTACTTTTGATGTTGCACACTTAACTGTTTCTTAAAATACTGAGTAAATAGTTTCTAAAATTTATACCATATTTTATATGCACTTGAGAGCATTTGAAATATGATATGCTTAAAGGTATTTTCTAGTAGATTTTTGGTAAAATTTCTGCATCATCTTGTGCCTATTTTAAGAGCAAAAACATCTCCATTGTATATGTTGTATAAACTAACCTGCCTATAAAATAGGCACACCCAGAAATAAGTCAGGAGTAGAAAGACAAAAATTGTGTATGATTTCACTTATTCGAAGAATATAAAGAAAACAAAACAAAATTTTAGACTCTGAAAATAGAGTGGTGATTACCACAGGGGAAAGAGAAGGGAGGAAATGGGGAAGGTGAACTGGTTTGTCTGGAGTCATGAAGGGATGTTTGGTAACATGGTGAGAAGATATAATCTTGGAACCTATAAACCACTGCCAACTAATTTTAAAAAAGGGTATCTCTAGTTTTCTTTAAGACACTGTTACCATTTTAAAACAGCTAAGCCATGTTCAATTTAAAGTAGCTACTGTGAAAATTATTTACCTGAAACAAGAATGTCATTCCTTAGGGCACAGACTGCATATTCTGATTTGGTAAATTCTGGAAGCTTAGCCAAAGACTTCCATTCTCCTGTGACAGGATCATAGCACTCAGTGTATGGAAGGTTAAACCCTCCAACTCGTTCACAGCCTCCGACCACAACTATCACCTCAGAATAGCCAGTTGACCTAAAATATTTATTATAAAAGAATGCATAAATAACAAAATACACTGAAGACTGTTTAAAAATCCTAAAAACATACATACTTAGAGAAAGTAGAACAGTATTATAAACGGTTAAGTTTATTTGTGCATGTGCTAAATAATACAGGATGCGAATCACTTACTTTGAGAACATATATTAGGGATTTAATGAAATCATTTTACCACAAAACCTTGTATTTATTCCTAGAAGTTTTGCCTTGTGAATTTGTAAAGCAGTTCAAAAGTTTTACTTAACTGGAAACCTGGAAATATTTATGACTTTCAAATGCAGTTTTCTGTTGGTTCATATATACATAACCATACAAGATAGCGCACTTCTTTTAAGTGTAGGAAAATGGTGTTTTCCTCAGATTGTTACTTCTAAAAAAGCTAAATCTAGTATAATCTGTGCACCCTTTAAAAGAGTGTATGCATTTGTTCAGAAATTACTTTTTAAAATAAATTAAAATTTTTTAATTTAAATTTAAAATAAGGCCCTCCCTGGGTGCGCAGCGGGTTAAAGCACAGCACTGAGAATCTGAAGCCACTTCCGCATGAGTTCGATCCCCGCCTGCCCCGGAGGTGACCACATGGTGTGGCAGACCTCTCCTGACCAGTCCGCTGCTCCCCTCAGCAGTGTACTTCTTAGATCTGCCTGTTCTGCTCCCCACTCTGTCTCTGGTGAAGCCTCTCACCACCCCTGAGCCTCTGGCCTGTACCCCAGTTCTGCATGTACAAATAAAATAAAAATCTAAAAAAAAAAAAATTTAAAATAAAGTTATTTAAATTAAGGTAATTCAACACAAACTGTTGCAGTCACTAAAAATGTTAACAATGTTTACAACAAAGAATGTCAAAATAAAAAAGTACTATGAAAAATTGTACCTAAAGTACAATGAATACTATGAAAAAAAAAAAAAACTATGAAAAAAAAATGGTCTGGAAAGAATACATAAGAATGCTAACAATGTTTGCCTCTGAACTGCATGACTTCCTACTTCCTAGCACAAAACATTTTAAAATGATAGTGAAGCTGGGTAATTTTTGGAGTGGAAAAGTCAACTTTTATGAGAACTAAGAGAATACTGAGATTTATATTTTAATTACTGGCTTTTTTCTGTTTTGTAGCTTAAATCTAAGATAGAGGCAAGAAAAACTAAAAGCTTATCTAACCTTTTGTTGTTTAAAAGGCTTAATAGATAGTTCTGGAATTTTAAAATTCATTGGGCTTATTTTTTTCATGAATGCATTAAGAAGACTTCAAATTGCATTTTTGTAATTTTCTAACTTCAGTTTATGTGTTACTGAAGTGAGCACTTGTTGTTATAATTTTAAGTATCACAATTAAAAAAATAGGAACAACCCATTTTCTCTTAAATGTGGAGAGGAAAAAACTACATCACAACACTAATTTCTAGTTTTAGGTAGTATGATGTTTCACAATTACAGTTGGAAAAAAAAATTAAAGTGGGACATCCCTTTAACAGAGCTGCCATAGTCCAGCCACATTTACTCATAGCTACTACAACTGAGTCAATCACTCATTCTATACCAGCCATACCTTTCCATTATAAACCAGAAAAACAAAAACCAGAAAAAGTTGAAGAAAATAATTGTATTCATAAAATTACTTTTAGATCCAGCAAATTATATGTAGGACATACTATCTTCCAGAGGACTCAAGTATCAATAGTGTAATTTTTTTTCTAAATATTTCAAAATGAAAATATTAAAAGTAAATAGTACTAGGTACTTAGTTTAAATCATCTTTCTTTCTATATAAGTATCACTTCCTAAAATTATACTTACAGTACTATAAGAAAATTCCAAGTGATAATCAAGGCAATTATTAAAAGATACTTTTGCTTCATACTTTCCCTACAACATTTAATTATTTTATGCTTTTCCTTCCTTTAACTTGCTTGCCTTTTTCAAGTCCAATAAACATTTGTTTTAACAAGAAGAGAAAATGGCACAAAAAATTAGTTGTAAAACGGGATAAAGGGTCATTTCAGAGTCTGCTGGAATGTGTATTTACTTGAAAGAATCTGCAAACTACTGGAGAACCTTGACTTACCACATTAATCTGTTTTACAGACTCAAACGTGAAACTGTCATTATGTTCACAATAATACATTGTATCGTGTAACTTCTAAGATGGCATAATTTGAAAATTTTGTAACAAATAAGTTCACTGTGATTTAGACAACAAAACAACAAAAATACTGAGAATTTCATCCTGTTGGCATTACAATTTGATAATTAAACAAGTAATGTAAGCCCTCTCTGGTAACGTGGAGGTTAAGGTTTCAGTGCGACTAAGCTATTGTCAGCACTGTAGCATGGGTTCTATCCCTGACCAAGGAGCTAAAGGAGACCCCACACAGGCCTCTCCTGTCTCACCTGCTGCTCTCCTAAACAGTGTGTTTCAGTGGATCTGCCTGTTCTGCTCTCCACTCTGTCTCTGGTGAAATCTCTCACCAGCAATCCCCTCATACCTCTGGCCTATCCCCCAGTTCTTGTATGCATAAATAAATAAAAAGAAATCTTAAAAACAAACAAATAAACGGGAAAAGGTAATTTCAAAATTACTTACTTTGCTAATGGATAGGGTAGGAAAAACCAAATTTTTGTACCAATGTCTTTCAAACCATCATTGTTCTTTTTTATAATTACTTGTTTTAACTGAAATTTCAATATGCTCTTTACACCAATTTACAATTCAGCACAGTACTTACACAATTTAATAACCACTCGTATGTAAGGATAAAGACTAAAAACTAAAACATCTCTATACTTTATCAGTATGATTTTTACTGACTATGTATGACAAATCACATCGATAAACACTATAATTTTGTTGATATACTAAATTAATCAAATGCCCCACTCACATGGCCTAATTGATGGCAATGGTAATATGAATATTAAATTTTAAAGTGGTTTGTATTTTAATAAGAAGGAATCCTGGTAAAGTGATTTGATCTTCTAGTGAGCCTTTAATAAAGTAGGGGTTTGGAGAGTATTTATTGTAGTAGTTTTGCTTGTACTAAGGGTTGACAACCAAATGACTTTTTTTTTTTTAAGATTTATTTATTTATTCGTACAGAACTGGGGTACAGGCCAGAGATGCGGAGGGTGAGAGGATTCAACAGAGACAGAGTGGGGAGCAGAACAGGCAGATCGACGAAGTACACTGCTGAGGGGAGCAGTGGGCGGGTCAGGAGAGGTCTGCCACGCCATGTGGATCTGGGGGGGGTAGGTAGGAATCGAACTCATGCGGAAGTGACTTTTAGCTTCTTAGTGCTGTGCTTTAACCCGCTGCGCCGCCAGGGAGGGCCCCCAAATGACTTTTTAAAGGCCTAGTGTTTCCATACAGACAGTTAACCCAGAAAACATAATTCTTATTTCTGGAAAAATAATTTGGAAAAATACTCATCTCAGGCAGAGAGCTGACTGCCTTAAAGGAAATAAGTTACTCTAGCTGACATGGAAACTAGAACAAAAAGGTAGTAGTTGTCAAGATGATAGTCTGGGATGAAAAAAGTCTAGAATACCCATAAAACCTATTTTTAGAGTGAATGCTACTTTACTAATCCTTTAAATGAACATTCTGATTTTCTGCTGCTTTAGTAGTAAGTCTTAACCATTTGTCCTAGATCAATGAGAATGGTCCTAGATTGGACCTGAGTTCATTGAAGAACAGTTTAGAAAAGATTTGGGAAATATAAATACGGACTAGAAATTAGATAATATGAATGAAGTTTATGTCTGATGCCACTTCATATATATTACTTTTTAAAATACCCTCTTACAACAGTGAGTTAAAAATAAGTATTGTTACCTTTTATCACGAATTTGAGAAAAGACAAAATTAAAAGATCAGATACTTTGACTTCTGTAAAGGAAAAATTAAAATCTGAGAGATACTCTGAAACAAGTCAATACAATGTATAAAAATGACCAGGTTCAGTTAAGGATCTCAAAGTGAAAAACAAGATTTGTTGGCTGAATAACAGACTTACTTATTATGAATTCCAAGTATGCCAGAGTCAGTTGAACTGCCAAACTAACTTTCATCAACAAAAAGGGATTTGCACCAAGTGAACCTGACTAATGAGAAGAATAACCAAATATAGTAAAAATTATAGAAAAAGCAGTGTGTTTCCATAAGTGAGAAGTTGGAAGGGAAAGGTGAGAGATGTTATTGATATGGCCTATTCTACTCACCATTCCAAGATGTTATTATATCTGAAAGCCAAGTAATCAAATGAAAATAATAAATTAAAACAGAGATATGAGATTTTAAGCCCTAAAGAGACCAATGGCTTTCTATCTGTAAGATCTAAAGATAGAGCTATGGGAGCCTCCCTGTTGGCACAAGGGGTTAAATCACAGCACTATGAAGCTATCTGCAGCCACTGCAGCACTATTCAATCCCTGGCCAGGGAGGTGACCCACATGGCATGGCAGACTTCTTTTGTCTCACCCAGTGCTCCTCTCAGCAGTATATTTTACTTAATCCACCTGTTCTGTTTCCTACTCTGTCTCTGGTGAATCCTTTCCACCATGCTCACACCTCTGGCCTGTACCCAGTTCTTATATGCATAAATAAATGAATATTAAAAAAAACAGGGCTATATAGCAAAAGAAAGGATCGATCCAGTTTATAACTGGTGGTGCAGGTGCTTTTAATTTGGTCTATATATATCCTCTTTCCAGGAAACTACTATCATACCTTGTTTTTAATTAATATAAATGCATTTTGAGATTTTCTCTGTTATTTAAGAAATATGTGGGTTTATATAATCAGACTATAATGTATGGGTTGAGCTCTGGTAGATAATTGGCCAGGATAAGGACTAAAGAAAAACTAGTTAATGCTAAGCATGTAACCTAACTGCACGATGATAGAAAAGCGCTGTCAACATTCTAATCCAGAGTTAATCTTTCTATCACTAACTGGGATCACCAGCTATGCAGGCTCTCCTAATCTAAAGCACTGCCTAAGACAAATTCTAGCCCAAACCATTTAACTTGTTTCCATTAATCTGAAGTTTGGGGGACCATCTTCTGATTTCCAAGAAACATATCTAAATATAGCTGATAAGGAATACACTTTAAAGAAGCAATCAGACTAATATAGAAAGTGGAATATTTTTCTGAACAACTTGTTCATCAGTGAGTCAGAATAAAAAGAAACTGTTTTAGAATAAAAGAGAATTCATGGAAATAACCACATCAATCAATGAGATTGGATCGAGGTTCATAAAAGAACAGTTTAGAAAAGATTGGGGAAATCAAAATATGGATTAGAAATGAGATAATATGAAAGAATTAAATAAGAAAGAAATATGTTGAAGTCTGATACCACTTCAACTATATTATTTTTTAGAATGTGTACCCTTAAGTTAAAAAAATATGTGTACATACAAGTGTGTATATATATATGTAATGATTTTATATATATATACACACACACAAAATTTAAAAAAGAACACAAGCAGTGGTTGAATGAGCAAATGAGAACAGTATGTGTTAGAGATAGAGGTTTGATAGTCAAAAGTATGCATGGCAATTAAGACCATGATAATATAGATGAGATCATCTAGGAAAGAATATAAGGCAAGGCAAAGAGATGTGAACCAAGGTGATCATCAACACTTCAAAAGACTAGCTACAGAAACATCAATTTGATAAAGAACAAATGGAGAAGAGGACCATGAAGAAATAGAAGCTAACAGAGAGCAGAATTTCAAGAGGGCTTAAAGCAATCAGCAATATCAAATACTCAAGAGAGATCAAGCTGGATAAAGACTGAGAAGAGGCTAACAAGTTGCAAACAGGTCAGTGATGACCTGATGGAGAGGAGTTTCAGTAGAGTGACTGCAGTAGAGTGACTGGAGCAGAAGTCAGAGGAGTGAACTGCAGTTGAAGCGTGGAGACATCACTCCTTTTTCAAAGAAGTTTGGAGTTTTTCAGAAAGATGAGAACCTGTACAAATAACAGACAGAGTTCAGATAATGAAATACCTAGGACTGGTACTAACATGCAGTAATAGGTAAGTGAAAGACATACTGTAAAGATAATGGCAGAGCTGTAGATATAGAAAAGGTTTCTTCATACACTCCTATATAAATATCTGCTATTGAAATATCAGAAATTTAAAATTTCAGTATAACAACAGTTTTTCCCTTCATTTGTTTCCTACAGAAAGGTGATATTGCAGTCCTATACATAGATGTTTCAGTGTATGAAATGGATGAGATCCTTTAAAAATTAAATGTAAAATAAATTCCTGTAAATTAAATAAGTAAATGAATCAGGAAAATTATCATCTAGCCTAACTTAGCTGCAATCTGATTTCATTCAGATATATATAAATAATTTAATAATAAAGGACTTACTTTTATTTTACAATTCAAATTCCTGATTGGTCCTGATACTAATTCTATGAGCTATATGGACTAGTTATTAATAGCCCTATTTGACTTCAAGTTATTCTATTTGTTATAAGGAATAATGTATGATTTTTCCCCTTGAAAGGGTACCTTGTATACAGAAAAGTTCTCCAATAGCCTCAAAGTTGCTTAGCTTTCCTAATTAAAACCTTCAAAAACATGTTCTTTCCACATTCTTATCCTTAGTCCAAGTCTATTAATAGTAAATTTTTAAAAAGAGAGCTTTAACAAGAAGCCATTAGAATATTATAGGGCAAGTGTTTTTCTTTGTCCTTGGTTATTGTATAAGAATAAAATATTTTATATTTCTTTCTTATAAACAAATTTAACTAAAGTCAGCTGACTTTAAAGAAAAAAAAACACCCCAATCTCAATACACAGAAATATCACATTAGTATTTTGTAATAATAGTTACTCATTGTTGTATCTACTTATAAAAAGTTTGTGGAGTATCCGGTACTGCGAGTTCTCTTAAATAAGTGCGTTCTCTTAAATAAGTGCGTTAGACTTTATAAATACTAACTATACCATATGTGTGTGTGTGTGTGTGTGTGTGTATGGCTATACTATATTATCTAAATAGCTAATTATTTTTAACCACTTTTTATGTATCCTTTTCCATGATGAGTACTTAGGAACTGTTACGCTTAATATGTTCAATGATAAAACCTGTGAAATTAAGTACTATTTATCATTTTCATTTCAATTTCATCACTTCATTCAGATGAGAGGATTAAATCTTACTAATTCAAACTAGTGTTGATTTAAAAGACATGTTATCTCATACTATGCTGAATTTGAATCACATCTCAAAACAAAAGTTAAAGTCAAAACTAAAATATGTGGTTTGAAAACTATGCTATAGCAAATTATAGAAAAAGTAGAGATAGTTTCACAACAAATGAATGTAACAAAGTAGTTTCACAACAATTGAATGTAACACCACTGAACCGAAAAAGTGGTTAAGACAGTAAATTTTATATGTTTTTTCCACCATAAGGATATAAACTTTGTTAGGAAAAATTCTATCTGTTAAGATGATTCTTTAATATTTCTTACAATATCCATTTCTTAATGATTCATGGTAAATTACATTTAATATTACTCCTTTTAGTCTTAAGGCATATAGACAATTTTTCTATAAATCATAAATTAAAATATATAGATATATTATAGAAGTAACTCATTTTAAGAAGTTAGAGAAAGACAGTACAATATTTATTTGCATTCCTACTCCAAAGCATATTTTCTAAATTCTCTATTATAAGGACATAATTTTTATAATTAGAAAAAAAAATTTTGACTGACATTAAAAGTAGTTACTGAGGCCCTCGTTGGTGGCACAGCACTGAGAGGCTAAAGCCACTCTGGCATGAGTTTAATGCCCATCTGGAGGTGATCCACATGGCGCAGCAGACCTCTCCTGCCTACCCGCTGCTCCCCTCAGCACTGTACTTCGTTGATCTGCCTGTTCTGCTCCCCAGTCTCTGGTGAATCATCTCACTGCCCCTGCGCCTCTGGCCTGTACCCCAGGTCTGTATGCATAAATAAATAAATCTTAAAAAAAAAAAAAGTAGTTACTGTGGTAATGAGAAAAGATCTGACGCCTGGATTTTACATCTGAGAATCTACTCAGTGTTTACCAGATTACTTATTACTGTATTCCTGTAATTCAAGTTGTCTGTTAGGAAAAAGGTTAATCTGTTATGTGCAAGTTGTTTTTGTATAAGTCTTTAAGTACCAGCAGTCCAAAGAGTTCTACCAAGGTCTTTTGCTACTTTATATGCAAAGCTTCTTTGAGAAGAACATCATTAACAGAAATAGGTAGAAATACATTGACATGCACAGTTGACAAGATCCTTTGCCAACATCCTCTGACATGTCAAAACAATTATTAAAAAATGCTATTGTTGAATCTAGCCTTCACTGGGCAAGATATCCTAATGAACTGCATAATTCATAACACATATTAAGTTTTATAAAAACACATGTATGCAATATATATAAATGACTGCAATGAGATTACATACAGGAGGTTTAGTGGTCTTTTTTTTTTTTTAAAAAAGCTTTTATTCATTTTATTGTAGTTAATTTACTGTCATCTCACCTTCGTGGTCTAGTGCGTGGGGACATCATTTCATTTCCAAGTATGTGGTACCGTCTTGCTTCATGCAATAACTGGTAACATTCAGGAGAATTCTGGATCAATTGGTCCACCTCAACTGTTTGAACGAAGTAGTTGGGATGTAACAGAGGGAGTCTCACATGTGTCAGGAGCTCATGCAATAGTGGTCTTCTCAGATCGACAGCATGATATACCCAACGCATGACGGCTTCAAAAACCATTTCTTCTTTGCCAATAACAAGTTCATCGCTACAAATATAATCAATAAGTTCATCTTTGTCAAGCTCAAGAAATTCTTCATGCTGGGACACATCCTCAAAAGTCTGTAATGCAAAATTCTTGCATTTTGTGAACAGTGTCTTGAGTGAATGGGTGTCAGCAAAGCGCTGGATTCCTAAGCAATTACAAGGATCAAGTTGCTCCTCCAAAAACTTGGCACACACATCACGGAGAACACTGATCTGAAAGAGGCTTGATGTCTCAAAAAGATACTGCACATTCTCTGTGGTGATCTTCACCTTTCCTGTATAAACATACTGCAAGAAACATTCCATAGCTTCAGCTAAAATACCATTGATCTCCACTAACATTTCTCGGCTTTCTCTGTGGTCATTACAAAACATTGCTCTGAAGTAGCTACTGCAGGCTGAGAGAACAGCTCTATGGCAAGGAAATTCTTTTCCTTCCACACAAATGATAACATCTGTGAATAAGCGGCTATCTCGGAATTCATTAAATATCTGGAGTATGTTTTCAGCATGGGATGATTCTGAAGAGAATTCAAAAAACTCATGAGCTGCCAGAGATTTAGGGTCCATTTCAAAAACTTTTCGCTTAGTTGCTGGAGAATCACGCACCCCAAGATCCTCTCTGTTTAGTCTTCGGCCCAATATTAGTACCATTGTTACATCAGTTGACTATATAATTATTGAGAAATGATTGCTAGGAATCTTCTTTATGTGGCTAAAGCAAAACAAACAAACAAACAAAGAACCACAAAACAGCTGAATGTGAAAATATTCAGTATTTACAGTACACTTCATTTTGATGTAAATTATACAATGAAATAACATATACTTCATAACATATACTTGATCTCATTTTCATAACAACTTACAAATGAAAATTTTGCATTTGCACAGTTAGAAATTTGGGGTAATTTGCAATAGTACCTCTTAAGTTGCCTTTTGCCCAGTAATTTACTGTGAATTACTAATAACCCTACCTCCCCTTTTACACAGCGAGGTTTCATCTAATGACAGAGAAGTGAAGTCAGAATGCTGTAAAGCAAGACATTTGATTCATTCAGAATCCTAATATAGTTATTATCTTGATATAGTATTATATAAAATCTTAATATAGTCTCTACATCTTATTATAGAGAGGAATTAATTTATATCTATCAATAGTCTTTTAATATGTGTATTATTTTACCAGTACATCATTTTCTAGTAACTGTCCTCAGGAAATTATCCAGAATATGTGGAAAGATTTATTTATAGATATGTTCACTGCTGTATCATTAATAGATAATACTTAAGACAACCTAAAAACCCTATAATAGGAGATTAGTGAAACCACAGCACATCTTAAATAGTGGAACAGTTTATAGAGTCATTGAAAAGAAATAGCTCCATCAAGGAATCCTCTTACACTGTTGGTGGGAATGTAAACTGGTCCAGCCATTATAGAAAGTTGTGTGGAGATTCCTGAGAAACTAGCAATGGATCTACTACATGATCCAGTAATTCCACTTCCAGGAATCTACCCTAAGGGCACAAAAACACAAAGTGAAAGGAAACCTGCACTCTTATCTTAATGGAAGCACTATTTACAATACCTAAGATATGGAAAAAACCCAAATGCTTCACAAATAGACAAATGGATCACCAAGTTGTGGTAGACTTATACAATGGAATATTACTTAGCAATCAAAACAGACAAATTTATGGCATTTGCAGGAACATGGATGGAGCTGGATGGGATTATGCTAGCCAAAATTAAAAGGAGAAAGATAAATACTAGAAAGTCTCACTTATATGTGGAATATAGAAAAACCAAATAAAAGATCAAGAAAAAGTCAATTAGCAAACTGACACACAGAACAGAGGCATAGAGAAAAGGAGAAGACAGGAGGGGTCAAAACAAGGGAGGGATGAACACAAGGGAATATGGATGATATGGTGATGGGAGGACTATTGGGACTACAACAATCTAAGAAAAAAATTAATTAAAAAAGAACATCTCTACTTTTGTAAAAAAAAAGAACATCTCTAAACCACTCTCAGAAATTACTATTAATAGGTAATACATTGAGGTACTTGGCTACAGTTCTCTTAAATTCTGACTTTAAGAGGCTTTTTGGATCCTAGTCATTTTTTTTTTTTTAAGATTTATTTATTTATGCATACAGAACTGGGGTACAGGCCAGAGGCTCAAGGGTGGTGAGAGGCTTCACCAGAGACAGAGTGAGGAACAGAACAGGCAGATCAACGAAGTATACTGCTGAGGGGAGCAGCGGGCGGGTCAGGAGAGGTCTGCCACACCATGTGGTCACCTCCGGGGCAGGCGGGAATCGAACTCATGCAGAAGCGGCTTTAGATTCTCAGTGCTGTGCTTTAACCCGCTGCGCCACCAGGGAGGGCCCCTAGTCATTTTTATAACTCCAAAAATTGATAAGTGAACAAAAATTTATTTGTAATTGGCTTAAAAGTACTCAGAGTAACTCATCTATTCTCATGCCCTCATGATCTCATGTACAACTCTTCTAAATGTCTCAACTTCTTCCTGAAATATTACAATAGTCGGACATTCAGGCCTAACTGTATCAACAAAAAGAAAAAGCTGAAGAATATTACAGATAATCTATACAGGATGTAGAATGTTTTCTTACATTCAAGCCCCAAATACAGACAGCCTAGACTTGAAAATTAATTTCAGTTTAAGATTATATTTTGTATTCCCTATCACATATTAATTGTATCCCATTTTAAGTCTTTAAGACATAATGTGTAAGCAATCATGAAACATCAAAATCAAGAAGCAAATTTTTATTTATAGATATGTATTCTTTTTTCATATCATTTTCTTATCTTTGCCCTCTTTCCTCAATAGTCCTAACAAGTCAGTGATTCTAGCATATTCTCTAGGTGCTACCAATTTTTATCACTCCCCTTAATGAGTTCACTTAATTTTGTAACATATTACTATCATCATTAAAACATATTTACTGTACAATGGAATATTACTCAGCAATCAATAAAGATAAACTCATGCCTTTTGCAGCAACATGGATGGAATTGGAAGGATTCATGCAGTGAAATAAGCCAGAAAGAAAAAGCAATTGTAATAAAGTAAAAACAAAAACAACTATAAGCCAGAGACATTTTTGGGGGGTGGAAAGGGATTGGGAAAACTGGGGTGTGAAGAGTGCATGGGACTATGGTGATATTGCACAGGAGAACTGATGGTGGAAGTCCACAGGAATTACAACTGAGATGGGAAAAATGCCCAAAATGAAGAGTGATGTAATAAATAAATAAGTAAATATTTATTGTGTATCTACTATTTGGATACTATGCTAGCCCTACATTTTATAGAGATGGAAAGTCTGCTGTTCAGATTTTTATAAAATATAGTTGAGACAAAACATATTCATAAAAAGATAAATACCATAATATAGAATAGGCAATATGATGATACACTTGTATAGATTTAATTTTCTGTTCTTTTACTTCTTCACATAAATCACCACTTTACTTTCCTCAATTCTAGGTGACAGAATTTTCCCTAGACAGATGTGTGCAGATTATTTGAATTGCCCAGGGAAAAGTACCAGGTTATAACAATCTGAAGTGCATCTAAAAACTTGCATTTCATATAGATCTTTTCTCTTCCATTCCTCTCTTTCATCCAGTTTACAGGTATGGTCACAAAAAATTCAGGCAGTTTTATCAATCCAACAGAATAAAGAGTAAGTAAAACAAATTTTGCTTTCATCTGGGATCACTAGGTGGGGATTCAGAGACACTACACTAATAAGGAAATGTCTGCTGTGGACAAAATCCTGACAGAACTGTAAAAGGTCTTAAAAATCTACCAGGTAAGGTTTTAGGAACTACAGAGTCAAATCTGTGTACTAATTGTGTATCAACTAGTTTGATGAAACCGCAGAGGCTAGTTTTTCTTATATCAAACAACAAACAGAATAGCAACACTATTTTTTTTTTTTTTTGACTAGTTGCCATGTACCAACTTTCCAAACTGCTCATATGGATTATTTAACGTAATCCTTCTAATAAACTCATGAGGTTGATAGGGCAATTAATGAAAAAATTGAATTATATATAGCTTTAGAACTTTATATGTATATAGGACTAAGAGATGTGTCTAAATAGATAAGAACTATTAACAAAGGAACCAAAGAATGACAGGGATAAACTTTTCCCTTATTTCTAAATGAAAAACAACAATAACAAATCCCAAGTATACAAATAAACAGGCAATTTATTTTCTAAATGCATTAACAAAGGTGTCTAATGTGATGAAACATGGCAGTGGAAGCATTAGTGGAAGGATGACTTAAATGAATATATAAAGTAATAATAGACCCAGAAGGATGCTTACAAAAGCTGGGGTTTTTTAGGGCAAATCTCAGCAAAGTATCACAATCAGTAAGATTAACTTCTCTTACATTTGTGGATGTCATTTGTCTACACATGTTTAACTTCAAGCAAGTTAGATTTTGAACTGAAGTCTAATTATACTTTGGAGGTTTTAAGTAACAGATCATTTTAATTCTGAAATGAATAAAATTACATCTGAGTTTGATATGCTTCATTATTAGTTTCTGTATCTGATATCTGTAAGATAAATTTGGAAATAATCACTATATTGACTGAATTAAGCATGATCATAAGGTGGATTAAAACTACAGGTGGGGGCCCTCCCTGGGTTAAAGCACAGCACTGAAAAGCTAAAGCCACTTACGCATGAGTTCGATTCCCGCCTGCCCTGGAGGTGACCACATGGCGTGGCAGACCTCTCCTGACCCGCCCGCTGCTCCCCTCAGCAGTGTACTTCGTTGATCTGCCTGTTCTGCTCCCTACTCTGTCTCTGGGGAAGCCTCTTGCCGCCCCTGAGCCTCTGGCCTGTACCCCAGTTCTGTATGCACAAATAAATAAATCTTAAAAAAAAAAAAAAAAAAACAAACTACAGGTGGGAAGGGTGTGTCTTTTTATGCTAACTTTTGCCCCTTATTTTTTAAGCTGATTCCTTGATTGTTGACTGAAATTGCTTTTACCCCATGTAAAACTAAAAATCCTGGATTAGAACAACTATAAAATTACTTGATATTATAAAGTAATCAACAGTGGCAAAATCTCATATCTTTGGCTTGTTTCTTTCCAAGCGTTGGGCTGGCTATTAGGACATGTTCACTTTCTAAGACTGCTCCATTAACCAGTCTCTATACATCACCAAATATCAGTGATAGGGTAAGTGATTTAACATAACAAGGTCTTAAGAAAGAGATGTATTACAACATGTAGTTTTTGGGTTTCTAGATGCAATTTATTAGACTTTACTTTTCCATTTACACCATTTAAAGTCCAAGTGTTTTCATTTATAAGGGTTAAAATGTTTAGATTTGTTTAGAAAAACTAGTGTCTCCTTTCTCTCCCTCATTTCTCCAGTTTTATTCCCGGAACTACACTTAAAAGAAGACTTTTCTTAAAAGACAGATTCTTCTGGTTAAGTTACTTTAAGGTTTATTTCCAACTTGCAGAACTTATAAACGTTACAGACCTAGCATCTGATTACTCAGTAGATTTTGTTACGTTTTTGACCTGTGTCTCATAAAAACGAATGTAGATAACTTATTTTAGTGTCTATTAGACAGTAGAAAAATGTAAAAAGGCATGCAGGGGATCAGTAAAGATTAGAAAGAAGTGGGTAAATATTTCATCTGAAAACAGAAATGATTGTGTCTTCCTTTATGATCTTGAAAACAGAATTATTCCATGTTACTCAGTTTGGCTTAAGAGTCTCCTAGTTCAAGAAAAGAAAATGATTTAGGAATTTTACTAACAATGTTTAAGAGTTTATGATTATTATAATAAATACCTTGTTAGCATTTGCTTGATCAAAGTCCCAGTGAAAGTATTTGTGTTGTTTTAATTTCCACACCTAAAATAAATGGAGAATAGCAAGACATAAGTCAGATACTACTCACTTCTTGTACAGTTGGTATTTACTAATATACTTAAATAAATTTTTAGATTTCAGTTTGACTGAAAGTTCAGCTTTAGATAGAAAATCATTACCAAGTAATAACTTAAAGCATATTAACATCTTCATTATTTTATATATAAGTGATTTTCCCTTTTTATTCACTTCTTTACTTGGTAACTGTATCCTGCACCAGGTTTCTTGAGTGAAAAGATGAGTAAACAAATATTCACATCAACATAATGATGGCACTGAGATGAGAAGGTACATATCCTGTTATTATCCTGTACTAGATATTTGAAGAGTATTTGGTAACTGATGTTTCATCTGAGTTTGGGGCATTATATAATTCTAAGAGTTAGTATATCAATATTATCACATGCAAAGTTTAACTATTACAATTTGAGAAATTTGAGAAAATCTCAAGCATTCTGGGTAATTCAGGAAAAGATTCATTTTTAATAAGTCATCTAGGTGATCCATATAAAATCTCCAAGCTTATGAAATATCTTTTTAACTTTTAAAATATAAATGCATATTTCTTCTGATTTGTTGAACCTTATAGACTTAACACCTATAGAAACCAACCAATGAATTCAGCACAATTCTCTTTTTTCTTCAGTGGAAGGGGAGGAGAGGAATTTTTTTTTTAGGAGAGGAATTCTTAAGAAAAACTACTAGAAATTTGAAGAGTACACAGAATGGCAACAATAATTAAACACACAAATAGTTCTGTTTTCTGGTCTACATATCTACAAACAGGATTCATAAATTCTTAAGTTTAGGCAAATTCAGAAGTTTATCCTAACAGCCATGATATGGAGTGATTTTTTTTTTTTTTAAATACACAAATACACATCTCTACACCCAGGTTGTGCTGGTTGTGAGGTGAATGTTATCTTGCATATTCCTTACTTTCAGGCATGAGTGTAACTCACATGTATCCTTGGGTAAAGAATATTCAGGGACTCTCAGTGCTAGGTAAGGAAGTTTTTTCCCAATCGGCACTAAGATCCTTATCCAACATAGAGGTCAACTCAAGAAGTATTTATAAAGAGCTTACTGTATGTCATTGGAGTGGCAAGTAATGGATTCAAATCCAAACTTAGATTTTGTGAAGTTGGGTTAGAATAAAACTAAACAAAAACTTCAAGACTGATACTAAAAAAGATTCAGATTCTTAGTGTTTCTAGCAGAATACAGATTATGGCAAACTCATAACTAATCTGGCCTAGAATTATATCCTAAGAATTAGAATGGCAAGGCAATTCATCTGCGCATTTTCTTCAGAGTTTTGATTAAAAGGGACAGAGGAGGTCAGTATACAAAACCTGAAGGATTTATGTGACAGCAGAACTATATATAAAATCAACCTTATTTTTCCTTAGAATGCAGGAATTATGTCCCCAAGAAGTTACTATCAGTATGAGCCAATATTATAAGGGTCTCACTAGGAATAAAATAAACAAAAAAAACCCCAAAACAAAGGAAACCAACATAATTTTGACTAACATGTCTATAGCTTGAAATAGAGAATTGCCACATGCTATGTTCTATACTACTCCATTTTCAAATCTGAGCAAAAAATAATGTAACAGAGACACTACAACTAACAGATAAAAGTTTATCTTTAAGATATAAAGTAATGAACAGAAGAAATGCCAGAAAAGTACAATGTCGTAGTCTTCAAAACAACTAAAGGGCCCTCCCTGATGGCACAAGTGGGTTAAAGCACAGCACTGCGAAGATGGCCACAGCAGCTTCGCTGCCAGGAGGTGATCCACACAACGCTGCAGACCTCTCCTGTCATCCACACAACGCTGCAGACCTCTCCTGTCTGGCCCGTTGCTCCCCTCAGCAGTGTACTTCATCAATCTGCCTGTTCTACTCCCCACTCTGACTATGGTCAATCTTCTCATCACCCCTTCACCTCTGGCCTGTACCCAGCTCTGTATGCATAAATAAATAAATCTTAAAAAAAAAAACAAACCTAGAAAATTCACACAAAATCGAAGTTTTTATAAATGTCAGATATTGTCACAAGCTATTTATTTAATCGAACTAATCTACTTATAATTTTCAAAAGTTATAAACTTACACTTAAAAATTTTCAGTTTAAAGTTTTACTGTTGAAGTAGTGTTTTCTGATGGTAGTTTTACAAATGTAATATTCAAAGTCTAATCTTCAAGTTCTATTTTCAATTACTTCTAATTTCTTAATGGAATCTCCAAGAAAAGATTTATCCACCATAATATATGAGAAGTCAGCTAAAATCTTAAAATTTCTTAATTTCTTAAATGTCTAGAATTATAGCAACTAGTGACAAAATCCTATGCTCACTAGGGCCACATATGGTCAGTACATGATGACTTTGAAAAATAAAAGAAAAATAAGAGATACCTGATGATGAAAAGTTTAGGAGTACTAAAACAATGTGGTCAACAACTACTTTGTGATCTTCCAATGTGATCAACAACTAGTTTGTGATCTCCCAAGAACAAAAAGAAAAATCTCATTTATGCACTCATTGTTTCCACTGCTTTGACATTTTTGTTTACTATTAGTTTCCAACACCAAAGGAAGAAAATAGAATTGTTAGTCATCAACATCACACCTAGCATCACGTTGCCCTATTGATCCTACTTTATGCAGTTCACTACAGTTGACATGCAAAGTTAGTAGCCATTTGGTTTTCTCCTGGCAACATGTTTCATTTAAATACTGAATACACTTTTATTTTTAAATTGCAAAATCTATAGGTGTATAATATAGTTGTTCCATTAGCAAATTGTTTGTGGCTCTCTTATTAGAATTAATTATATCTGCAAGGACACTATCTGGTACTCTGCTACTCCTCCAGTATTTTAGATGATTTCTCTAGCTATAAAAGCACTTCTGAGTAAGTAATTTTTATCTGGTAGTGGTATCAACTTATTTTCAGAATTAACTTAGAAAACATTCAATAAAAGGTAAAGGCTAATCACTTTTAAACATCAACTGAGTAGCCTTTAAAATATGCCAAATGCCAAAAAAATTTAGTGTTTGGGTGATGAATTTAGGCAGTTATAAACTTTATTTAAAAAGTTAAATTAGCTATTTTTAAGAGATAGAATAAGGATTTAAAAATGCCAACAGTTGTCCACTGCCAAAATGGTCACCCTACCCAAAGAAATTTACAGATTTAATACAATCCCAATAAAAATCTTGATGATATTCTTCAAAGAATTGGAACAAATATTATTGAAATTTATATGGAAACACAGAAGACCCTGATTAGTCAATGCTCTACCCATTAAAAAGGGGAAAAATAAATGATGTAAAAAAAATTTTTTTTAAATGCCTGAGAAACAAAAAAAAAAGAGGGGGGTGGGAAATAGTAGTATTTATTCAGGCTTCAAACTATATTACAAAGCTATAAAAATCAAAATAGCATGGTACTGAAATGAAAACAGACATACAGGTCAATGGAATAGATGAGAGCCCAGAAATAAAGCCACACGTGTATGGATAACCAATTTATAACTAAGGAGTGAAGAACATACATAGGAACAAGGAAAGCGTCTTTAATAAATGTTGTTGGGAAAACTGAAGTGCCACATGCAAAAGAATGAAACTTGACCACTATCTGACACCATACATAAAAAACCATTTGAAATGGATAAAAGACATGAATGTAAGACCTGAAACCATAAACTACATGTAAGAAAAACATAGTCAAACTACTCCATGACATAAACTTCACAAGTGTTTTTATAGATTAATTCTGACTAGCAAGGAAAATAAAGTCGAATATAAACACCTGGGGCTACATCAAAATGAGAAGCTCCTGTACAGCAAAAGAGACAGTAACCAAAATGAAGAGACACCTTACTAACTGGGAAAATATTTGCATAGTGCATATTTGACAAGGGACCAATACAGAATATCTACAAAAACTCATACAACTCAACCAGAAATAAACCCAATAAAAACTGGGAAGAAGAACTGAATAGGTCTCTTCTCCAAAGAAGACAGATGGTCAATTGGCACATGGAAAAATAATCATAACTTATCTTCAGGAAATGCAAATCAAAACCACAATGAGGTATCACTACACACCAATAAGAATGGCCCATATTAAAAACCAAACAAACCAGAAATAAATGTTAGCAAGAAGGTGGAGAAAAAAGGACCTGTTGTATGGTTGGTGGGAGTGTAGACTGGTCCAGCTCCTATGGAAAGCAGTGTGGAGTTTCTACAAATGACTACAAATAGATCTGCCATAGAATACTGCAATTCCACTCCTAGGAATCTACCCAAAGAATACAAAGACACTAATTTGAAAGGAAATGTGCACTTCTATGTTAAATGAAGAACTACCCATAATAGCTAAAATATGGAAATAACCCAAATGTTCCAAGATAAGTAGCTCAAGAAGATGTGTATGTGTACATACAAATAAAATGGAACACTACTCAGCAATTATGCCATTTTTTGTAATTAAAATGGAGGATTATGTTACATGAAATAAGCCACAGTGAATAAGATAAATACCAGATGGTGTCACTTACAAAATAAGAGAAAACAGTCAGGCAATGACAAACTTTAAAAACAACCCTTAAAAGCTGACCATAGATTTCAGGCATTCAATAGGGGAGATAGAGAGGTAAGAGAGAGCACAATAGACTATGGTGGAGAACTATGGATGCTTTGGTTGTGAGAGAGCTATAGTGATCACAATGAAGGGGAGAAATTCTATACTGCCAAAATATTAACAAGGATGTAAAACAATAGTACTTCATTTGTTTCTAATATAAAAGTATTATAACACAAATAAATTAAGTAAATAATCAGCAGTTACCAAGTAGCCACATATAGGGTCCTCCCTGTTGGCCTAGCAGGTTAAAGCATGGCACTTATGAAGCTCTCCGCAGCCACTGTAGCACACACTTCACCTGGCCAGGGAGGTGACCCACATGGAGAGGCAGACCTTTCCTGACTTGCCCACTGTTCTCCTCAGCAGTGTTCAGACAATCTGCCTGTTCTGCTCCCCACTGTCTCTGGTGAAACCTCACCATCCACACCTCTAGCCTGTACCCCAGTTCTTGTATGCATAAATAAATAAAGTCTTTAAAAAAATAAACATGCATACAAAATGTATTTTTCATATGAATACTTAGGAGGATATTTTATTTATATTTATTACTGTAGAGTTCATCCCTATTTATTGAAAAAGATGTCCCAAACTTGTAGATAAAAAGAACTGCAGTCACGTATTTAATAAATAATATTTATTTTTTATATACACAAAAGGAACTGCAGCCATTTATTTAATAAATAGTATGTATTTTTTCACAGATTTGAGCTTTAGATTTTAATGAAATAGAAAAGCAAAGAAGACAAAGGTTTTTGAAAAAGCATGAAGGTTTTAACAACTTGGACAAAAGCCAGGAAAGTTTAAATTAAAGCTAATAATTAGCTTTAATTCAGAATATTAATTCTTCCGCTTGTTTAGAGATTAAGTTGCAGGGTTTATCATGAATCAGCAAGCTTTGGAGTGATTTTATTTACTTATTTTTTTAAAGTTAGGATTTGCATTTTGTACTTATTTAGATATATTAAATTCCCTCAATGCACAAATGATGAGGCAGCTCAGAACCACAGAAATTGTTCCTTCTGGGTGTAGTCATCTCCACTAGAATTTTTAAAATAATGCATACTTGGAATATATATTCAGTACTAATGGAAAAGTATTATTGAACAGTATGAAAGTGCTATTCAGCTAACTTTAAAAAATGAAATAGTGCTTCTGGGGACAGAATGAATGGACCTTGAGGTGATTATGCTAAATGAAATAAGTCAGAAAGTGAGAGACAGATATGGAATAGTTTCACTGATCTGTGTAATATAATAAAAAAAAAATCAAAACACTGGCAAAGTACAGCAAAAACAACTCTCTTAGACTGTGAAGAATATATTGGGTTATAGAGGGAACAGGGGAAGAAAAGGGATAATGCATTGCACAGATTTGGTGGAGATTGAGTGAAGCTTGTGTATAGTATATATTAGGAGTAAAAATTAATCCCTAAGTTATACACACATGTAAACAGTAAATTAATAACAATAGTAAAGAATAAATGCATAACCAAAAAAGTAGTGCTCTTATTCAATTTCTGCTTCACCCAAGGGGCTCAATTTACCTCTTACAGAAACGCACTAAATCTTGGGTGAATTCTTACTGATTTACAGGAAAAGAAAATCTGTTAAAATAGAAAAAAAATGCATCTTCAATGTTCTAAGGCGAAATGATTTCCGTAAATTTCATTGCTACCTTCTTAATTTACAACTTTAAAAACAACACATTTGCAGTCCACTCACAGATGTTGAATTACCCTGGGAATACATACATAGAGAACTGAACTACAATTCCCCAAACGGGAAAAAGAGGGAATCTTTAACTTCTAGGAAGTCATCTACTTTAAAACGTCGAATTCTAATTCTTTAACGTCATTGAAAAGAGGCAGATTTCAAATCCATTTTCGAATCAATTTCAGCTGCTTGAGTACTCAGTAGTGTCAAATACTGTGATTTCAAAAAAGATATTCAAGAAAGCCGCTGATTAATCTTAAATTTCGCTACAATGAAGTGTGACTGGCTTCTGCTTCAAGGCACCGTAAAATGTGGTGTTATGGTCTCATATTTAGCTATTTAAACCTTGTTTACACTGCCAGCGAAACGAATTCGCAAGATTTTCTTCCCAACATCCCGGCACCATCAAGGAGGAGCTAATTTTCCAGTTCTCGGAGGGCGGGCAACGCCAGCCGTCCTCAGCGGGTCCAGATTCGGACAGAAGCCGCCGTGCCCCTCGGAGAGGCCGCGGGGCAGCGCGGCCTCCAGCCCGCGACCTTCGGTGCAGGAACACGCCGCCAGCTCCGCTCCGGCCGCCGCAGCCAGAGGAGAGGGCGCTCTCGCGCGTCCTCCAGATCACCTTCAAGGGGGCGGGGAGGAACTGCAGGGACAGGTCCACCTAACGACCAGACAGCGCCAATATTCACTCGCAACTCGCCCCGCTGGCCCGCCCGCGAGCCGCCGCAGGCGCCCAATCGCCGGCCGGTTAACAGTCTTCGCCCCGAGAGTCCAGAACTTGGGGGAGGGGCCGTTAGGACCTAAATTAAGAAATCGAGTCCCCGAGTGGTAGGAAGTGGGAGGTTCGGCCTGGGCTCCGCCGGCGGAACGCCCCCTCCCCGCCCGCCCCGCCTCCCCGCCGACCGGCTCTCGCGGGCCGGGTTCCCGGCGCGGGCCCCGCTGCCATCCGTGGTAAACAAAGGCTCGCGGGGGGTGGGGGCGGAGTAACGGTCAGGTGACAGTGCTGAGTACATTTCGCAATCGCTTTAATGGGGCTTCTCTGGCCCGTGGCCCGGGGACCCTACCTTGACCCCGTCCGTCCTTCTCGATTGGACAAACGTTCGCCCCCACCCGACGGGAAGGCTTGGTGTGGGACGTTCGCACTGTGTCTCTCCGAATAAGAAAAAGCAGCGCCCGCTCTAAGCCCACCGCCAGCGTGTTGGGACCGAATCGCCACTCACCCGCAGCGGCCCCCAATTCCGAGGCGGCGGGTGGCTCGCACCTGCTCCCCCACCCCCCACCTTGCAGCGAGCCCCCACCCAACACGGCCCCGGCAGGGCGCGCCTGCAGCGCCAAGGTTCCGGGGCGGTAGAGCAGGCGGCGGGGGGTGGGGGGGTGCTCTCCCTTCAGGGCTGTCTTTACCCAGCTGGGGCTGGCGACCCCTGAGGGAAGCCGGGAAGTCCCTCGCCTCTGACAAGGGCCCTGCAGCCTCATCGCAACCACTCCGCCGAACCCCCGTTTAGTTCTGAGAGGCCGATTGCCGCTGGCTCCCCTCCCCCAGACACCCCGGTGGTCATGAACTCCGCCGCCCCTCCGCCCTCGGCTCAGGCCGGCTCCTCGCCTTTCGGCTGGTCTCGGAGCTGTCACCCACGGGTACCTCTCGGCTAAGGCTGGAAGCGACCAGCAGCTGCGGCCCGCTCTGTCCCTCAGCGGCCAGCGGTGCAGCGCACTCTCCAGCGCCGGCGTCTTCCCAGCCTCCGGTCTTTGCAGCAGCTCACAACAAAGGAAACATGTGACCGTCCGGGCCAAAACAGTGAACGTCACCGACCCTTAGCCAATCCGAGTGGGTGCCCTCGGCCCTGGTGTACCCTGGGAGCTGTAGTTCTCTCTCCGGGGCAGCCCCTGGGACCCCAGGGGTAAAACAGCTATAGGCGGGTGTCAGAAGTGGAGATGGAGCAAACACAATCCCGGGAGTGCTGATTCTGAAACACTTAGTTTGAAGTAGAGACAGGTTGATGAAATGCATCCTGTGTTTGGAGCCAGCGAGAAACCCGAGCCGTTTGTTTGTTGCCACGTCCCAAGGCAAAAAGCACTTTACCGTGAATTCGCACAACCGAGCAGCCTGGAATAATGTTTAGAGATCTTTTCATTTGGTTTTTGGATGTGCAATGGAGGGTTTGAGGGGTGGTCTTCTCTCGTATTGAATTCTAGGTTATCTTATTATTTCAAAGATACGTGCAAATGGAACAAAGTTGTCGCAAATTCCTGTTTTCTAAGACAGACCTCAAAGGATATTGTTTTTAAAAAACATTGCAGAATGTTTTTTAAAGAGAAGTATACCTCCTGATTGTGAAACATTTAACTAGTGTTTGGTTTCTGATACCAGAATTATAACTTCTCTCTTCTGTACTTTCCCTCTCTTCTGTACTTTATGAATAGTCGCGTCTTTATTAAGTAATGGAACCCCCAGAAAAAAGAGCAAGAATTAGCTTAGTGGATGGTGTGATGGGAAGGAGGGACCATAAAAGGCACAAGGGGCAGGGAATGGATAGGACTGGCCTGGAGAGAGATTGTCAAGTTAATTTAAAAATGAAAATACTGTCATTTATTGGGTTCCTGATAAACTCTAGACTCAATGTCAATCACTTTATTTATTTATTTAACTTATGGTTAAATCATTAATATTTGTTATTAAGAATATGTATTTATTGTTCAATGTTGAGTCAAATAGTATGTAGTTTTCTTTCTTGTATGACTCCCTCCTTCCGCCTGCAGTTGGCAGACAACTAAGTGGCCTCAATAAACTGCGATAGGTACTCAGTATCTATCTGTTAACTGATAGAATTGTTTCTGCCACTTAAAGTAAGGGGACTTTGAGAAAAGAAAAATGCCACAGGACTCCTGGTATCTACCTGGATGTGCCTGCATGAGTCCTCAGACTCTCTTGGGTGCAAGGTGGTGAGTCATGACTGAGAGAGGAAGGCAGGTGGGGAGACTCACAGGACAGACAGCCTGGGCACAATGCCAGAGCCAACTGGTGGGTGTGGGAGCTCCACAGGTGGGGGGCCAGTGGAGGGCCATCTACTCACTGCTCAAGCCGGTGCTCGTGGTCAGGTAGCAGCCTTAACCTCATCTGGAAAAAGAACTGATAGGATTAGTGTGATGGGGGAGGTTGCAAAATTAAGCATGTGTAAA
Source organism: Condylura cristata (assembly GCF_000260355.1). Classification (NCBI taxonomy): domain Eukaryota; kingdom Metazoa; phylum Chordata; class Mammalia; order Eulipotyphla; family Talpidae; genus Condylura; species Condylura cristata. The sequence goes on along the minus strand of NW_004567104.1, from coordinate 19,755,316 downwards.
TAATAATGTAATTCACTTTTTGGAATGTTTCCAATCCAGGCCCCTGGTATTTGGAGGATGTGGATACTTGAAATAGAGTGGTAGGGGAGGATCCAGAGGGTTTTTAGAACTATTTTCCCTCCTTTCAGGGAATATAGTGTCATACTCTGTGTTCTTGCAAATACCTCAGGACATTCTTGTTCTACTCTCCAGAGCACACATAGCCACATAACCATAGTTCCTCTGGTCATTCTTTTATTTCTAGCCTGCTCCCCTCCCCCAGGCAGACGGTGGTCAGGATGTAGTAAATCATCACTTCCTGAATATTCCTTGCCCCAGACTTCCTTGCCTCCCCACTTGGTTTCTCATGCTTGAAGTCCCTCCTTGTTCTCCATTGCAGTAGAAACGCTGGTCATCCTTTAAGGTCCATCTCTGGGGCCACCTCTTGTGAAGGGCCTTCTTGAGTCTCTCCCCTCTCTCTCAGCTGTTATGAAGCGGTATACAACTCCCACATCCTTTAGAATGTGTCACTTGCTGTATGTTTATTTGCTGTTTTTTTTTTTAAGGATTTATTTAATTTATGCATACAAAAACTGGAGTGTAGGCCAGAGGTGCAGGGGGTGAGAGGATTCACCAGAGACAGAATGGGGAACAGAACAGGCAGGTCTACTGAAATACCTGCGGAGGGGAGCAGTGGGTAAGAGGAGAGGTCTGCTCAGGCTCCATGTGGGTCAGCTCCCTGACTGGGGATTGAACTCAAGTTGCAGTGGCTGGCAATAGCTTGATAGTGCTGAGATTTTAACCCCTGTGCCACTAGGGAGGCCCCTTGCTGCATGTTTATAACAAGCTCCTGAATACAGCTGGGTTCCTTGACTAGTTCTGGACCCAGCATTTTGAGCTCCTTCCTTGAAATAAATCTCACTTGTGAAGCACTGATGAATAGAGATTTTACTGAAGGTTCCACAAAGAATCATATCGCACCACACAGTGCAACACTTCATACACACTGTAAACAGCTCTGCTCCCTCACATCAGCTGCTCCCTTGGTACCAGCTACTCCTTTATTCCCACCAGACACCCTCTCCCTTTGGCCACCAGTTGGGTTTTCTCTCTCCCTCTGATCTCACCACTTTCCTTCTAGACAACCCCTTCCCCATTCTTACGCTTTAATTTGCATTTTCATAATCATCAACTTTCAAACAAGAGAGTTCCATTCTTTACAAGAGAGAGAATATCATGAATAACAAATCATCTCTGGCCACCCGCCCACACCCAGTTTTCCTCCACAGATTTACTGACACCTCAGCAAGTCTGTTACACAATAACCCCTCAGAGTGTTGAGTGAAGGGAAGAGCAAACACAATGCACTATTTGCTCTTGGCGCCCAGGCCTCTCCACTGGAAGTCCACCTGCCCCTCCTTCTCGGTGAAGTCAGATGTGACTTGCCTCTGAAACCCTTTTGGATGCATAGATGCAACCCTCCCTCACTGTGTGGTTAATAGGAAAGACTCAAAATACCCTTCTGGAGCCCAACTCCCTCACCCACCAGTTGAAGCCTGGGGTCAAACATAGTCACTTTAACATACAACAAGGAAAGATATGACTGGAAGATTTCTCATTGTGAGCGCTAAGAAAAGACAGAGTAAGTCTTGCTTACCTGGAAGGTGAGCTGTCCCTTTTCCTCCCTGAGCTTTTCTGTAATCTGGAGGTTGCCACGAGGTGTCCTTCCTTACAAGAGCAACTAGAGGTGAGCATTTCATCTCCTGCTAGGTGGGGTGGGGAAGGTGGTGGTGGCTGCAGTTTTTGCGTGGCTTCTGAAATTGTCCTTCAAACAGGTTGAGGTCAATGTGTGGCTCCAGGATCCTGTTGGTGACCAAACCTTCCACACGAAACGCAGATAAAGGGGATAAGTCATCACCTTGAGCCCGGACTCCAACTCCAGGGATGCACTTGCATTCCCCCTGCACTTTGATTACTGCTTTTCTCCTTCATTCTTCTGTTCAAGGACATCTGACTCCATCTCCCTCTCTTCTTCCTTAATTAAAGGAAGAAAAAATTTAAAAAGATTTAAAAAGATTTGTTGTAAATTATTCCTGCCCTGACTGTTCAGAAGTCTGTCCTAGAAATTCTGGGTGGGCTCTCAACCATCCGTGGATAGATCACTGAACTGTGCTAAGAGTGGGAATAAGAGTGGGAATATAGTCATTTTAAAAATTGGCCTGAACTTGAGACCAGATGGGTGAGCAGGAGCAGATACTTTTTATATATGTTCATACTTGAGAGTTTTGCAGTGTCTTGTGAAAAGGTACTATGGGTGTACCTTGGAGAATTGGACCCAACTAGAATAGTCAGGGTGTAGCAGGGTTGGGGTGGGAGTGGGGTCACACCAACTTTCCCTACTGAATACACAGCCAGGGAGTCTCACCTCTGGAGCTTCAGAAAATAGAATGAAACCTGCAACTTGCAACAACCTGGTTGAATCTGTTCCCTCCTTCCCCCCTCCGCCCCCCATACTTAAGTACTTACAAACTTTAATTTCTTACAATCATAAATTAAAACAAATTATATTTAGTTTCTTACATCACTATTAATTTTTGGACAGTATTTCGTTTCTCTGGTCAGGTGGAGTTCCCGTAGTTCTCCCACCACCACAGCGCCTGTGAACCTAGTACTCTCCCCTCCCTAATTGACCGTCTTCCACCTCCTCCCATGCTGTGTGTGTTAGATCTATCCACTTGCAAACTTTGTCTTTTTTCCGGACACTTTTTTGATTTCTCTATATTCTGCATATAAATGAAACGCACACAGATAAATCTGGTGGACATTAGGTTAAGTGAAGTAAACCAGATGCAAAAAGACAGATATTGCATGATCTCAACTATATGTGGAGTCTAACCAAGTTGAACCTGTGGAAGAGCTAATGTTTAACAACACTGTATACTTGATATTTGCTAGGAGGATAAATCTTAAATGTTGACACCATATCAAAAAAAAGTAAGAAAACATAACTATGTAAGATGATAGATGCACTAATTAGCTAGATTGTGGTAATCACTTCATAATGTTTTACAATAAGTATACCAAATCATCAAATTGTGCACCTTGAATATATATATATATAATTTTTACTTGTCAAATACACTTCTCTGACATTTTTTAAATAACTTGACTGTATCTCCTGGTGGGGGTTGGCTTATTAGGAATTGGTTCTTTATTCAGTTCAGCACTATATTAAGTCCTTTCCTTAACCAAAATATCTTTTCATCTATTAAAATGTCATTTAAGCATCTTGACATTATATGAGAACTAAATTCCTAAATTGTAGTAATTCTAAGTACTCTATGGAGTTACTAGGATAAGATATTTTTACCATAGGTATTTTAAAAAAAATCATTTATGCATACAGAACTGGGGTACAAGCTAGAGGTGCAGGGGCCATGAGAGGATTCACTAGGACAGGCAGATCAATGAAGTATACTGATGAGGGGAGCAGCGGGCGGGTCAGGAGAGGTCTGCCATGCCATGTGGATCAGCTCTGGGTGGGGTATGGAACTTGCACTGAGGCGGCTGTGTCCTAACCTGTTGTGCCCCCAGGGAGGGCCCTCACTTTTGTTTGTAAAGTATTATTATGATGCAGTTCTATAATACAGTAATGCTTTGCAATCTTAAGTGCAAAAATGGAACACAGGATAAATTATATATGTGTGTGTGTGTGTGTATGTATGTGTGTGTATGTGTATACATATCTATATATATATATTCACACAGAACTGGGGTACAGGCCAGAGGCTCAGGAGCGGTGAGAGGATTCACCAGAGATTGAGTGGGGAGCAGAACAGGCAGACTGACAAAGTACACTGCTAAGGGGAGCAGTGGTGAGACAGGAGATGTCTGCTTCACCATGTGGGTTACTCCCTGGCTGAGATGGAATTCTGGTGGCTAGCTCCCTAGTGGTGTGCTTTAACCCATTTTGCCACCAGGGAGGGCCCACCAGGATAAAATTTTTATGAGAACTGTGAAGGAGATGCTTTGTGTGTTTTTTATATTTCTTGAATATGGCATTCTTCACAAGTTCTGCATTATAAAACATTAACTCTGACATTTGAATTAATGAATAAAAAACAAGGTGCCCTCCAGTTCTGTACTAGTTTTCAGGACAAAGATCATGCAGAGTTCATCCTGAAAAGCATCTAAATTTAGAGATTTGCTGCCTGAGTGAAACTTTCATGTACTACTAATAGAACTAGGCAGGCTGTCCAGAGTATGTCAGGCATGTGTTTGCGATGCTGTCACAGCAGGGTTGAGTGTCTGTCCCTGTGTGCTGGTGACCTGGGGAGCCTCACTGTTTTCTAGGCCAGTTACACTGGGGCTGGAAGCAAAGAAGATTGCAAAACGGTGAGCACAGGTACTTATTTTGATCACATTAGTCAGGCAAGGATTACTTGAAAAGTGTATATATGTATCTAGACATTATTCAAAAAAAATTAAGAGTTTAATAAAAAGGCATATGCATTCCTCCCCCCGGCTATTACTCCCTTGGTCTGCAACTCAGAGGCAATGGTGGCTTAAGCTCAGTGCCGTGGCCTCTGAGTGTGGATATTTAAAGAGCAGAGGCAAACTGTTCTCCCACATCTGGTGGTAGTCTCTCTTTTATCTTATCAATGCCCATTGGGAAAGACAAAATAAGTTAGAGGACAGGACTCTGGTTGAATGCTAGAAGGGTTAACTTGGCTTCTAATTTCTTTTTTTCAAAGATTGATTTATTATACATACAGAACTGGGGTACAGGCTATAGGTGAAGGGGCGGTGAGAGGATTCACCAGAGACAGAGTGGGGAGCAGAACAGGTCAACTGATGAAGTACCCTGCTGAGGGGAGCAGTGGGTGGGTCAGGAGAGGTCTGCCGTGCAATGTGGTCACCTCCGGGGCAGGCGGGGATCGAACTCTTGCTGAAGTGGCTTTAGCTTCTTAATGCTGTACTTTATTTTAATCTGCTGCGCCACCAGGGAGGGCCCTGGCTTCTAGTTTTTAAAATCACTTCACTACTTCAGTTTTGTTTATCAAAACTATATAATAGAGATTATATTTTCTTTTGCCCTCCCTTTCTTTCTTCCTTTCCCCTTCAGTAAAAGACAAGGTATAGAGCAGACTGTGGAACTAGTGGGAGAGGAAACATTAACAATAATTGTGGTTATTGAGTGCTTACTACATCCCAGCCAGTACATACACATGTACACATTCGTGTATATATACGTTTATATATATGTGTGTGCACACACATATATAGATATACATGTAAATATAATGTATGTCACATGTAATTTCTCATTTCATTGTCATAATAATTCTATGAAGTAGGTGCTTTTGTCCTCATTTTATAGATAAGAAAACTGAGAGAGATTAAGTCACTTTCTCAAAGACATATAAAGTAACAAAACTGAAATTTTGTGCTTAGATCTTTAACTACCCTCCGCCCTACCACGACCTGCAGTACTTAGATCTTAAGTCCTTATGGGGAGACAGAAGACATGACTGTCAAAGTGCTGAGCTTATATAAAGGAACCCAGATTGGGGGGTGGGGCTGGATAACCCTCCTGCACCAGGAGGGTTAGCTGTCCAAAATGAATGCTTCAGATATTGTGCTTCAGGTGAGCACAGCATCAGTGATTTCCTAAAGTGAGAATTCTCTGGCTGGAGGTTAATGATCTAGCATCAAGAGAGATGATTTCTTAACGAACTGGGTGGAATCTCTCAAGAAAAGAAAAGGTCTGCTGCAGATGCACTCCCACAGGATTCCTATCAAGTAATCAAGGGTGAACACATGATGCAATCTGGGAACCACAGGTGGCAAGTCGCAGGCTCAGACAGGGCGGCAGGCAATTGGAAGGAGAGCTGTGCTAGGGACAGCAGAGGAAGATCAAGCTGGGATTACTCAGTGTCTCTTAAAGGTCATGGAGCAGTATGAAACCACATATGAAGTCAAAGTCCACTATTTCCAAAGGCCGGTCCAGTTTTGGAAATACAGGAAGTCTGCATAGTGTTTGATTGTAAAGAATTGCAGTAGAAAAGTTCTTTTGGTTCAAGATGCATCCAAATCTGGACATACCTGGATTTCTTGAGAAGGAAGTGGGGGGGACATGTGAAGACATATAGGACGACAGATTAGGTCCTAGCTCTGAAAGTGCAGAGTTGGCTTAATAGGCTAAAGAGATTGGGGGGACTCAGACTATGTCCTATTCCTATGCCAAACCCTTAAAAACGATTCTCCCACTCCTGAAGCAACCCCCCTCCACACTGCATTTCCAAGCCGAGTCTCTCTCTAGACACTGATATCTAGGGAGCCCCCTCATTTGGGCTCCTTTACATCAGCTCAGCACTTTGACAGTCATGTCTTCTGTCTCCCCATAAAGACTTAAGATTAAGTATTTTGTATTTTGGTGTGTGTGTGGGGTGGGGGGGGGGGAGGAGGAGTCCAGTCTGTCTGGACAAGTACCTCCTTTCCTTGCAGGCCCTACTCCTAAGGGACAAACTTCCCTCACTCCAAGTCTCCCATGCCCCCTGCATCACCCTTGGCCCTGCTCACACCCCCTCTTCTGGAGCCCCCAGCTTTATTTTTAGCTCCTATCACAAGGACTCTTTGGACACAACAATCACATGAGCTAGGGAATTTATGACATGACTGGCTTAGCTCTCTTCTTTTTTAAAAAGAAGAAACAAATCACGTTTGAAGTTTCCTTCCTTCAAATTTAAGAGAGTTGTATGTGAACTGGAGAAAACAGGACGGATGAAGAAGAAATTGGAAGTCATTTTTGATCTTCCATCTCCAAAATACCTACTTTTAGTGTTTCCAATCCTTTTTCTTGTATCTGTATTTACAGTATGTCTATACCTAGTTGTACATACTCTTTCATATTTGAGTGAACGCTATCCATGCACATATATACTATACTTTCATACAAACTCATGTGTTGACATCTAATTTGTGGCATTCCATTCCTCCTCTCTGTTTTGATTTTCCACTCCGTGGCAGCTCCATTGTCATTGACCTGCGTCTGGAACTTGCTTAATACTAAATATTGAATGAATTAGTGTTATTATTAAACATTGAGATGAGTTAGCATTTCCCATACTGAAATAAAGAAGTTTTTCCCCAAATTCAAACTTGTCAACTCTATAGACATGAATCCCAGAACCAATTATTTTTTGTTTTTCCAGTTCTTTACATACTGTTACTTCCTTTAAAGTTTCAACTTTACAGTAAAAAACTTTTTAATTTTTTACCTCCCCTTTCATTTTTTAAAGAGAAATTTGCAATATGAATAAACTAATCACAAAAACCTTGCTCATGCTATTATTCTAGCAATACAACTATTTAAACATGTCATATATATATTTCTCATTGGTTCAGAATTTGTTTACTTTCTATTATATATATTCCCTTAAGACTGTACGAGGACATTTTCCATGTTTTATTAAGTTCACCCAATTTACTATTTTCATTAACTTCTCGCTAGTATTGATAACAATAATGGCCACCATTTACTAGGCATTATTCTAGATATTGAGTGCTTGCCTGTATTCTCTTATTTAATGACCACAATTACACAATGAGGTAACAACTATTATTAACTAGCCCTATTTTACAGATAGGAAAACTCAGACGGGGAATCATTAATCAGTTTGCCTGAAGCCCAGAACATAGACACTCTGATTCCAGTCTCTGTGCTCCTTCTGAACCATCACACAATTACTTTGGCTTCATGGTGTGTCTTGGTAGATATGCTATTCTTTGTACAGCCTCATTAATTTTAGATGTTTATGTTGCCTCTGGCTTTCTTCTCCCGACAATTGATATTTTCTTATACATAGACTTTTGCTTCCCTTGCATTATTTCATTATCATGGTCAGTTCTTGGAAATGAATAGGAAAAAATTTATTTTGTGAAAGGTTGTATGCAAGGGTATCGTACTTAGGCAGTTATTGGGAGAAGACAAGGAGAACTTACTTTGTATATATATATA